>NC_134194.1:16384947-16696989 GCF_964188355.1 Buteo buteo | reverse complement strand
AGGCGAAATCCACTTTACTTACACAAAAGAAGCAAGGTCCTACAGTTAGTAGCTGCATACATGTGAAAGTATTGCCAAAGCACTGGAAGAAAGAAAAACCACCCACATGAAAACAAAGTTTGAGAAAAAAAATTCTGGAGTTCTTCAGATCCCTTTAGAGCTTAGATTCAGGCATGCAGTGAAGCTTTTCTCTACAGCCACAACATGCAGAAACCTGTAGTTCTGCTGCCCAGCATAACAATGCCTATGTTTGGGGTTTGTTTGCTTTTCCCTTTTTTTTTTTTTTTTTTTTTCCCCCTTTCCCTAAACTCTGTCAGGGACACAAGGGATACTTTTTATCAGGACTATATCAGTAATCTAATACACAACATAATCACACAAAAACTAGCAGCAATACAAATGAAAAGGAAATGTACTGCAGTATTGCTCCAAACTTTTAAACTACCCTTTCTGTAAAAAGCCGGTGCAGCATGGGAGTATCTTTTGAAAGCCAAGTACCATACAGACAACAGTGACAACATACATGTACCAGAAGAAACTACTACTAAGCCATGTAGGTCAAGATATAAACAAAGAGCACATTCCCTTCAAATTTACTGTAGCGCCAGTACAACTGCAGGTTTTCTTTTTTATGGTATCAAACCAGCCACTGATAGGTTATGTCCTTTTGTAGTCAGCACACAGGACAGTGGGGGAAAATAGACTATATATCATCCCAACGCCTATAAACACAAAAAGACAAACTCATTCCGTACTAGTTCAAAGAGCATTCAAAATTTCAATGAAGAAGGAAAATGCTACATTGTAAACACCAAAAGAGGGATTTAACTCCATATAGTGCTGAGTGGGATAACCATTCTGAATTAGCAGACTTCAAAGTCAAAAGAAAATGCCAATTCCCTCAATTCTCAATTTATAAATCTGGTTTCTAATTTGTATGTACCACACTCTCCATATACACACAAAACAATTTTCTAAGTGGTTAATATAAAATTGGGCTGACATTTTTGTTAAGGAAGTAAATGGAACATATTGGAATATTGTTTTACAATGATGTATTAGTTGCAGCAGTACTTCTGCTTAAGATATATTTTGGAGGAACAAGGAGAAAGATTATAATGGGGGGTGGGGGAACCAACAGCGACTTCCTGCATTCCGATGGTCAGAACATTGATTGGCATCAAGCATATAAAAGCCATATGCAATGCTTGGCTTTTACAGAGTCAGAAGTGTCTAGAATATTCTAATCTTCAATTTGAATCAGATACTTGCTTCAATCAGTGTCACTTGTGTCTCTCACAAATGCCAGAGCTACCAGGGTACAAATTCATTCACAATTTAAACTGAATGTTTTAATTAAAAAAGCAGACATTCTGATGCAGATAGGCTTTTTGTTAATGTAGATGAAAGGTTCTTTTTTCATTAGAAGGCAGGGAAGGAATAAATATTAAAAAACTCTACATGTGCCACCACACAAAATTATTGATACCTGGATAGCTCTAGTTTAATATACAGGTATTGCAAACACATTGGATAAAAACTGCAGCTTAGTACAGGTTTGAAATACAATGACAAGATTGCATAGAAAGCATTCTTACTTTGCAAAAAGGGTATTGCATTTCACAACATTAAATGAATTCAGATTGTCACAAGTAATATCAATTCTACCTGTGAGGTCAAAAAAGGTTCACTGCTTATGCAAGCTCATGAGAACATTTTAGCAAGAAATATAATAAGTTGCACTTGGGCTAAGTATGGCTGGTAAAGGCAACAATCCTAAAGATCCCGTAATGAAAAATGTGATATCCTCTTGAAAATTATTGGAGTTTGACATGGAAAAACATGAACAGAGACTGTTGTCCTTTGCCATGCCAGCCTTAATTATCTAAAAGGTCCAATCGCACTGTTCAGCTAACTTGAAATCAGTAGGACTACGATTTGCACATCACTGTGAAAGGATGTGAAAGGATGGTCACCAACACAAAAAAATCTCAAGAACTACTCACCACTCCTTATTTAATAACAGAATGATAGATGGACAGGTTATTTTCTGCCCTCAAAACATATGCATTTCAAATAAATGTCCCTGGAAGATGTCTCTTGAACTTTTCAGGATGGACTCTTCAACTGATCAATTTGAAACTGCAGTCCCTGCTGTTTAAAACAATGGAGGTGGGAGGTAAGAGGAGAATGACACTTTTCAAACTGCTAGGCCTCCTGATATTTGCTTAGCAGGCATTTTCTGAAAAATAACAGAAATATCTGCTGGATTAGAACAAAGCTAATCCTGACTCAATTAGCTTCTTGGCTTTTCCCCCATGTGGTATGCCAGTATCAGAAAATTGCAAGAAAGAATTAATTAATTTACAGTTATTTTTAGATATTAAGCTCAACCTTTCAGGTTACTTGCCTTCCCATAACAGGGCTCTATCCTTCCCAGATTAGTTCTTCTAAGGAAGTTATTTCAGACGTGACCAAGACAAAATCTGTGATCCAAACAAGAACAGATCATCTTGCTTAGCTTAAATGTCCTATGCAGACAAAACTATTCAACCAAGTACACACAAAAGGGCATCATCTAGCTCTTTAAATATAAATGGATGTTGCAGGTTATAGTCCTCTGTGCATAGCATTCATGCATTTTAGTTCTCCATTCTTCATTGAAACCTGCACAACTGAAACCATATTTGGAAAGACATTTTTTGCCATTTGAAATAAAGAACTGTTTAGTAACAGAAGTATACAGAAAAATAACGTTAGCTGTAGAAAGCTCCTTCCAGCAGTCAAAATTTATTTTAGTTTGAAAGGACAAGACTACTTCTTTAGACTTCAATCTTCCTATTGAGCCGAATTCAAACAAAATAAAAGTGTTACTGAGTCCAGAGAGGATCAAATTTCAATTCAAAAGAACAATTACTAAGTAGAATCAATGATCTTCAATAGTCAAATACACTACTACATTGTAGAAACTAGACTGCAACCTTTCTCCTAAGTTATTAGCCCAGGGTTTAATAACTGACCACTAAACCTGTGTGAAAATTATTTCATTCATGACTATGCAACTCTTTACCTATATGTTTAGCTACTTCCACCTTCCCTGAGTGTTTCCCCTAAGCATTGCATTTTTGTTTTACAGATAAAAATGAAAATACTGCATGCTTTATTAGGTTCAGCTCTCTTATAATTACATTTGGGCTAAGAGACCAATGTTGTTTGTCAATGTAAAATGCAGCTCTTTGGCACAAACGTTTTATTTGCTTGTTGTTTCCCCCTCCACCTCTCTGGCATGTGTCAAATGTTTAAACAATATGATCTTGATGGCAGATTAATGTTAGTACTTAATGTACAAGGTCAACTTTCCAATGCAAAAAGCAAACTGAGAAAATGTAATTGTTTTAAAGCTTTTTTTAGAAATTAGTTTAAGTTTAATCAGAATGTATTTAAATGAAAATAAAACTCACACCTGAAAAAAAAAAAAAAGGTAAATCCATGCCAGCACTTTCCAGTTTATAGTACATTCTAAACCAGCAGTTTAGAAGCACATAAACAAAAATATAGTAGTGTAGGTTTGAAACAAAAAAGTTGTAATGATAAGCCTCCTGTATAAAGGCCGCCAACTAGCTATGGTCCTAACAAGCTGTAGCACTACAAAACATAATCCAGCATGAAATAAGGGTTTCAGATTAAAACTTCGTTGTATAATACAAAGTAATCAAGCCATATTAGTCTACTGATACATCACAAGTGAGCATAGTGGCTGAACCACACTGTTGGACACACACAAATTAGCACTAATCAAATGGAGTAGGGCTAAAGGGTTCAAAGATAATAGCAGTTAGACAATTCATGTATTTACTGGTCATTACATCCCTGAAAAAATTTAGTCTTCAGTCATGTTTCACTCCACTTATTCTCTTGTGTGTGCACCTACGCTTTGCACCCACACAATGCAGAATCAAACCCTTTTCACTCTTGTGATGGTCACCATGCACATCTTCATTCACACAAAAGTGTGAGCCAAAGTCCTGTAACAATGCCCTTCATTACAATTTTGTGATTAAAGTGGGGTTTTTTTTTGCAACACCTGTGTTGCCAAACCTTGTTTATTGACATCCATAATTTGTATACTTGAGAGTACACAAATTAATTAAGAACTGTACCAGTACTGCTACTTACTGAATTTTTGTTTTACTAAGTATGTTCTGCAAGGATGTAGCAAAATTCTGAAATTAATACAAATTCAAATAAAGAAATATATTATATACTCCCTCATTCTATCGTTATCATCTAGGTCCTACCGATTAGAACAGATTCATTCTGAGATTTAGTAGAACAAAGTCATTTTCTAAAGCAAGCACATTTCTCTTAGTAGCCTCTTATTTCAAATTGCTCATAAGCAAGAAGAAAATCCTTAAAATATTCAGATGCTACATCTTTATGTAAGTAGGTTATAATTAGATAATTAACTCAACAATGCACGGATCATACCTTCCCACATATTTGTTCAGCACTTAACACAACTAGACTTTGACCTACTGAGACATACGGACTCTACCCAATGTAGATCAGAGGGTGGTTTCAGCAGGGAAAATAGTTTGCTGACAAATCAGTTGATTTGGTTCCAGCTATAACACTGACCTACTTGTACAACATATCGTAAGGCATTTAAATTTCACTACTTCTTGTAAGAGAGAAGACAACCTATCTCTTTCACAAAGAAGAAACTGGGTTACTGATTCCTGATTTTATATTTTAAGTGAGCAGATTATCTAGGTGCAATTCTTACAGCATATGAATTCAGGCTTTCTCTTTCCAACATTCATAGAAAGGATGAGTAATTGTGATATTCCATTCTGGGAAGTAAAGAATGCAGAAAGACAAGGAGCTACCCAATCCCTTTTCTCCAAGACCCAGTACAACCAGTGACAGAAAACAGATCTAAGTGCCTGTCCACGTGTGAACAAGCACGTACGTGTAACAACTGCAAGGCTCCACAAACTTAACTGAGGAAATACTGCAAAGATAAATTAATTAATATTTATAGAGCACTCAATCTCAAGTGCTTCTGTAAAGATCTCTCTCTTTTGCTTTCTTGGGTTCTGTTATCAAACATGCTGGAGGCATAAATAAATACAGGTAGGACATAAAAAGCTACTCACATGACTATTACTGGTTGCACTTTAAGAAAAAGTAATCCATTTCTCTTCTATCAGATCCTTCTCTGGCCCTTCTTACTACTTGCACACAAGATCCTAGCTATTCATAATAAAGCAAACCTTTATATTTATAGGCAACACTATGGTAGAACCAAACTTTGACGAAAACAAAGAAAAAACAGTTATGAAGACTCCAATCCTTACAAGTATTTTCTGATTTCTTAAAAAAACAAACAAACAATAAATAAATAATGGTAAAGTAACTGCCTTGAATAATAATCCCTTTTGTCTTTATTTGAAAAGAAAAGTATTAGCTAGAAGCATTTAATGAATCAAACTAATTCCAACTCAATATGGCATGCACATCAGTATATCAGATATTGTTTATCTAAAAAGTTACACTGACAAGTCCCTCTCAAATTATCTTGCAATGTCTATTCAAAATCTTCTCCTTTTTGATTCTGTCCTGAAATCAGAAGCAAGTTGCCTCTAGCATTTGGAATTTAGCTGTCAAATAAATCTCCATGAAACACTTTAAAAAAAAAAAAAAATCATGCCAAGTGTTGAAAAAGTTACACTCTGGCCTCATTCACTACTAAAGGCAGACATAACCTCTATACGTGACTTTTTCTGCCCCCATCTAATAACAATTAATGCTTCACATTCCTTTCTACCATGAACTTTTAAGAAATTATTCCTCTAGTAAGATGTACTATCACTGAAGGTAGTTTATACAGACCAAAATAAGCAACTATCATTCCATGTACAAAAGTTTCACTCTTACCACTTACACCACCTGTTTTCCTCATTTGCTTTACATTTTGGTTTAGACTCTTCACACTGTACATCTATGAGGAAAGGAATAATGTGCTTTCATGTTTTTGGAAACCAATCAGAACATTAAGGTATCAATGCAATTAGATAATTAAAAATATAATGATCTTGACTGAAGAGGTATTTCAATATACCTCTTGGCATAATGATAGCAATTGAAAACCCTTCTAGACTGCAGCCTACTTGGCACTTGCTTATTTATCAACTTATTAATTTCTATTCTGTTTACAAAGTGGAGGTAATGAAGTAAATCTCAAAGGGGTTTTGGTGGTTTTTTGGGGGGTGGGGGTAGTTCTGGTTGAAGCCACTCTCCCTGCATTAAGGGAAAAACTCCCATTGAATGATAAAGGACTCACTGTTACACTATTACAGGAGATGAATTGCATTAACCCCTGCCCTTCCCCATTGTACTAGCTGCCCACTGGAAACAACAACAGAATTACTAAAATCCCACACTCTCTAATGGGATGGTAATAGGATTCAGAGGCCATTAGGGTAAAGGCAATCCATATTTTACAGTTTAATAAGCTCTTGCTGAAGATGCTGGATCCCTCTTCAAAGCCAACAATTACTGATTTAGTAACAAATCCACAACAACTGTCAAGACTGCAGAATGCATTTGAGATGAAGTCAGCAGCTTATGGTGACAGACTTTAAAATGTGCATAGAAAAATGAAACCACTTAAATTGAAATAATTTGTTATTTTACAGTGATACTGGTTATTACTGTCATTTCAGATTTCTTTACATCTAAATGTCATGGTTACTCAAGTTTGCACATAATTCTCTCAGAGTTCTGTGGTATTTGTTTTAGAAGGTAAGCACTTTTGTCCTGTTTTCTAAGCATACACCTCTTGTCACAAAGAACTAAAACTGTGAATGCAGAACTATAAGAGACCAACTGAGTCATGAAATCATTCTCCACAATCATAGATAATCACACAATTTATTAATATTATGATCACCTATAAATGGATTGTCTACTAGGCTGTAGATTCAAAAGAGCCCATCATTCTCCAATAGCATGCCTGGAAGTGTAGGGTGTAAAATACATACTTACTCTGCCCAATTATCTTAACTGTTCTTTAAAAACACCATTTTAGATATTTTTGAAAGGTGGATGTGATAAATATTTTCTTAGGTCCTTTTAAGGTAGAATCTTATTATCTATATTTTGCTGTATCCAGTTATTCTCCACTCTCTTGTGTAACTGACTGGGGACATAAGGAACAGTCCACAGAAGATCCAAGCCACTCCTTACATTCCTGAAACCAAAATTATGTCCCACCTAGAAACCCACCATAACTGCTGCTGGATCTAAACCATCCCTTTCCACTATAAATATTTTTACATTTCTGATGGGGAAAAAAAATATCCTAATCAAAACAGATGCACATTTAGAAGTGATAATTCTGAGACTCAGTTTTACCCCACAAACATTCATACAGTTTTCAGTGAGGTAGACATGAGCCACTGTATCTAAAATTATGGACCACTGCTATTATAGTATAATAATTTTGTGCCTGAGAGCTCATAATCACATAAGCACAACAACAGGTAAGCAAAATAAAATATTCGGACATATATCAACTAAACCCAAAAGCCTGCAGTCATTTCAAACCAAGGAAACCCATTCTTCACCATTTGTTTTCAACAGCTCTGACAACTTTGTCATATTTTTGAACTTTAATAAATATCCATTTACAGAGGTAATATTTCTCTTTTGCTTATATCAACTTCAGTTGCTCTTCTGTGTTATACAGATAAACTGTGAGATCAGGCTCTTCAGCATTAATTCCAGCACATGAAATAACTCTATATTAAAGGCCACAATATAAAATTCTGAGGGGCCATACTAGTTTCTTTGTGCTTAAAATAGAAAACAAGCAGGTTTTCCCCAAGAGAGTGGTTCTCCAGATATTAATTGCCTAGTAAGTCCCCCTCTCAGAATACAGCAGAGTGTCCAAGGGAAACCAAGTTTAGCCTAGCTTTCTTTCTAAAAATGTCATCTTGTCCCATAGTTCAGTAAGGTACTTTGAGTGGGAACTCACCAGCTTACAAAAAAACCCCCCACACCAACTCCCTGAAAAATAGTAAGGAGGCACAAATAGGAATGCCAAATCGACTGTACATTTTTCTGCAATGGATTGAAAACCCAGGCTTTTCCACAAGTCTCCTGCCTTCTCAGCCGCATCCCATCTCAGCATGTCTATTGCTAGGAACACAAGGAATGGAGAATCAGAAACAGTTATGTTTAGCTGTGTGAAGGCATGGCACCTAGAATTCTTTCATGCAGACACATTATCCAATCTTCTTTTCTGAGGTGACATTTTCATATATTCAGATACTGCAACTTCACATACCAGGACCAGGCTGATCTTCAAACTTCTCTGTACTGTTTATGCGGAGAGCCACCAGACTTCAATAAAGATCATGCATATTCAGTATTTATCAGAACATATTAATAATGAATGTAAGTACATCTTTCATTACCTCCACAGCTTATGTTAAAACATACATTTAATGAAAATTTAGAGTTGATAGTGTTCTCGCTCCTCCAAAAGTAGATACACTGAAGTTTGAGCTCCACTTCTACATCTTCTTTGCTTTGTCACATCTCATGCTTAAAAGAAAGTTTTCAGCACACTCAAAGAACAGTGGGGGAAGAAAAACAGAATTATTCCTGCAACAATTAACATTGTTTAGCTCACTACTAAAAAAAGTTCTGTACACTATTTGAAACATGCCTTCCAGAGTATCTAGGGACATCATAGAGATTTTTGAAGCATTACTTCCAGGCAAACTAACAGAAATAACTAGAAGCCAAATGAAAAGGGAATTGATGACCTCACTAATTCTAGCACAGGAACTGTCTTATCAATATTTTACAATACAAAACATAACTACAACATGAACACAAGAAAGGTATCAAATGCCACACAAATAGCCTCTTTGAAGAGAAAAACAGCATACAAACCAATAATTTCTAAGGACCTGTATATATAGATAAATTTAACAGCCTAACTATATTGTTTATGCAACAATATAGATGTGTCACTGTAACACAGCCTGACTCTAGAATCAGATTTTTTTTCGAGTTCAAGTAGTGTGGTTAGGCAGCAACTGCAAGCATCTTCAAATACTAAAAGCTATGTGTAACCATAGTGGTATAATGAAAGTGCTAAAGCTACAGTATATTTTCCTATGCAAGTATGCCTTAAGAGGACCTATGTTGCAACACAATCATTTATCAAATTGAACAGTAATTTTTGTGCTATGGATACATACTACCCAGTTCCACTTTTTAAGAACTATTGTGTTTTCTTTTTGGACTAAAGGTGAAAAATGTTAGATCAGAGGTTAGTGAATTAATGCTTGGTGAGTATAAGTTTTAAAAGTGTTTTGTTTTCTTTTGAGATGTTTCTTACAAAGATACGGAAAAATGTGATGTTAGTAAAAAAAAAGAAATAAAAACCTGCAATCTAGACAGTACTGAAACCAAACATGCCCAGCAGGTGCCATCATGGAATCACCACTATGAATCAACACGTAACTGAATTGTTGCTAGCAGAATGCCATCTGATTAATAAACTTATTATTTCTGTGCTCACCACAGTGGACTTAGATTCCAGTATCTTTTTGGTCTGATACTAAAAAAAAGATCAGTTCCATAATGTAATGAACCAGTTTATCATTCTCCTCCAGAAAGGATGGAAACATAAAACAATGCACTCACATACGTTCCAGAATCAGTAAACCTATTAAAACATCTACTTTTTCATTCAGCTAGCTCACATACTTTTATTGTTCAGAACAGTCTAAGTTGATTTTTTTCAATATATAATTCAAAATCCTGCACCGAAACCATGATAATTGTGAATCAAACAAATAAAGAATATATTAAAATCCCCACACACCCTGCTTGCCTGCTCTAACGAAGATCTCCTTGAAAGAACCATACCGGTGTTAACTCACATTTCATCTATAACACCCTTTCCTACCTTAGGGTAGATGTTAGATCTATAAAATACCACTAGAAACAAAAAAAGCTCCTTTTCACTTGCAGCATAAATTAGAATTTATATCAACTCCTTCAGAGATAAAAGCTCTACATCTGCTTAGTTTCCCAGAAAACCAAACCAAACAAAATCAAATAATGGAATAAAAATAAAAAAAACCCACCACCAAAAGTGCAGGTTGCAATAAGAAACTATCAAAACATTTTTTAAAAAGAAAATAGAACCTTCAACCATAAGTGATCAGTTCATTCAAAAGATTTCATTTTAGAAGGTGGTGAACAAGGATAAAACAATTAATGTAATGCTGGCCAAGGCTAACTGGGTAAACATGAAAAGAAAATGTGTTGCCTGCACTGTAGTCCCGATTTGCTTAGCATTTGACATATGCTGTCTCAAAAGACCATTTTAATTTTTATTTCAGTCATTCTAAAAAATCCTCTCAAAAAAGGCAGTAAGGAGATGCAATATAATGAACTATAATACAATAATCATGTTTTGGATTTCTGTCAAGTTTCTTAGAACATAAATGAGCATTTATCAGGAATTTGCCCAAAACAAATAATTTACACTCATTTCCATAACAAGACAGACATGATTCTCTTTCATTCAGCTCTTTCTTAACTCTGATTAATTACTTCACTTCCAAATTTCATTAGAAACATATTCATCTTTTCTAGGTAGCAACAACTGATATGCTGCATCTCAGAGTCTCACATTAGAAAACTGAACATCTGCCCATTCCTTACATTCTACTGACCTCTAGAGACTGTATGTATATATGTATAGCACGTATACATTATTTATGTGCATGTACACATACTAGAGCAATGTCACAATAGATTGACTTCAGAGAAATCTGTATGCAGTATTTGATGTTACAGTTTTTACTCTAATCACAAATTGTTCTTAGAAACATTTTCTTTCCTGTGTTTTCTAGACATGAAGAATCTCTTGCTATTTTTTTCCCTTTCCTCTCTGTGTCCTTGCAACCCAAACACACCATAGCCTTCTTTATCTATTACATACAGAATTAAGCTACAAGTGTGAATATCAATATGAATATTGAGATAATCCAGGTTTCATTTAAGCATGAATACCTGCCAGGGAGGGAGCGCCATAAAGCCAGAAGATCCTAGTTACTGAAAAATAGGCATTGTTGCATGTAGGGAGAGAAGACAAGTTTCTCACAACTCAGTATTGAGACTTCTTCCCCCCACCAAATGATAACATCTTGCAGCAGCTTCCTTGTGTCCATTTTGCTGCCAGGGAAAAAACTGTACAAAAGCCTGTGTTGGGTTTGACATTTAGACCAAACAGAAAGAGCTGAAGGAGTTGAATTTGTCAACTGAAACCTATTCAAAATAGACATTAATCCAATAATAAAGAGAAACGAGGAGAACAGAAAAGACTACGTTCCTCCATAACAATGTTAGCATAACTGGCATTGTTATGACACATTACTTGGTAATACTGTGTGGTCAAGTATAGCAAAAAATATTACCACAAATATATACAAAATTAACATGTGAAATTTTAAAGGCATGTTTTCCAACTGAAAATACTTTGCATTGAGTTTCATATCAAAAAGCCCAGAAAATATACAAGGGTTTTTCTAACAGTGCTAATGTTTTACAGAGAAGGTCTACTCATAAGATGAGTGATCATGACTTTATCCTCCAGAATCTCATAGAAAAAGGTAAGTTTAGGAGAATGATCTGGAAAAAGAGTCCTACTTCAAAAAGCTTTAGCTAAAAAGCTTTTTAGCTTTTTTTTGTTTTTTTTTTTTTGTTTTTTACTTTGGGGGTGGAGGGATAAGACTTTTTAATGCAACATTTTACACTGTTACATCATATTGCACATGATTACAGAACACAAATTTTATTTGATTTAGAATCAGCTATGAGCTACACAAAAATTGCATGCATGAAGATAGAGTAAGAACGGCATTAGCTAAATACATTTTACACAATACAGCTAAAAGAGAACTTATATCCACTACTTCAAGTTACTCAGGAGTTACTTCAGCATAAATGAGGAAAAATATACATCCATGTCTTTTCCTTTAGAAATAACATCCTTAAGATAACTTCATTGCCAAATCCTATTTCTATTTCTTTTAATTATTTTATTCACCTTACATCAAATTTTAATGAAACAATCACAGTGATGGAACAAATTATACAGATGCATTTGAAACAATCTTCCCAAATAAGTAATTAAATTACTATTATCTGCAGTGCATTTTCCTATGTACACATCACAGCTTTATTTTTCAATAACTTACTGCAAACTCCTAGACATCCATTCCTCCTGTATTTCAATAATGTGAGACTGGGTTTGTATTTTTAGATTTGAAATGGGCTTAAATTAAAATACATAGATTCAGATTTGTCTGTTTGTTTATACGTCCATGAGTATCCATAGACAAACCTAGAAACACAATATTGCTGCTACTGAGAAACGTGGCACCAGACTCAATTGCAGCCAGAATTATTTACCCTATTCAGCTATTCTGAGCTTTTCATAGTGTACTCATAAACAGAATTCCACTATACAATATGCTTGCTTTTCTCTTCATGACTTTGAGAACAGAGAAATACAAAGATAAAAGTTTATTCCTTAGGGCTATATTGTGTCATAATCCCTTAAACTAAATTTGCCAATGTTTTCAACAGGGAATTCTCTTTAGAAACTGATGACATATTACGATCTTTTAAACTAAATTATGTACCATTTCATTGAACTCACAAGTCTGAAAGTAAACTGAAGTAGGGAAGGTACAAGGACATAGTTCTGGTAATATTCTCTCACTGGTAACAGTCAGGCTTATTTTTCTGAATGACATAGAATGGTAAAAGTGCTCAGGAACTTTTGGCCATGCCCAGCTGAGATGCCTAATGTTCAATATCAACCACCAATTGTCTCTAAAGGTCTAGGAACTTCTAAGTTTGACCAAAAAACCCTGCAAAACACTATACATGACTATTCAATAAATATATATAGCACTGATGTTTTCTAAACCATACTCGTGTAACACAGGAAGATTTCACTTCTTCCACATATAAAGTATGCAGTTTTCTGAAGGTTAAGGAATTACCTGAGTATGTACACAGTTGTACGCATGCACAGATTCAACAATAAATTAAAGAAGCAGAACGTTAAGGAAAACCCCTACTGGCAACAGCAAATCTTCATGGGAAAAATCCCATCAACCTAAAGCTTGTCAGATTAAAGAAATTTTGGCGCACACATTTGCAAAACTCCATAAAAATACTAAAAAACAAACTACAATAAATAATCTACAATGCGAGCAACATGGGAGATGACTGTAGAGATCTGCCACACATTTTCCTATCTGCATTTTTTTCCAGTTACAAGCAGAAGCTGAAATGTTCTTACACAGTAAGTAGTAAACTAAATAAAGCCATGCTGCTATGTATTATAAAGTTTTAATCCTACAAACTGAAATGTCTTCTCTAAAAAGTCTTCAACTAATTATTGTTTTTTCTTTTTTTATTTAAGGTACAAATAGGTACAAACCAGCTGAATGCAGAGAGATCACATTTTTATTATGACTAGTCTAGTTTTGCATGTTTATCCTACTTTACATGAAAAGCTACGATTAAAAAACCAACACAACACACATTACTGTTTTGAGTTTGAAATCAGTTACAGTTGATGATCATCTCCAAAAATAAATATTCCCACAGATAGAGGTCAGTGGTTGCCTGAAATTGCATCAGTTAGCGCCTGTGTACTAGAAACCTCCACTCCTTTGGGACTGCTCTATCATTTTATAAGATTAATTAATAAAACAGTACTTTTAGCATAGGACATCACAGTTTTCTATCCACACATTTGTCTTTAGTTACTCTACAATTTATTGATCTGAGACTCATCATAGGATTTCTCTCAGAATTTAAGCACTTAAGAAGATGGTAACACACAATTATTCATAGTAAAAAAAAAAAAAGTACAAATAAAAAAATAACATAGTTAAGAAAGAGGGTTAGTTTTTGCTTTTAATTATGTTATGTGTTGATCTGGTAAGCTCTTACTGTTCTCAAAGGAAAGCAACTTCACTGCATTGGAATTCTAATTTTGAGGTTGCATGCATTTCATTTCTTAATTTATAATTAAACATTTGCATTTTGTGACTGTATTTACAAAAAACAAACCCAAAACAAACTTTTAGGGATACTCTTTCAGCCCTTCCTCTGAGAGCACACATATGTGAAACAATGTTAATACTAGTGATAAAATGTTAAAAGTGGCAAGTGAAAACTAAAAACCTTAAGAAAACAGTTGTCTCTACATGTGGCTCATTTCAGCACATGTACCTCTTCAGATTTTCGGATTGAATAGAACCTAGGATGATGATGTAAAAAATTATTGATCTCATATTATTAAACTACCAACAGCCTGTATAACCATTTGCCTTGAGATTTTTCTTTGGCTTTTGTAATCTCACTGCATTTCTTTTTCTCTATGAAGTAATCCTTACTTTGCTCTCCAGCAACATCTACTGGAACATCAGTAAAATGCTGCTATTTCTATTAATCACCCACTTAACATCTAGTAGGGCAGAGTTAGCAAATGCCAAAAGGAGAGATAAATGATCTGCAATTCAGATCCTGCATTCTGGGCTCAAACAGATCAAGTCAGCTCGTCTTCAACCTTCTAGTTTTCTGCCATTTCATAAGGAACAAATTCTCTATGACTAATTCATATCAAAAGTCATCTACCATTTACACTTAGATGCACTTTAAGTCACAAAATATCATTTAAAATACCACATTACATCCACGACTTCCATTTTTATCAGACAAGTTACTCTTAATTTCAGTTTGATCCAACATGCACTTAAACAGATATGAAACATAAAAAGAGCTTGAAAGAATGTATAGAAACATTTTGAAAGGTGAAAGAGAGGTGTAATGGCAATTCCAATGCCAAATAATAAACAATAAGTTCAGCAAAACTATAGTTAAAAAGTAAAAATGTCCACTACAAATCAGTGAAACATTTAAAAGTTCTTTTGTCTGATTTTAAGTCCTCAGAAGAAAATCTGTCCTTTTATATGAGGTTGAATGTGTATGATTAACTACCACTGAAGATAAGTAGTAATGCATGAAGTCCCTCTACACTGATGGGAGACTAGGCTTCCCTGGGGGCTTGATCCCATTCAGCTGTGTGGTGGCTTGTCACTGCCTGTCTTGTAAAATCAGCTACTGCAAATGCACACAGAAAGCACTGCCACTGAATTTTGCAAGGTACATAGCACTGCGCATTCGTACGTCTGCATGCAGGATTGAGTCATTAGGGTAAACTTGCATAAAGACAAAAGTTCTCAAGTAAACATATTAATTTCTATCTGCAGTATCCACATTTGTAGGTCTGCAACACTAAAATCTACCTATCAAACAATGTTTACTCTATGACAGCTTATAAAGTTAGTTTTTCATAGCTCTGCTTTCAGAGACAGTTAATTAGTATGCTACTTTTACAAATAACTCTGATCACTGCGATATTATGTGCTTTCCTTTAAATCCGTAATAATGGTCTAACTATCCTTGACTGCTCGTTCACTTTTCAGTATGACAATGACATTCAGAACATCACTGCTGCTCAGAATCCCTTCCTTCTATTTAGAGTCTTAGTTTGCTCATACAGAAAGCAACTGTAAAATGTAAGTGCAGAAATGTAGGGAGAGAAAAAAAGGCATCAAAGCCAGTGAAGACCAGAAACAGAAGTCCCAATAGCTAAATATTCCAGTTGTGAATAAAAAGAAGTTATCGGCATGTAACATTTTAAAAGTAATTAAAATTATTTTTGCTTTTGGAATCCCTATAGAGCCTTGAGGTATTTTTGTAGAGAATAAAAGGGCATGGTTCCCAAAACCACAAACACTTTAACCTATATAATTTTATATTATCACAAGACTTAAGTTCATAGGCTTTGCCTGACAAATTAGCTCCTCTCAATAACTGTTAAACAGAAAGCCCTTTATTGTAATGCAAGTGCACTTGTGGACAGCACTTTCAGAGTTAACTCCATTTGACAACTGACATAAATCCATTATTCTAATTTGGTGATTGCTTTACTAAACACAGATGCAGTTTATGAGTTTTAGTCACGTATTTCATTCAGGATGCTACTTAATCTCAATTTACAAAACATAAACACAAAATAGGTTTTACAGTATGTCTAAAAGGGTATAGCTATTCATCCGATGAAATGCCAGGCAAACAAACCATATTCACCTAGACCTAAACTCAATGCTAGATTTTACCTTACTAAATAAATAGTAAATAAGTACAATTAATTTTTATTTCAGCTGTTGCAACCAAATTGCAGAATGCCAAGCTCCTCGAGGGTTGTAAGACTCAAAAGCTTTTCTTATACTGAGATTTAAGCAGTGAATTTAACCTTAAAGCAAAGTCCAGGTTTCACAAAAGCTGGTTCTCTGATTTATTTTGATACACAGAGAAAAGGGGGAAAGGCAATCATTCAGTGTGAATACAGCATCTTCACAAACCCATTTCTAATTCAATTTATAGCACATACTTTACATCTTAAACAAAAGGAATCTGATACAACACCGATGCTGCCTCTTGCTGCAGTTGCTTGCCTCAGTTACAAAACGCTGAAAATCTACCGCTCTGACCAAGCCACTCCATAAAACATTCGGATTCAGGCACTTCTTACCTGCCTCAGTTGAAGGCTTCCTTCCCTTGTTAGCAGTATGAAGCATCCTCTAGCTTTCCCAATCCTCACCACCAGCCTCAAATTGCACAGCTAAGTCCTCTTTTTGCAAGAAAATGCTTATTGAAAGTGATTAGTTTTTGTTGTCCCTTTTAAGTCCCTCCTGCGGGAAAGAGCAGGGGAGCGATGTGACGCCACCTTTTAATCTTTTGCAAGAGTGAAAAGGCAGAAAAGGAGCGCTCGATCAAACTGAGCTTCACACATGACTAAAACTCGCCTGAGAGGCTGCAAGCTCTGGCTAAAGCACCACTAGGCGTAAGTGTAAGAACAGAGAAGAGGGGAGAGTCAATGAAATGTGACAACGTATGTGCATCAAAGACAGGAAAAGAGGGAGAGAACAATAAGAGAGAGATCGAGACAGCAATGAGAGAAAAAGAAAGAATGAGAATGTGAGGGGGAATAAGCATGAAGAAAAGATAGGAGAGTTTTGAAGCAAAGAATTTGCAGAATAAAGCCAAAGTGTCTGGCAGCTTCTGTTTTTATCTCAGTGAGCATGACATACTGCCTCTCTCATTTAGCAACACATTCTTGTCTCTTCCAGGTTTGAAAACTGAGATAATCACAATGTGTGCCTGTTTTTGCCTGATTGGCATACTTGTGTGCAGTATACCTGAGATTCCCCTCAACCATCTTCTAGAGATGCATTTATGTGCAAGTAAGTTCATATATTCATTAGGAAAGACACCTCCCCTCACCCCCCAAAATCAGGAGCTGCTAATTTCTACATCAATTTACAATATAGTTTAACTGGCAGATGGAATTCTAGTTATAACTACTAACAAACTGCCACTGATAAACAAATGACTGAACAAATGTTTAATGTTGATAACTGAGTTTTCATAGCAACAAAACACATTAGCATTGATAAATCTGTGCTTAAAAAAAGAGGTATTACAGACACTGTCTTCTGTTTATCTTGTTATTTCTATATGAGGTTGCACTAGGTAGTAGGAGAAGAAAAAACAGGACCCAGAACTAACATTTTTAAAGGAATCCATCAGAGGTACGATCAGATCTCAATTTTTTTAAAAAGCAATTATGAGCTAAAAACTAAATTTAAAATTTCAGATTTAATTATGAATTCTTACTCATTTAGAAAAAGTCCACACACTAAGTCCTCATACAAGTAGGGTTCATTTTCATGCAAGATGGGGGTGGTGCCTGTGGGGGAGTTGTTTGGTTTTTTGTTTGGTTGGTGGTTTTTTCTAACTATATATACCATTTGTAACATTAGGACAGCTTCTGTAATTTGCTTTCTTTATACCTTTTACCTTTTTCAGGTAAAGGCAAATAGGCTTTTAGCCAACTGACAATTGTCTGCAGAACCAACACAAGTCCACAATCAGACTTGGCTATTACATGGAGATGTAAGATTAAGAGGGCAGCAGAAATGTAAACAAACCTGGAAAAGAACTTATATATTCTCTTTGCTGCAGCATCCTATTTGGGCCTCCTCTTGGATCTTAGCATCTCAACTCTATTAAGGAAAAGGAAGGACTATGTCAGTGACATAAGATTCTGGAAATCTGGATCTAGATCTCAACTGTATAGCATACTTCTTTGTTAGCTTATGCACGTCACAGCGCTACGTTCAGGCATCTGTGTCTTAAGGTACCTAGCTAGTTTAAAAAAAAAATGTTTTAACAGCTCTACACAACTCGGTATCCTCTTTTGTAAGGGTTTCCCAGTTCCACAGATGAGGTTATGAAGATGAGTTCATGAATTATTATCAGGGAATCAGTGGCCAATTTCAACACTCAGTATTTAAATATCATTGTCGTACCACAAATTTTACAAGAATTGATATTTTTCTCTGAATGTTAACCTCCAGAATCTCACCACAAACCATCATATTATGCTCTGGGCAGATGGAATCCAGTTTTCATATTTGTAAAGTAAAACTTGAAAAACAACTCTTTAAGCTTGCAAACTGTCCCAAACCTCACACTTACTGCTAAATTTGTGAGTGCTTCAGTGTTTCACTTCTTATTTTTTGTCCCCCAAGGACTGGCAATACACTTACATAAATACGGATCCATTAAAATCAGATTCTCACTAATCTTGAGCAACCTGCATTATGACCTTAGAGTAAAATTTACCATAAGGAGAAAAATATTCATAAGGACACCGGGCTTTTAAACCTCTCTCCATATGTGTATCAATACAGCATTAGCCTGACCTAGCAAAGAAGAATTTTGTGTGATGGTTTACATCAAGTATTTCTCCTTGCTCTGTTGGTCTAAAGAACCTAATCCAAGCAGTGCAGCTGCTTTAAAGGCCTCCCGTTTTCTCTTTCAGACATGAAGGAAATAAACATAACCTGAAGATTCGGGGGGACAGAAGGAGGAAGGAGAAATAGAGATCCATGTGTTCAGTTATTGCAAGTTTTTCCAGACTATTATTAGTAAATACTGTAATGGAAGTCCCTAGCTACCTTTTAAAAAAAGAAAGAAAAAAACAAAGAAAAAAAAGAAAAAAAAAAAAAGAAAAAAGGAAGTACCAAGTTCCTATAAGAAGCTCACTCTGCCTATGCAGTGAGCATAAATATTTAACTTAAAATTAGTAACAGTAACAATTAGGAAAGAGATTTTTCCTGTGTATTTCCCATTTCATTTTGTATTTTCTCACCCTTATTGGTAAATTGCTTGTGTCATGGAAGTCTTGATAAGCAGTTTCCACATATCTTGCAATGTACTAGATTATATTCATGACAACAATTTTCAAAACCCACAAACATATATACATACCTCTATAAGTATTTATCCATTCTTACTGGCTTATCTACAAATTCACAGTGCAATCCAAACCCTGTATTTACCTCCAAGGTCAACAAAACACTTGAAAACATGCATGCAGTTTGTTTTTCATGAAAGAGACAAGATTGTGTTGCTAAAACTAAGCATAAGCTTACACATACTACACTAACTAAATTCTTTTCTACAAGAACTGACCTTGTGTTTGAACTAGAAATGTTTGGACACTGAACTGCTTGAGTCCTGACAGCTCCAGTGAGCAAAGCAAGTTATTCTCCTATGGAAGTAAGTTATTCTATAAATCAGCCACATTTCCATAAGACAGGCTAGGTCTTTGACTAACATGAATGCAAAACCTGTATTTTACTGCTGTTAAATGTGCTTCCACTTAAGCCTCCTCAAGCAGTACTGCAGTAGCGTACGGGAACCACACCATAGAACATTACAAAATAACTACACAATGAAATGTACTAGTAATGTCATTTTGTGCAGAGGTATAAATAACTGATTCCCAGCCCATTTTTTGTACTTTCACCATTACAGAGAAAACAACTAATCAGAGCTTTCCCTCAATCTTACCTGAGGAAGCCAAGTCAAGTTTAATCACAGAAAACCCCTTGATCCCTTACTTCTCTACTCTACTAGCAATCTGGATCATTCTTCTATTTGTTTTAGGTCTAGGATTTCATTAGCCTGCATGCAAATGCATACTCTATGTCTGTGACTTAAAACTTGCATAGTAATAGAATAGTGAAGAACATTCAACACATTGCATTGTTTCTATGATGCTGAGTCCCCCTCCCCACAACCCCCTACTGGGAAAATGAATCGACAGTGTTATCTAGAAGATGGAGCATCAGGACAGCAAATTATGAGGCAATAAAGTGGCAAAAGGCTACAAAAGTACTCCTGCCTATTAAAGGGACTACTGGCCACAAACACTCATTGACTACATATCCTTTGGAGCTAAATCAAAGCCTCTGGCTATGCAAAAGAGCTAATGACCACATTCTCTTATGAATATCCTTCTGTATTTTACATCTAGGAAAGGCTTTTTCTTTGCCAATTATCTAGTTGAATGGCAGGAACAACGAACTAATTTTTCCAACCTTTTGTTTTTGTTTCTTCTGTTTCAGACCTGAAAAAAGACTGTGTCTGAAAGCATATTTTCTTTTTTTTTTTTTTTTTCTAGTTATACTAGTTGGTTTAATAAAACATACCACCTTTTTCCCCACAAACCTTGTTTCAACAATACCTTTGGATCTTTCTCTAATGCCACACCTGTAAAAGTAGAACGGCACTGTGAGGCCCTTCATCCCTCCCCAACCACCATTCCCCAGACTGCAGTCTGTTCACTGCTCAGAGGAAATACAAGAGTAGCACAAGGGCTAGAACAGAGGCAGAGCACACAAAAAAAATCCCTTCTGTCTTATATTGTCTACACTTAACTTCCCACTGACCAATTTATGACAAGAAGTGAAATTGGTGTGGTAAAAGAAGTGTCACATTCAGACATAATTTTAATGGGGAGAGGCCCAAGATAAAGACCTTGCACAAGCATAAGCTACATGTAACATCCCGGCAGGGTGGAGGAAAACATGCGATGCTATTTCTGGTATGAATTATAAAACCACCTAAATACTGCTTTTTGAGCATAACTGAATACATGTGAAAGCATCATTATAAATCGTAATTGTTTATGACCTCCATTTGGTCCAAACACTACAACCTTACTTGCTATATGCATGGTTGAACAAATTTGTCTATGACTGCTGGTGTTACACGATAGAAGAAATAGCCAAGTGTCATGCAAAGGAAACAAAGAAAAAATACCAGCAGAAGCTTCTTCAGTAGAAGCAGCTTGTAATTTGGCTCTGAGTCATATGGATTTCTTAATGGCTACTGAAAATAATCTTTGATTCTTGTAATTGTCAACTCAGTAAGTGATAATAACTAATACCTAAGTTGCTATTTGTTTATATAGTTAATTTTTAGTTTTCTCCATTTCATAAAATAAGTGTTAATGTATTATGAAACCAGTCATTTCATGAATGAATGGAAATCAGTACTTTTGTAAATTTTGCTTGACAGACAAAATAAAAAAGGAGATAATCAGTATGTTCCTGGTTATTTGGGAATACTAATTTCAAAGGACATATAATTCCCTCCCTCCCCTCATTGTATTTACTTGTAAAACCATACAGGAATATGCATTAAAATGACATTTCAAAATTCAGACTTCTGTGGCACCAACTTGTACTACTGTCTGCTTGGTACATTTCTGTGTAGAATTTTTGCTCCAACTGTAGCTCCGAATACAGTCACACAAGCTAAAGCCTTTTAAGACTGTCATCAGATGTCAAACAATTCCTGAAGTATCTCCCAGAGAAGATTTACATTTTTTAAAACAGCAGTAAACTGATTACCTTCATCTGTGCCTAAATGGTAGCCAGGTCATGTGAACTTCCTGTGCCTCAATTAACATTAGGGATTGAAAGAATAACTTACCTACAAGGTACAGGTTTGCCTGCCATGATTTCTTCCTATAACATGGGCTGAGAGCTCCTTCACACTGTATAGGTATGTTCTGCTTCCAAAGACAAAGGCCAGCTTCCAGGAGAGTGCTGTATGGCTCGTAAAGGATTTTCTTCACTACTAGATAATCTAAGTTCTCTACATGAAGTACAAATCTACACCAAGTCAATAGAGTACACAGCTTCACAGAGTGTACAATTTATTTTAGAGTACTGGGCAACACGCTTAAAAACTGAACAAAGCCTAGTTTTACTGCCCTGTCCTCTGAATTAATATGCAACATTCATGCCTTAAGTATACCCTTGAGCATTCAGTACTTCTCTGAGCCACAGCTTTGAAGATGTGTTGGTTTCCTATGCACTAACTTGACCTATATTCAGGCTGACTTCTATTCTGAGATTATTTCTGCTGTGAGTTCAATTCCAGATGCTATCCACATTGTTTTGCTACTCCTATGATACAGATGCCAAAAAGCAGAGGGATGTCAACCAATTAAAAGGCCACTGCTGTTGTTCCCTAATAACCAGAACTCATCAAAAAACGTCCTTTTCTGTAAGCTAATCTTGGCATAAGCATATTTCCTTGATAATGTAGAAGCACAGAACCAAATCTAGAAACCTCCTTAAATTATTTGTTGTTATGCCAGGGTCCAAAGACCTGCTGACTTGCCTGGAGCTGAGCTCGATCTGTTCCTTGTGCCAAGGATGCCTAAAACGCTTTCAAATGGGGAAGGCTTCCCTAAGAAGGGAGAATAAGCCTGCAAGAGACAACCAAAAAATGAAGGGAAAAGAAAAGAAAAAGTTATTAAAGAACAAAGTTCCAAGATGAAAACAGAAAAATGGCACTCCATCTCTAACACAGGGCACGGTAGAGGAAATGGAAAACTGGGACAAAGGTCTTACTTTCTAACACTTGCTCCTGTTTACTCGTGTCCTGATCCACAATTTTTGCACCAAAACTCCAGTTTTCACATTTATAGTGCAAAGGTCTTACAGGATTAGGTCTTATCCTACTAGTAACAACTGAAAATTCATTAAATGCTTCAAACCGTTTCATGTAATGGTCAAGTGGAATAGTCATATACTATACTGGAACACCTAAAATTCCACTTATCTCGTGAAACAAAACTGTAAAGCCCTCTAAGTCTTCTAGGTCAGCTGAAAGACCCCTAGAGAATTCTGAAGACTTCCATTTCTGCACATTTATAACAGACCGATGTTGAACAGTTAACTTTACACCAATAGTTACCACAGCAGTGATGATGCAAGAAACACTGAACTGCTATACAAGCAATACCATAACAACAGTATATAAAAACAACTGCACTATCCCTACTTGCTGCTTGCATATGTGCGGAGTCCTACTTATAACATGAGTCAAGATGTTTTTTTTATTAAACTGTTTCATGCTGTATCTATCCTATGACTCAAGCAAATGAGTAGATAAGAAAAAGGGTGGGTAGTTTCAAGAAAGTCTGGTTTACTATGCGTCTGTTGTTGTTTAGAATATAGAGTAAAATTCTACCAAGAAGGCATATAAAAGCACCCTTAAAACACTTTTCTTGGCATGCCATCAGCTCTCATCAGACATTGGATATCGTTTTTGATGAACCTTTGGTATGAACCAGAGCAGCTGTTCCTGTCTTTATCCCTGTCACACCACTAACAGAAAATGCATAGTGAAGCAAAAGACTAAAAAAAATTTGGTAAAAGTAAAGTACTGATTAGAATGTTGAGAACAGCAAGAACTTGACATGATTGACTCTTGAGAACTTTAAGACATAGTATTTTAAGTAAATTGTTAAAAAGTGACAGAAATGTTCAAAAAAGCATATGTATATTAAAAGTTCTATAAAAAGCAAAGATGACATTACATTAGAAATGACTAAAACTTTAAAAAAAAATTAAACGCACATTTTAGTTTTGGTTTTAAGACAACTGTTTCACAGTTCTGAAATGCAACCAGATCACATTATAAATACCAAGATGTGGCTTTTTAGGTATGTTAATTCTCTTAAAAATATCCATAAGTAATTTGCTGTATTTAAACAAAATTTAATAGTAACTTCCAATATTTTTTTCCTATATCTTTTTATCTTTAGAATATACAGATTTTGATTCCATGGAAACTCAATTGAGACTGTGTCATTTCTTCCACTCAGCTGACTAAAAGCACTGGTGAACTATCTTGCTGTTATTTGAAATGTTCTTCAACTTTACGAAGTCAGACACATTAGAGCAAAAGCTTTCCAGTAAACAGTTTCTGACAAAGTGAAAAAAGTAGGCAACAAAAAAAGAAGTGTTAACTATTTTTACTTTTAATATTTTTTAGCCATCCAGTTTATTTCAGCCATTGTCATTTTTTGACATTGTCTCTCCTGTGACAATCACAGAAGCAATTCAAAACTTTACTTATCAGCCAACTTTCTTTGACAATAATCTGATTCTTACTTGTGAAATCTGGAATAAACCAGCACAATTTCAGATGCTGAATACCTAAAAAAAACCTCTGGAAGTCACCAGGAATAGATATGAACTAGGCTACACAATATGACAGAGTCACCACACATACTTCCTGGAAAGTGCTCATCTTAATGCACAACACCAAAAGCATGACATTTAAGGGGTCCAATCTTGCAAAAAACCCAGACAGACTATCTTATAAATGCTCAAATTGTTCAATAACCTCCATTTCCTCTTTCCCTGAACCTCCTCGTTTCTTTTTTTAGGGCTTTTTGAAATACACTTCCTCTCTCTGTGACTCTACCCCTATCTATGAAGAGAATATAGAGGCAACAGCTGGTGTATAAGGGTACTTTGAAAACTACTGTTGAAGAGATCAGGGAGGGGTATCAACACATAAAAAAAAGAAACAACCCCCCCCAATCCACCAACCAGAACTTTTAAGCTTCCCCCCCCACCCCACTGCAATACCCCATTTTTCTCCATTAAAACTGTGCTTATTGACCTCAACGGGAAAATGTTCGGATCCCTGGTGGAATTTTATATAACCTTACTCCTTATTCATGATAGATTTTCTGCTGATTAAGGTTTCAAAGTAACTATAATAATGTAAAGCAATGCTATGCTGTTGTGATTTTTTTTTAATATAAAGGATATGACTGCAGTCATGCAATGCATAAGTCATAGAGGATGTTTTAACATTCCGTTGCCCTGCTTATCTCTATCACCTAGTTTTTGTCTCAACTCTAACAGATTTTCTGTTAACCAAATTTACAGAGCATTAATTGACATCAACCGATCCATGTTCGCGACAAAGAAAAAAAAAAAGTGTCAAGAAACATATAGTACTGTGAATTTCATTTTAAAAATGCTTCTCAGTTCGGTAAGAACTAGCCAAACCCATCCTATCATCATACGTAATGTCTGATTCAAGGCCTAAGTAGTTCCAACATGTTTTCTGGTATTCACCAAAATGGAAACATCTCTTTATGCTTGTCAAGAAGTCCTTTAAGAGCAATGAAAGGGTGCTATTGAAATACTTTCAACATCTGCTGATGTTTAAAGCTCAGAGGACATAATAAATGTTTACCCTAAAGGTAGCAGGAGGAAAATGTTAGTCCAGGATAAGCCACCTGACACCAGGCACACATGCATTTCTCTTACAGATGCTACTGAAATAACGTCCACGCAAAATCAATTCGCAGCCCTGCATTCCTGGAGCCAAGTGCCACCCTCAGGTAGCTCTAAATGCGACGAAGGGACTCACCAGTGTGTGGACCGCAGAGCGCGCCTTCGGGCGGCCGTCAAACTTGGGGGCAGCACATCGCGACGCTCGCCCCACCACTCGCCCACCTGCCCGCCCGCTCGCTCTCCCGCCCTCGGCGGTGCGAGGGCCCGGTCCTGAGCGAGAGCGACCGCCGCCCTCCATCGCAGGGACGCCTGCCCGGGGAAACCGCTGCCCGCTCCGCAGGTGCCGCCCGTGAGGAGGCGGCGCGCGCCCAACCGCCGCCCAGGCTGGGCCCCGCGTGGGCGGGTGGGGGGAGAACTACCCCTCCTTGCTGAAGGGTCTCGAAGCGGCTCGTGAAATTAGGCAAGCCCCCAAGTGCTGCATCACAATGAGCAACCTCTGCTTGCTGAGATGGCGTGGAGTGACTTACCTCTACAGGATGACCGAGCCTGCCAAACTAGGGTTGCATTAATCACTGAGTCCGAAATGCATTTACGAGTTTTGTTATGACACCTGACATTTACTAAAACGGCAAGTGAGGAGGATGCGAGTGCTCAAGCTGTCCAGCCATGAATGCGGTGCTTTGCCCCCCAAACCATTAAAACTGAATTTAACATAGCTGTACGGGTGGCATCTGCAGAGAGGGCTGGGAGGCTGGAGGTTTCACTCTGGGTACTTTCACCTCTACCATGGCTCTCGCTGCAACACTGAAACGCTTTTAAGACGGAGTCTCTCTGGGTAAAGGTGCTCGGGCCGAGGGAAACCAAAGCTCGCTTCCTTCCCACCCAGCCCCAGCTCCAGCCCCGCCACCACCTCTCCTCCCCCGGCCCAGCCCGCTTCAGCACTGACCTGAATCTGGTGTCTCTTTGAACAGGGAGAAAAGGGAGGATAAAGAAAGAATAAATAAATAAATCAATGCTGAGTTTTGCTTTGGCCGGGGTTGGGTATTTGGGGGGGAGGAGGGGGGGTGTCAGTTTTTTGGTGGTTTGAGGGGTTTTGGGTTACTTTTCTTCTTTGGGAGGGGTAGGCGCGTGTTGTTGCGATTGTTTTTGACTCGGACTCGGACAGAGAAGCTGCAGGAACAGCCTGGCGCCCGCGGAAATCCCCAACCCTCGGCGAGGCGTGAGCCGCCAGCCGCGGCCACCGCCCGGCCGGAGAGCAGCCGCCCTCCGCTCCCCGCCCAGCAGAGCGGCGGCCCGGCCCCTCCCGCGCTCACCCTCCCCGCTCCGACGACACGAAGGAAAGGCCCCGCGGCACCGTCCTGCTGCGGCCGCCGAACGGCCCCCCCCGCCGAGAAGCCGCGGTCGGTCCGCGCCCCCCCGCCAGACGAAGCACACACCTGCGGGCGGGGTGGAGCGGGGCGGGAGCTCCCTCCCCCCCCCGCCCCGTGCGCTGCCTTCCCCTTCGCTCGGCGCCGGCTGCCGCCCCGCCCCGCCGCGGAGTCCGCGCTGGGCGGCGGTTGGGCGCGCGCCGCCCCCTCACGGGCGGCGGTTGGGCGCGCGCCGCCCCCTCACGGGCGGCACCTGCGGAGCGGGCGGCGGTTTCCCCGGGCAGGCGTCCCCGCGGTGGGGGGCGGCGGTCGCTCTCGCTCAGGACCGGGCCCTCGCACCGCCGAGGGCGGGAGAGCGAGCGAGCGGGCGGGCGGTGGGGCGGGCGTCACGACGCGCTGCGCCCGAGTTTGACGGCCGCCCGAAGAGGGTTTCCAGCACCGAGGTTTTCTTTTGGAACGAGAGGAAATGGGACGTCCTGTGCCACGAGGAGGTGGCACGAAAAAGCCCGGGAACCCAGGCGGGCGACTGTCTGGCACAGCGGTTAGTCGGGTGAACTCGAGGAACGCTCGGGCACCGGGAAGCGCGTTACACAGCGGCACGACGCGGGACCTGAAGGACAGTGGAACAGTGCGCGCCTCCCAGGGCCGCCCTTCTGAGGAAAGGTTAGGAGAGAGAAGAGCGGTATTTGATATAAACCAGAACTGACAATGTCTGAATGGAGAAAGAGCTCCAGAAAGGAGGGAGCAGAGAGAGATCCTTTGGACACCAGTTGCGGCCGTGATGTGCGATGAATACCTGAACAGCTCGGCAGGGCTCACCGATCAAGAAGAGATGCCAAAGGGCTAACACTAATGGCAATTCTGTCTCGCCACAGTCATCAGCATGACAAGGCTGATGCTGTAGGTGCCTGAAGAAAGAGATCTTTTATTTTCTTAGAGAGCCAGGTATAGACTGTGCATGGCTTTGCTCATGCATAAAACCCCAAATTAGCACAACTGATAGCTGCTGGTAATGTGAACAATTAAGGTGTATAGTTTTCGCTTTAGATTAACAATTTTAAACACAGGATTCCAGTGAATTTTTAACTACACCGCTGCTGAATAATAAAAATAAAAAGTAGGTTTTGCATGAGTCCAATCAAAACTGAAAGCTTTCAATTAAGTTACAGTCAAATAAAACCTTATTAAAATTTAGTTGCCCTGTTAGCCGCTGGATTACAATTCAGCAAGACCAAAAAAAAACCATTAAAAAGCACACACAAAAAAAAAGAGTAGGAAATTGAACAACAGAGGGAGACAGGGACACGCAGAATCAGTACGTATTCCAAAGAACAATATGCAAACACGGAAATGTTTGTGCTCTGGCTACAGAGACCTCACTCAATATTTTTGAGTGTTTCAGTCTTTAAGCAAAGCACACACTTGGAATCTTACCTCAGCTAGTTCCCTTATGGCCTCAAAGAACACTGAACTTATTTCCTCAGTTGTATCTTTCATACTTTCACACATGCATCTCCCAGACTCTAGACGTGCTATGTACCATCCATTGTAAGCTGATGAGCCTTACGTATATGGGCCGTAAGGGACAGAAGTGTGCTCTCTTTACCAGTGGAAACAGCCATTGCTATTGCATCATCTACACATTTGTAGGGAAGGATCATTATTCTAGGTAGTAAAATAAAAAGAAAAACAACCCAACCCAAACAACCCTTCTTGCAACAGGCAGAAATGAGAGCCCCAACTGAACTTCCACCTCTCAGTCTGTCTGCACAGGTGACAGATGCTACCTACTCCCATACCAACACTCACCGAGTGGAAAGGGAGGTTGCATCTATTTTGTTTATTAAGTGGATAATGACTCCATATGCTGTCCTGCAGCCAAACAACAGATAAAAATTATAATGTACAGGCCAAATAACTTCCTTGGAATCTAGACACAGTACTATGCATAATTCCCTTCTTAATGGTTATAAACAGACCAGAGCAATATACAAAAATAACATTCTACACAGAAGCATGATTATAATCAACTATGTATGACATTTCTGTGCCATTTGGGTTAACTTTCAACAGCATTCTAACATAGCTTCTCATTTGTCAGGTAATATCTTGCTTCAGTTATTTTATTTCAAAGTAGAAAACAACACCTAAGGTTACAACTAGTAATACAGTTATGGCAGTCACCCCAAATAAAAAAAAATATTTTTTTATTTGCAATAGGGAGCCCCCCAAAACCACAGGGCTAGTATTAACAACTTATTTCTTGTGTCATGACTAGAAAATAGAATGTAAACAATAATATTTTTATTGTTCAGACAAGTGACATTGAACTCTGGGGAGTCAGTATGTTAAAGCATGCAAAATCCATGATTGAAACAGAGCTTTGGAGATCAAATCGCATCTCAGTTTGTGATTCACTGCTGGAACTTGGGAAAGACAATTACCTTTGATGTGGTCAATTTTTTCTGTTTATATAATGGTGGTAATGATACCTCATAGGACCCATTTAAGGGTTTGATAACTAATGTTTACGCAAAATTTTCAAGATGCTAATTATGATTATTTAGCTAAGTGTTAACCTAATACATATGTAAGAAAACAATATTAATGTATTCCCAAAGATGATTATGATCATAATTATTATTAATGCCACATGCACAAGTGCAATTGTTCCTCACCCGCCAAGGCATGATGTTTGTATGACATTATGGGTACCTCATAGGAAAGGTGTGGCACAGCGCCTCAAAAGTCATAATGCATGGAAACTATGCTAGAAAAGGAAATGCTGGAAGGAAAATGTGCTAGCAAGCACAGTTCTGAAATGCCTCAAAAAGCCCCATTTCGAGTCAGCCTGAATCATTCAGGCAGCATTGTGACTTAATAGCTCTGCTGTTGGGCAGCAAGCAGAGCTGACGAGGTCAAGGAGAAAGCAGCAGGAGTCCCAACAGAGACAACCAAGAGAGCAGCTGCAGCAATCCTGAGACAGGAAGAAGTGAGGAAGTAGCAGGAGTCCTGGTGAGAATGGGAGGACACAGAGATATCTGGGGAAAGAAATGCCGTTGCCAGCTTTCTCAGGTTATGTTTCACCCAGAAAAGACTGGGAACCACTGCACTTGGTACTGTCCTTCTCAAAATAGAGCAAGGTTTTATTCTAGCAAATATGAATACATTAGGGAAGCAAATAATTGAGAAGACTTTAGAAGGCTCTGGGAAAAGAAAAATCCTGTAAACAAGACTGAGCAACAAGTCTTTGAAAGAATCCTTTTGTTCCCAGCACAATGCTCCCAAAATCTGCTTCTTCAGAACAGTATTCATTTAAGAAAAAAAGGAAAAAAAAAAAAAAAGGGAATGGATAGATAAAGGGAAAGCCAAGAACCCGTTTTAAGGAAATAGCACTTTAAAATAATCTTGTTACTCTTCAGATTTTTTGTACCTATGCCTGGAGATACATTGCCCACACTCCTAAACACTGATTCTTGGGCTTTACTGTTTGCCCTAACTGAAACAGCTTTTCCTAAGAGGGCCAGCACAATTTTGTAGTCAGCAAAAACCATTTCATTGATTGGCCTGCCAGTGGCTAAAGGAAAACACATCCTATACGGTCTGTCCTGGTGCTTACGGGCAGCAAACCAGTGAAAATATATGTACCTCTCAGGTGCAGCTCGCTGCTCAGAACACACGTAATTCCAGCTGTAAGTACCAGTGAGCGTTCAGCTGCAGTTAGGAACGGTATGTTCTCAGTTTCAAGTTGGGCAAAACCCCACACCGTCCATTCCCCAGAGGAGTTTTCAGAAAAGTTTTCAGCTACAGCCTTTGGCCAGTGGTACCTTCTGCAGAGGTGGGAGGAATGTGAAGAGGAAGCTACAGACTAAGGCTTATGAGTGGTGGATAAGAGAAAGACAGGATGACAGCAGTCCGGGATAGGAGCTTGTATGGCTCCGCAGGGGTAAGCTGGAGACTTTCAGTGACCCTTCGCTCTTACCAGGGACTGACTGGCAGCGCTTGCATCATGGGATATTAGGATCAACTTTCCATTGATTAGCTTATGGCCGTGGCAGATCAGAATGAAGCTTCAACATAATACGGATTTCCCTAACAAACAAAAAGGGACTGCTATTAGCATATGAAACAAAAGAACAGGTTTTATTTTATTAAGCAGTGTAGAAAAAAACCTGCTAATACCTACACTTCTTGCTCCTACAGCGGACTTTCAGTATAGCCCTGAGGCTGTAACGATTATTGTCACCTTTACTAAAGTTTATACACAATCCACCTCTGCCCAGAAAAGGCAAGGCTCATGCTTCAGCCTGTCACAGCCCATTGCACCTAAAAATATCAACACTTTAAAACTATCATACATTCAAAGTATTTTATGACTCTTAAAGTACAGACACAATAGCAGTAACAAAGAGGAAAAAGGAAATTTTAGTTTCTACGATGAAGACTAATGGCTTTAGAAATCAATATTAACGTTGTTACATTTTTACTCTGTCTCTCTGAGAAAACCTGCTTCTTTGTCAGTCCTCCCCTGAAATATTTAGTCAGCTAGGTACACACAAATTTGTGTGAATCCCAAAGGTCTGAAATTCCTAAAAGTTTCACAGAACCCATAAGACTAGTACAGAACAGGTACTAAAGCTGTCCCTACTGACAGAACAGTATTGACACAACCCAAGAACTGCCTGTTCTATTAGACCAGGCACACGGACGTGCACGTACCGATCCGCATACAACCTGCTCCACAGCTGACAGCCTGCCGGCGCCCTGCTAACGGACTGCAGGTAAGAAGAGAAAGACGGACGGGAGGACTGCTGTGAATGAGTGCGGGGGAACGGAGGGTGCTGCTGGCTGGTGATGCTCAGGTGTGGGTTGTGGGGGTTCTTTATTCTCATGTGCCAGAATCCTAAAATGCTCTACACTCCACTGAAGTCAGTAGGGCTCTAGCAATATACACTAGTTTACAATGTGATCTTAAAAGTTTTCATTTTTCTTTCTCTGATACTAGCACCATTTATCTCACTGTAATTAAGTCTTTACTACAGTAAACTTGTTCTAAACTCTCCCCCAAACCCTAAAACAGCTTCTGCAGCCAGTTATACACATATTTCTCAAAGCAAAAATAAAATGACTAGCCTTAAAAAAACCCCAAATTATAATTAACATGTATGTATTTTGGCTGCAGCCAGTAGTAAGAAATACAACTTACTGTAAAGCAAACTACAATTAAACATATTCATGGCATTCAAATATTAAAATTAGACGACAAATCTAAGATAAAAGTGACATTTAAGTGAATGATTTCCATAGTCTATGTCCCCATACGTTCTCAATGTTCAAATGCTGTCTCTGAAAATATCATACTGACATGGAAGCCCACAGAGATTCCTTCCGGGGCACTTAAAAGTTTTCTATTAATAACTAATGAAATACAATGACTTATTGCAATATTTTTATACAACGTTCTTTCTGCTTTAAAACTACATCCAAAACTACACCATGAATGAGCAACATGAGATTCTCCCTGAAGGGCTGCAGTGGTGTGGGTGACACATTTCTTGTCTCCCCAGAGATGAAGTATGTCACATCCTCAGTACTTCCAATCTCACCCGTCTACAAAGCTACTATTCCCACAGCAAAACATCTCATATTCACACATGCTTTTTATGTGCTATGGGACTAACAAAAGCAAAGCAAAACAAAACCCCCTTCATTTTTCAAGCATACATAAATCTAAACCTAAAAGTAGAAGAAATGTATACAAATAAATTCATCTGAAAGAAATAATTTAAACAGCTCTAACATTGGGCTTCCAGTGTGTCTATCTATTAGAAAATACAGTGAAGCAAGCAGTCAATTTAGGTTTCACTGACTTCGAGGTAGCAGGCCCATTGACTTTAATGAGGCCAGGATTTCACTATGAATTTAATCTGGAAAAATTGCAGTAGTATTCTTGCAGGATAGGGCAGGGCAGACTGCTACATGATTGAAAGGGGCACATAAAAGTGTACTGAGTATGTCACCAAGATACACAAGCCATATTTTGATGGAATGAGAATCCAGCACAATGCAGCGCTATATATTGCATTGAAGGCTTTTTTGCTTTGGTCATTATTAGGATCTACCATTACAGGTTTTTATTAAAATTATACATAATTGTAATTGATAACGTGTTATTGTATCCTCCTCTGTGAGAAGTAATGAATGTCCTAAATTAAGCAAAGAAAGAAACTTGTAGGTGAATGCATGCGTGTTCACACTGTGATTTATTGCAGGGAAGTATTTATCATCCTATGGACTGTTTTAAGACAAAAAGACAGGGTGACATTTACTAAGTTTTTTACCAAAATTAACATTAGAAGTTTGGGTTTTGTTTTTGTTTGAAACACGAATTAGAAAGGGATCCAATAGGTTAAAAAGTATAGAGTTCTACTTTATTTATTTAAATTTTCAAAAGTAATCATGTAAGTATGTACATTTTCCAGTAGTTCATAGGTAGTACAGATCTGGGAAAGCTGCGGCATAGGTGCAGCTCACTCAGCCATATGCTGCTTTCCTTAAGTAACCCATTATACAAAAAAATAAATATCTTGTGACAGATTGTTTTGACAGCTAAAAAAGATTTAAATTTTTTGAATGCATTTGACTGAAAGGCAAAAATGTTAGATAGATGTTAATTTAACAGATGTCTAGCTTTGCATCATCAGCCTGAAACAGGCAATTTCTAGCAAGTCTCCTTGCTATATCACAACATGAAATCCTATGAATTCTGTACAGATATGCCTTTCACAAACTTCAAATAAGCCATTCTCATTCAAAGGGAAATAAAATTGTTGTGAGAAGATGGTACCACATGGTTGTACTTCTGATCAAGCAAGTAAACACATCCAGGGATAATAAAACTGATACACTATCATTTACGTTACAGTCTGGAATAAAAGAACATTATTTGAGACTGTAAGTTAAAAGCATTAATTTACATGAGAGAAATAAATTATATGGCCTCCTAAACACCATACAGATTCTTGTAAATCTAATTATCATATGGTTAAATATGGACCTAGGAATTTTTTTTTTTATTTTGTTTTGTGTATCTTAAATAAAAGTCTTTGTATGTTGAGTATATTGTCATGCTCCATATATATTTCTGCAAAAGAGTTTAATCCTGGTTTTGTATTGGTTGTAGAAGAAACTGAAATAACTATAGCTTAACTAAAGCTGTTGTTGTTAGCACAGTTACCTACAATCTTAGGAAGCTCACTATCATAAAAAACTATTTTGATGGTTACATGACTTCAGTGGGCTATACTGCATAAAAGAAGTTTAACACAGTGAGAAAATTTCCTAAAAACAGTACAACACAGTTGGCTATATCCACTTTGGATCTCACAAGTGGCAAAAACTGTTCTGTGCCTTTTTATATTGAATTTGCATATAGTATTATTGTCCCCATTTTACAGAAGAGGAAACAGAAAATAGATTAAATTACGTGGGTGATTAGGAACTACTTACTACTGATTCAGCAAAGATCCTGACATTCAAATGACAAGCTTGAAAATCTTTTGCTGAAATATAATGTGTGTTTGCTAATGCTACCTGATCTCTAAATAATGAGGATCAATGATATTTACCTACTTAATAGGAATATTATGAGACAAATCTAATTCGAGAAAGGGTACTTGAAATGACACCCTTTGATTTATATGCTTATATAAATTGCATTTTCCTGTTCTAGTTGTGATCTACATATTGTGGCAAGCAAATGTATTTATGAAATTTAATCCAAGCTTAAAATCCACAGTTTTGAAAATGGTAAACATGCTTCCCCAGGAACAACATTCAGCTGCTCCAGATTCTTTATCAAGTTTGTCACCTTATACTAAGTAGACACCTGTTATTTCATGACCCTGACTCAGTTTTAACTCTTTTTTAAGGAAGCATTTGGGTTGGATCTTTTCAGTTTTCTGTTAATTGGGAATATGTCCCATTTTTTGATTAAAAAATAATATGGCAACACATAATTTATACAAGCTGAATAATATTAATGATAACTCAAAGAATTCTGGAAGACAAAGTAAAATAGTCTAAGATTTTTTTTCCTTTGTTTTAACAGAAAAATTCTAAGTACATTCAGACTATCCAAAACCAACTTTCTCAAAAATCAAAACTGAAAAGTCGAGTTAAGGGAATGAAGTTTCTTTCCCTGATGAAGCCACACCCCAAAGTGACTTAAAAAAGGTTTTGAATTTTATGGAAATGCTTTTAAAGAGTCCTTTTTTACAACAAAGAAAGGTTAAAAACACAAGGAGACTATAAGCTAAAAAGTAGGAAATACAGTAAATAAAGAAACCAGAAGAATGGTTTTGCCTACATATCTTAAATCCATTATGTCACTACATGAAGCACAAAATATCTTTTTTTTAGTATATCCTTACAACAGGAAGGAGGAAAATGAAATAAAACATGGAGATGAAGTTTTCCCACAAGTAGTAAATCATCATGGGATATCAAGAATCTGTTTATGATTCATACTTACGATCTGGTCATTGTTGCTTTATATAGACATCTTTGATTTTTGACCTTGCTAATTAGGCTGGGTGGAAATACCATCAAATGTTTGAGACAGGTGTCACACACCTGCAAAACCTACCATAAGTTGGATGTTTACAAGTTTGATTCCATCTGCTTAACTTAGAAATCTTCTTACAAATACTGAAAAATGTTACTAATGAAGGTATTCTTTATTATTATTTTTGGTTTGACTAGTATAATGATTCAACAATACTGACTATTATCATTTTGCTTACTATTCTGCTATATAAAATCAATACAGAACAATAAATCTTTATATATGTAGAACATCTCACGTTGACCACAAAAAAACTCTGGGCTTAAATTAAAACAACCCCCACCTTGCTCCTGGATTGACACAAACTAAAAGATGGCATACAAGAATGGATCAATTGAAGGCATTTCTAGAGATCCTTTGAAGAGAAGATAACAGCAGTGTCTCAGTATCCCTATTACCCATGGGGGGGGTTGCTCTTGCATTTTCATTGACATGTCAATTACTTGGAAGGGGAGCAGGAATAAAGCCTACGGGTGTGGAGTTATAAATTAGGACACTCAAGTTGACAGAGAGATTAGCTCAATCTTTGAGGAAAGAAGAAAGACAGAGTCCTATAGAATCAACTGATTTGCCTCTGAGTGGTGTTTTAAGAAAGACAGCCATTCTCCAAAAGTATGATAAAATTCTTGTCCTGACAAACACGCCCTGCTCTGACAAACATGAGGAATTCAAGAGAAATAAAAGACTCCCCCCAAGTTTAAACAAACACAAAAATAAAACCCACAACCCAACAACAAAATTATTATTCAATACAACAAAACCCTCCTGTGTGGAATTTTTCCATACATCTACTAAATTTAAACTAAACACACTTATATTAAAAAAAAAAAAAAAGTTCAAAATGAAAAAATGCATTATGTATTCTATCTATTGTTTAGCAATTCCTGACCAACTACAGCCTTAAAAACAAGGAAAAACCTGTAAAGCAAGATTTTTTACCTAAACCCAGCATTATAGGCTTTAATATTTTAGTAAGGTTCAGAAACTCTTATTTTTAGTACAGGTAATACGGTAGTGAGGACAAGTGACTAGAGAAACAAACTGGAGTTTGGAAAAGCAGGTTGTATTCTCAAATTTGCTTCAGGTCATTTGCCCTCCCTCTTCCTCAACGTTCTCATCTGTAAATTGAGATAATGACACTAACCTTTTCTATAGAAACACTTTGCAACCGACTGATTACAAGCTGCATGCAACAGCTAAGTATCATTATTGTAAACAGTAGTTGAAATTAGAAAAGTCACAATATATGGAAAACTGCCATTATGCAAACTATTTGTGCAGCATTTTGATGATGAAAAAGATGTGCTGATATGCCCCCTTAAGTTCTAAGGAACATCAGCAGACCATACCAGTGTAAATCAGTCCATTTCCAATAATGCTGTTAAGCCATGCATGGAAGCTTCCCTAAAACACACTCATTTTTCCATTTCCATGGATTCAATGCAGAGAAATACCATCTCCTAAATGCACTTCATTTTCCAGAGGTCTCCTTCTAAACTTTCAATTTTTTTTCCAACATTTTTATTAAGCCCTCACACAGTCTTTATAATCTAAGCACCGTTTTTCACACTTACATTTTCATTCACATGTTTAAAAATTTCAGCTGTACTCAGTGACCCACAATTTCGGAATATGCAGTGCTTTTAAGAAGCGGCTAAGACAGAAAGCAATATAAAATAAAAAAACCCTGAAATTAAGAGTTCACTGGAATTGAATAGAAGGAATAAATACTTTGCTCAGCAGTATAATGGATAAGATTTTTAAAAAGCTGACACTTGATCAAACAGTTGATAGCCACTTCTCATGTTGCATGGTAGGTGTTGTTGACCTATTGATGGCTTTATTAATATATTTGGGATAGAGGTGTAAACCCCATGCAGATCTGGCTGCCTGAACAGAAAAAAAAATTAAGCATATCCAGCCTTTATGCTATTACATCTGTTTTCCATTCGGTTCCTTCAACAAAATAGACTACTCAATTTCTCTAATATCTAGGAACCAGATTCTGGATAGTATGACAAGTTGATATTGTGCAAATATTGCATCATTTGGAGGAAACATTCTGCTGAGGACAGTTGAAACTTCACCACAAGCCATTTCCACTGAAATGGAAATCAACTTAGTGGAGATCGCAGATGAATTGCTTTTTTCTCTGTCCATCTAAAAGCTACATTTTGAACCCACATTATCTTTAAAATTAAACTGATAGTAAACAGTTATTGAAAAATGTTTATGAATATGAATTAGAAGGCACCCAGTTTTGATAGAAGGACATTTCATTTTCAGAAAGTTGAGCAAAAAGGGGTTGCATTACCAAATTCAATAGAATCAAAAAAGACTAATTCTTCAGTCCTCCAGCACTTTTTAATATTTTGTTGCATATTTAAACAGTATACAAGTATTTTATCATTAACATTATTTTCATATATTTCCTACACTATGATTATTTTCAAACTCAGGGTCCTGCTTATATTATTTTAGAGTGAACTTAGAAATGTTGCCAAAATCAGGAATGAAAACAAGGAATGAAAAATAGATGGGTTTACTTCCTCCTTCACATTTGTAATTTTGATGCTAACAGAAGCACAATGCTACATTCTGAGCACTGTCTATGTTTCTAGCTAAAATGCATTTATCTGCTCTGTGACAAAATTATTAGTAAGGTAGATTTTGTTTATATAGAATTCATGTCTCTCCTAAAAGAAAAATGCAAAATAAAACCCACATAATAATTAACTATCATAACAAGAAACGTATCAACATGACATACTTGAACTATAAAACTTCAAAATGGTAGAATTCCTACAGCATTTTGATTATTCCATCCTTCACTGTATTGTGTGTTCAACTAATTTAGGGTATATACAGTTATCTATTTCGTAAATAGGAACATTACAGATAGCTTTTCACCTGGAAAGTAACAACAAATCAAATTAATATTATATCCTTTTCTGTCTAGTGAATTTACCAGCAGCTGCAGAAGTTTCAAAATACCTACATTTTAAGTTTTCTGGATCTTGCCTCAATCTTTATCAATACAGTCATTTTCCCACCCCCAATTATTGGAGCTTAATTTTGCTTTTTATTTTAATTCACGCAGTTCAGAGAAAAATAAAAGTTAAAGTTACTGTACCTTAACAAATGTACCTAAAGTGGCACTATTTTTGCATGCATGAAAGCTCAAAGCCTCAACAACTCCCATGAGCGATTACTCTTCTAACACTAATTAGATATTTGCTAATTAGTGTCTGATGTGTGAAATGAAAAACATTTTGAAGCTGAAATGGATAGGGTCTATAAAGATAGCAGCGCTATCCCAATTCCCTTTTTTCTGTTATCATATTTCATAAATATTAATAAGATCACATGATACTATCCCTTCTATAAAATTATCTTTCTGAAAGAAGTCTATTGTTTGGTATAATAGGGCTGTGTCAATATTTTGCATTCAGTGTAAAGCACTCAATGGAGGGAAGTGTTTTCTCTCAATGTTAAAGAGATGTCACATTTCATGCATCATTTTTATGCTGCATTAACTGGTCCCTCTTTTTAATAGTTTAATCTTTATTGCACTGAAACTAAGAATGCAAAACAGTATTGAATAATCTTTTACATTTCTGAATAATCTTGCTAAATTTATCTCATTTCAAATGTATCTGGAATAAAATATAAATGATGAAATAAGTTTTTTTCTTAAGCAGATACTGAGAACATCAAATTAGTAGTCTGTGCTGATCATTTCCAGGAAAGGTTTTGGAATGTTAGAATAGTTAAAATGTAATAATGTCTTGAAAAGTAACTTATAAATTTATACTACAGATGTTTGAACAATATCTATCTTTGATCATGCATAGAAAATGGTTCCAAACTACCAGGGAGAGTTACTGGTGTCATTTAATGATACAACAGTATTTACCTATCAGAATATTAATATTTAGATCCAGCAATGAGTTTCAAAGAAAAAAAAAAATCATTAAGGTGACACAGGTGAATAACTTCAGATGAGGAAGTTAATTCCGAACAGGAATACTGAAGTGCTGTTTTATTGTAACTCCTCACCTGTAAATACTGGCCATATCACAAATGATATATAATCACAGGATTGATATCAAATTTTTAAATGGTAGCTAAGCATGAATTGACAAAGGTGACATTGAAACATAATAATGACTAGATTATCACTTTCCTCAGGCTGACATTTTGTGATTATAATAATACCAATCAAGATGATTAAAACGATAATAAAAGGCAAGTTCTAAGAACCAGAATAAAACAGACACAGGCAAGATAATATACGGCAAGTGAAGCTACAATTTTGCATTACACTTTTTCAATGAAATATCTTCATTTTAGCTTGAAGTTAGGCAGTTTTTTAGTCCCAAAGGTGTTTCTGAAATAGATACCGCCTTTTCTACATATACAATATGCTTTTCATTTTTCACAGATTCAACAGAAGAATAAGTTCTTCAATATCTATTTATCCTGAGACAGTAATTTATACTTCACATTAGTTTGATACCTTCATCTAACTTTCATAATTAAAACATTACAATATTATTCACACTGATATGCAGGGGCAAATTCTGATTTCACTTACATTTGTTTGCTTACTGATGTAAACATATTAATGCCAACTACAATAGCTATGCCCTCAACCTTTAATTACTGTTCATTCCTTAACAAACATTATGGGTTATTTTCTAGAACATATGAAATATTTTGCCATTTACAACCCTAAAGATCGCTTCTGTAACAGACAGCGATACGGATATAAAGGAAATCAATACAGTTCTGATTAAACCTACATACAAGTGGTCCACTGAGGCAGACAGAAGTCTAAGATGGAAGATGACTACTTTTTCTGTGATTACACAGATAAGCAAGAACCAATTGAGACAGATGTATATGACATGATTCAGTACATCCGTTTTCTTGGGTTTTTTGTTTTGTTTTGTTTTGGTACACCAAACTCAAGAGTTTCAGGGTTCCTATTACACACTCCCTTAGGCAGGGCAAACCATACTTGGCTTTGCCTTGGGAATCATTCTCCTTCCAAGCCCATGACTGACAGAAGTCACCAAAGGTAACTCCACTGTAAAGAGCATTGAGTTCTCTCCTTTGCTGATGAACGCAATCCCCATTAGTTACTTCACTTCTAGATTCAAGACTTGTTTGGCTGGGGAAGACAGGGTTTGCACTCTCAGCTGCCAACTAACATGAGCTAAAATGCTTGCAAATAATTAAACTTTACATTTGTGAGTTCTGCACATATTAATCTAGTTGTCCTCTGCTGATATTGTGAAGGAGTGAAAAAGCCACTACTTGTTTGTTTCTTTGATCTGAAAAAATAAATGACTGGTTAGAGCCAAATGTCTCACAACTACAGTATTCATGGTGCATCTTGTAGGAAGAAAAAAGGCATGAAAATTTAGGTACTTAGACAAATGTTTGAATTGTTAGGAAAAAAAGAGTGTAAGAAAGAGCCACTCAGCTATAACAAGCTGCTGTGTTCAGGGAAGTACAAACTGATACCAAACATGCCTATAATCCAGTTTTTCACTGTTCTGGATACAATGAGGATATCTTTCCAACAAAATACAGAAACTGATTCTGGTTCAAACACATCACTTCCAAAACTGAAAGGAATCACTGGGCATTTTGAAGTATTATAAAATAATATAAAAAGTCCGTGCTAGCATATTTTTAATTAAAATTTTGCCAATACTTTTAGAGTTCAGTTAGGTTATGCAGCTGCCTCAGTGAGAAGTGAAGTTAAGAAAGTGTGCAATCAGAGGTAAGCACAAGTTGCTATTTCTTGCAGAAATCATTATGGTCCTAAAAAGATTGATCATATGCTCATTGCTAAAATTTGCCTACTGTGTCATCAATAGAGTAGTAGCAACTGCTGTCCTAAAGCAGTCCATAAGAAACATTTTTACCAGGGATGATCAAGGGACATATCAGATTTTCCTTCAAGCTACTTTTACTTATGTAAAAATAGAAGAAGTCTTGGAAGGGCAGGAATGTATCTATTTTCAGAGAACATGTAGTTCAAGCAACAAGCTCTATTTTTTTTAATAGGTAACTTCAAAGAAAACCTACATCATTGATGTGTAGAATACTAATAATCTGCACCTTTGTGCTCTTCTGTTTTTCATCAGTCTTACAACCTGTTAAAGATATTTCATTACTATATTAAAAATATTTAATATTCAGTACCTAATTCTTTTGATTTCAACTGCTTTCTTGACACTTACAGCGCAAATGTATGGGATTGCAGTGCAGAGCTAATCAACCTCACTGTATGGCTTAAAAAAATTCCACTATTTAAAATGAATCTTTGATAAGACTTGTTTTGTGAGCCATCATCTATATGCTTAGGAAAAGGCCTGTCTAGTAACTCATAGCAGCTCACCACTTGCTGTGCTATTTCTGCCATTTCCTTGCAAAATACTGAATTAACTGAATCCCTAGAAAGGCCAATTTCTTATGCTTCACTTATCTAGCGGGGAAGTTTTTCCTAAAGAACATAGAGAAAATCACAGCAGAAAAAAATTCCAGCCTTTACTTAAAAACAAATTTTTTAAATTGTTTCTGTTATGACCAAACATTTATTCATTCAAATGTCTGAAGAAAGGGTAATAGCTTAAGTTTTAAGATAATGAAACTCACTTTCTATGAAAACGAAATGGCATTATATTCTGTAATAACTGATTGTTTCTGCATTTTCTCTCTCTTCCACTAACTAAAATTTGACTTTCATTGGCAAAGTTTAATTATTGAACTTTTTATCTAAATAAAAAATGGAGAAGAATTTGTCAGAAGACTGATTTTATACAGCTGTCAAAGAATAACAGAAACATATTCTTAGTAGGTATTGAAAGTATTTAATAGCCTTGGATTCACGTAGCTGCAGATCTTTCTACACCTTGGTGGAAAGCCTGAAAACCCAATTGCATTTGCATGCTCTCCTAATGTTTCCTGGCATGTGGAACCTGCTATTTTTTATCAAATGGATTTTGGTCTTTCACACAATTCCATTGTACTTTGGAGCTGTTCAAGTTTCTACATTCTCATTTTTTTTCAAATATTTCCAAGTGCATAAGCCTTTATTCCAAGAATTAAAGTCTTGCATGACTGAAACTTAATGAGCCGAACATTCTGCTTTAATGTTCCTCCTAATGGATCAAATGGAGAATGTGTTAAAAAACAAACAAACAAACAAAAAAATCCCCCTATCCCCCAACAAAACCGAGCCAAACCTAAACCCCAAAAGACTCTGCAAATGACAGGGAAGAGCCGGTTGATAAGCTGTACAGTAGTATCATCACCAAACCCCAGAGAGCCAACACCCACATGCTCTCCTCCACTGGTCCTAAGAAAGTTTGTTGCAAAAAGGTTCTGTGCCCAGGAAATTAAACAAATTTCTGTGTCCCCATTATGGTTTCTAAGACTGATCTCATGTAGTTTAACTCCATGGACCTCTGAGGCTGTTCTATCCTATCATACTCAGGTGGAAGTGTCAGTGGTAGGAACTGTTCTGGAGAAAAAGAGAAACTGAATAAAAATCACATACATTCACATCATATTTATACACATGAGTGTACAGAGCATAAAAATGATAAAATATCTCAATGCCATTCATTAGGTAATAGATATTGCTATAAGGAGTTCAGAAGTTTTATTAAATAGGCTCTTTTAAGTACATATAAGATTCATGGTTTTCATATTTATTTTCACTTTTTTTTGTTCTTTGGTTGTCCTTTTATATACAGTAATATTTGCTAGATAATATTAATCTACTGTGGAAGATTGAACTCCTGGGGGGGGGGGGGGGTAGCAGTATGGAAAAGTCCTATACAACCCATTGAGTAGATGTGCTGTCAGAGTGCCCAGGCAATAGTACAGTTCCATACGTGCTCAGTAACAGGAAATAAAACAGCAAAGGAGATGGGAAGTTCAGCTGTGTACTCCTGGTTACACATTTACCCAGCCCAACAAACTGGGACACTTGACTAAACTGTAAGTAGCTCTTGAACAACTAATGTTAAAGACTGTTACCCTGTGGAACTTGTTGCCACACTATCACTAGGATAAAACACCCAAACGCTGAAATTCACTTGATACGGAAACACCAAACAGAAACAATCACAATCATGGTAATATTACAAAGAATAAAAATGGTAAACTGTATAAATCCTCATGTTACCACCAATAAATCTCTAAGGTTTAGATTTTTTCACTTAATAATTTACATAGTTGTAGTTTATATATATATTTCATAGTTTGTTAAATATTCATATGACATAATTGCTATCATGACTAGTAGAAAGAGAAGCTTGACCGGTTGCACCAAAATCCTAACCTAACGGTAAAACTCCCAGGGTAATAAATTGCAAGACAAAGACTGGCCCCTAAACCAGCTGTGTAGACGTGGCTATAGATACTAGCTACAAATGGCACAAAGGAGTTACGGCAGCACTAGGATTATAAAATACAACCACATTGACATAATCTTTCTCGTAACATGACTGATTTTCCTTTGGTAACTTCAATGTGATAGATATTGAAAGAGCCACTCAGATGATCAATAGCAATTTTTCATGGCGTTTTTGCTATTTCAAACTTATTTTTCCTTTACTGTTTTTACATTCACTACACCCAAAGGATTAACTTCAGTCTCCATTCATAAATTGAGTTTAAGAAAACATACACATTCACTTTCCATCTCTGCAAAAATCTGTGAAAAATATTCTTATCACATTGTTATTATTCATACTATCATCAGTGTAAACAAATGCATATAGGGAAGACAGAAGCAATGGACAATCCTATCAAAATCAGAGAGCAGAGCTCTTGCTGACTTGTTTAATAGTGTAGTGGCGGATGCCAGTAAGAGAGGTGCTGACAGTGCCTGGGAAGGCACTAGGCTTTGTACTAACCAACAGCACGGGCCTCTGGCCAAGCCAGCCTTTGTCTGGACTTGTCCTGGCCTCGCTGGAGCTTTGCTTTTAGCGCTAACAATGATTTTTCTAATAACCAAGTGGCTATTGACCCATTTGTTTTACTTTTCCTTAGCTTTGTATACTTGTGTGAAATAACCATAATTTTTAAAGAAATTGTAATAACAAGTGGTTAGTCTGGGCAGCATTTAGCATTTCTGACCCTAGACTAACGACATAGCATGCTGCAGCGCAGGCGTGACTGCAAAGAGAGGGGCACAGGGTAACATGGGAAAGCTCAGACCTATAAACGCTCCAGGGGACAGTTGAAGAAAAACAAGACCTGGGAGGCAGGCAAAACTGTTTTTAAGGCTAACGAAGAAAACAAAGAACAGCCTATACCACATATGAGGCACTGCATATATAGTAAATTCAGAAGTTACACAGAGCTGTAGATCAGTGAAGAAGGAGCAAGGTGCAAAAACATGTCAGAAAATTAAGAGGAGCCCCAAGCGTTCCCTAGAGCGAGGAGGATGACAAGCCATTGACAGCAATATCCTGCTCTTCCCAGCAAAAGAGAAAGACGAACTCCTCACCAGCAGTGCCGTACCCCTCCTGCAACACGAATGACTCACCCAAACCTCCCTCCCAAGACTGAAGCCTGCAGCCTTGGGACCCAGGGGCAGTGGAAGTGTTGCATAACGTGAGACAGGAAGGGGTAGATGCTAGGTAGTGTGTGCAACAATTTTAACTGTATTATTATTGAGACTTGTATTATTTAATGGGTTATTTTTGTTGCGATTTTTCCTGTAATAGCTTTCTCCCCTTTCCCTTCCCTTCTTTTTCTGTAATAGCTACATCTGGCCTAACAGTAATTTTTTTATTAGCCTGTTACGACTGCAATTACATTTACAATAAATTCTTGACTTTACATATGGTTGTGTTTCTTTTTTGTCCATAACAAAGACTTGGGTGATAAAAATAAGGAGCTAACCTGCAGTTAAGGTTAGGTCCCCAGTTCCCCAGTGGAACTGTGAGCTTCAACAAAAAGAGAAGATCCAAATCATCTCATGCTTCTATAAGAGAAGGAGACAAAAGCAGAATGTATTCTTTTAATTATTCATGTTCAAAATCCATATAGATTTTGTTTTGAAAGGCTAACAGTGTGATTAAAGAACAGAAGGAAAACATATGTCTAAAGAAGCACTGTTAAAAAAATACTTTAGAAAAATGTTTCATTGCATAAAAAAATCCCTAACTTCAGGAGCTATTTAGCTAGATATTTGCGCACAACCAACAGGAAAAAATGACTGAGTCACTCCAAATGAGTGCGAATTGGCAGGTCTGCAGAGCTCAGCACTATCTCTGTTGCCAAGTGTCATGCTTCATACAGAAGACTCACGCATCAGGTGTCCATGTCACACTTTTATTTCACTCTGCATAAATCTCACACGGAGATATCTTGACAAGGTTTGTTTTATGCCAACACAAGTACTCCATAAGCATTGCTCTGATGGAACTGGGAAGACCAAGAGCTGGCAGCTAGATCAGCTGAGGTGCAGTTTTGATTCCTACATCAGATACAGAAGTTACCCAGCAAACTATTGTGCCAGTCATTGCTGGAGCCTCAGCACTTTCCCAGTAACATGTGTGTGATGTCCCGAGAGCTTCAACAACCGCAGCGGTCATGGCTATGCTCTGCTGCACTAGCAAATCTAATACACGTTGACCTTGGTAATAGTTCTGCTTTTAGGCTCTGGAGAAAACTTCTTTGTTTTTGTCAAATGAATGATATAATGAAACCTGTCATGTGGCAAACCACATTCAAACAGATTTTAGAATGCCATATAACTAGTATTTTATGTTTTATTCTATTTAGCATTTTAAGTTCACTTTTTTCTACAACACTCATGTTTTGTTTAATTCTGTCTGTATTTTATTCTATTTTGTCACATCTGATTAACTTCTATTTGAAACTCTTACTTTGCATTAGCACACTGGCTCTATTCATATCTGTTTTGAGCTACATGGATAAATCATGTGCTTGGAGCACTGCCTCAGTAATCAAATTGTCTGCTGAGAGTGCAGTTTCATGCTGTAATTTTTGCTGGTGGTGAACCCAGTGTAAATAGATCCTGCCCTCCTCCTCTCGCACCCACTCATCCCTGCCCGTCCTGCCAGCTCTCCCCCGCTCAGCACACTCAGCTATTTATGCCGATAAAAGTGGCAGGAGAAGGGGAGACAACTGCAAACATATTAGCTGAGGACCTGACTTAGAGTAACTGCTTTGCCCTCAAAGAACCCCCCAAAACAAACAAACAAACAAACACCCAAACAAAAAAAAAGCACACACCCCACCCCCCCCCCCCAAACTGAGTGTCATTTATAAACTGATCTGGAAATTTCACCTGTGCGATTTCACCTGCACAACTACAGGAACTGTCGTAGGGGGCAGGAGTAAGAAGCTGAGAGAAACTAGGCAGGTGGCTCTTAAATGAGCCTTGCTGGAAGAGATCGTTAGTGTAGACCTCTGCCGGGAGGGCATGAAGGTGATGGGGGACAACATGCATCTTAGAAGTGAAAGGTCATGATCCTGCACGTTCCCCAAAGAAGATCATTATGCTAAAGATTTCTTCCGCTATCGAGAGGCAAATTCAACTTTGAGCTCAGTTTCCTTTGTGTACTTTGTTCAGTACACATCACAGCCATCCATTATTTTACATTGTGTTTGAAAAAGTATGGGTATACACTCTGCAGATTATGGAATCTTTGAAATATTCCACGGCAATTTTGCATTTTGATCATGTTTTTTTTCTCTGTATTGTCCATGAATATTACCCACTTATTTCTAAAGTAATTTTTAGCTATATATGCCATATAGGGAAGAAATCCAGTCTAAGAATTACTGGAAGCTAAGAACTCCACAGCCATCTAAGAGAACGGTTCTTCCATTTATAAAATCCCCGCAGTGTCTACCGGGTGATTTAGACCACAGAGCTAAACTGACATTTGCTTTACAAGACTCAGGAACCCTCTGCATGAGGCACCTCCAGGTCTTTTACTTTAATGTGATACTGGTTCTCCCTTTGCATTTGCTGCCACCCTTGATCTTCCCAGTGCTCTGCTGCCACACACAATTTGGCTGCTGGCTTACCAAGAACAGTTCTTGTAATAAAATGTGCCCTGCAATCATTTCATTCAGAGAAGGAGGTTTCATCCTGGGAATAGCAGTTCTGAAAAAGAACAACATTTAGCAGGAAAAGAGAAATTGCTATTCCTTTATGTTGTTATTTTATAAAAATTCCCTTGAAGAGTATATGGGGTAAGCAACTAAAGCACAACGCCTTTTTAAGCACAGCATTCCTTAGAAATTTTGTTCTCCAACAGACAGAATGTTAAATCTGCCTATGTTACATATCTCCTCCGCTTGCACACTTATTTCCTTATCTTTTCAACTTACTCCTTTAAACTACTTTGAAACATCCCTGATTCTTGGACCAACTCAGACAGCAAACTCATCTCCCTGTTAAAAATGACATGCAATATCCCGCACCTGAAACTTTACTCACCTGAAACAAGGTGAGTTAATTTAATTAGGAATGCAAGCTTCTTCATTAAGTATAATAATTCCTTTTTCCTTTTTAGTGACAATTTCTTGACTTTAGTTTCAGCATGCATTCTATTTTTTGACAGTGGAAAGCTGAAAGAAGAATCACTGGTACATTACTATAGTTTTGTTTACCATGTGCAGTAAAACATTCTTAGATAACACCTCTATTTGTCTGTGACACAGCAGGGAGTAAATGAAAATGTTTATTCTGACCCCTCAGCAGAGAGAACTCCCTTAATCCACTCACTGATGAGATAACACTGTAGGATTACAATAATCAACTTGCAGTATGTCCTCTATTAGGGCACTAAAGATATGGCATTTCATATCCACTGGGAAATGATTCTTCACTTACATAACAGTGACAGGCTTTAGCCCTTTGAGATCACATTTTTCACCCCACGCTGAGCCCTCAAACTGCTTCTGTATCAAATGGCTAATATTAAGCTAAATACTACAATTCTAAAAGCCTGCAACTAAAAGAAAAATTGTTTGTAATGCCCACTATTGATTTAAGTAATGGAATGATAAAGAGACAGATGTTAACAATATACTTAAGCTTCTAAGCATCCTCATAGGGGTAGAGTTACAATGAACTGCTTGTGAAGGGCTCTTATTTAAATGTAGATACAAATCTCAATCACTTCCTGCCCTAACAAATTTATAAATTGCTAATACTGTGGGTAAAGCAATTGCTACGTGGATTCTACCACAGTTCAAGTCATGACCATTGCCTAATGTCATGCAGGAATGCTCCATTTGCTACAGAATTATTGAGTTTTGTCAAAATTCAAATAATGAAACATGGGGAGGAGGGGAGGACGAGAGAATTCAGATAATTCATTCAAACCTGGATTTTTTCCATACACTTTTCTAAAGGAAATTTTAAGTGTCAAAAAATACATATCTTGTGCTCATTATTAAATGCTAAATACCACAGTGTTTTGAGCTGCCTTGTGGCCATTGTAAAGAAAACAGGTGTTCTGATAGATTATAAAGTGTGAGTCAGAGGATGTGCAGAACAGAATTTTAATGAGGCTGTGAGCACAGAAGTCTGACTAGCCTTTTGAACATGATGCTAAAACACTGAAAGTAGTCTTAAAAGAGACAAATAGCAGGAACACAACTAAAAAATCCTCATTAATGTACACCAAGTGAATGTGATATAGAAAGTCATTAAGTCAGGTTTTGTAAAGCGCCGGTGGAGCTGATTACCGCAAGGTCTGCGGAAGAGGAATCAGATGCTCCAGACAAGCCCCTCAGAGGTGGGGTTGGCTGGTTCAAAGGGGGATTCGTCATTTTTGCCTTTGGTCTGCCTGACTCCTGCTGCTAAAACATGCAAATTTCTTAATGATTTGCTTGGCTATGTGAAGGTCCAGCCTGCGATAGCAGAAAAATCCTCACTGAGCACCTAAGCCAGCCTCCAGTCTCCCTTCTCTCCTGTACTAGCAGCAGATGGCACAGAGCCTGTGTGTGGGCTTGCTGACGCTAGCTCCGAGACCTTCCCAAAACAGGAGCTAAAAGCATCCTTATCACATCAGATAACCATTGAAATCCCTCCTATCATTACATTCACACAGAGCCTCTCCAACAGTTTTAAAAGATTATAAACAAAGACGTTCTGTGATTGACATTTAGGAATAAAGTAATTTTGAAAAAAAATAAATAATTCTTGCAAGCCTGGTATCTCGGGAAAGTTTTTTCTGATGATGACAAAATTGCTGGCTGAAAACCAAACATAGGCCTTACTAAAAGGAGTACATCTGGGTGGGTGTGAATGAGAAGGACTGAAAGTGGTCTTCCAAACTGACACCAAACTGCCCTTTAGATAGTTTTGCTCATGTGATTAAGCCAAAGGAAAGGATGGAAGAAAAGAATTGCATCTCTGTGCACAGTTTAAATGAGCACTTGCACATATACTCATTTTGTGAAAGCATTTGCTTTGGGATCTGTGAGCTTGAAGTTAAGCATGAATGTAAATACAGGAGTGGATCTTTTAGTAGTAGTAAAAGGACTGCATCAGATACAAATCCATGTGCAAAATATAGAGAAAAAAATATTTTGAGCAAAAATACGACATTCACTTTATATGAATTAACTATTTTAGTATACTTCCATTAGGCTGTTAATTAACCACACACTTTGTTAAGGTTATTCTCTTCTTACAAATTTCTGTCAAGCACATACTATCAGTATCAGTACTGTGTTTCTGCAGCTATCTAGTCCATGCTTTGTGAAGCACACAAGTTGTTAAGTGTATGCATTTTTTGCCTCCCACACACCCTTGGACATATGCTGTTTACTTTTTAAACTCAAAAAGTGAGCATAGAAAATTACTTCTACACAGAGAGGATTTCTTTAGCTCAGCCTTAGAAGCAACATCCACTTGGGTTTCTGACGCTGGAAGCTGATGAGAAATGACATAGCATTAACAGTAGAGGGAGGGAGCTATTCATTACTGCAAGACCTACATTAAAAATTTCAGGTATAGAAGTCAGAACAAGAAAAAGAGCAGCAGTCTCCCTTCATAAAGTTCAGTACACCACCAGTGGACAATCTCTTCTGACAATGCTGGATTCATGATTTGTACCACAGAATGAGGATCCACAGTCTCGAATACAAATGCAGAACAGCCAGATCAACTGAGCTGTACTAGTTTTCATTAGAGAGGGACAAGGTTTGGACTGCTTTCCTGAAGCAGAGAAGGTAAAATGGCCCAAGAATGGGAACATATATCCTATGTATGTGAGAATATATATCCTATGGATATAATAAATGGCAGCTTCAGCTTCCACCCAAAATAACTTCTAGCAGTGGTAAACCTGGAGTGCATCTCTCAACAGCAGAACTCGTAAAACATAGGGCAGGTGCATACAGAATACTCCTAGGAGTGGTTTAATCCTTTCATTAAGCCTTTAACCTTCATACTGTATACTTTGTGTTATTTTCTGTCAGAGTTGTTCTTCTGGATAGATTTACATATTTTTAGAAGTATGTCAAATTCAATTTCTCCATATTTAGATAATCTTATAAAAACTTTAAGGATGTTTCCTGTTCACTTTCATTCTTCTCCCTGCTATTACAGCTTTTTAAAAAATAGATGGAAATAAACTTGGTAAAGCCTAATTAAGAAAATCTGGAAGTGGAAAAAAGCACATTAAAGAAAGAAAACAAGTAATTGAAAGAGAACGTATGTTGAAATTCCGGTTTGTATCCTAGTAGGCAGAGGAAGGACCTACAACTAAAATGTACGCACCAACACCTTAGTAAGTACAAATATAATGAAACTACACAGACTTATACTGAAGTGCCAGCCCACACATAAAATGCCTCCATTATTAGAGATTAAAGCATACATGTAGGTGGTGGGAAGGTGGCTATGAGTTTCATTTTCCTTGGCCATGTACTCTGGTCTTTCTTTAAAAGAAAAAAAACACAGCAACAAGAAACTGGAAAAACAAGAGTACATTGGGATGAATACCTCTAAATTATACCACACACCCACCTCCCCCAATCACATTCGAAACAATTCATGACGCAGAAAACCTGTGACCTGAACACACTTTCTGCACTAAAAATACAATTTATATGACTTCTTTGCAATGCTCATGAACAATACAACACATACAGTGGGCACATCTGTATCACAAGTATTCAGTCTATAAACTGCCAAGCACCTTTAGCTAATTCTTTAGTGCTCCTGATTTCCCCCTCCAGTCAACTGAAGATCAGTGGTGCCAAGGATATTCATTCAGCCATGAACGCGAGATCATCTCTGAGCACTTTACAGAATTTTTCTGTTAAGAAGCTTTTCAATGCATAGTTAGGGATTCTGCACTAAGTGGGTACTTGTTAGCACTTTACAATCTCGTGCAAAACGTGTGTTCTAAAAAGATATTAAAGAATAGCCTGAATGGGTATTTTGGTCATCCCAACAACAGTTCCTATCGGGATATTCCTGTGGATACTGGACATTTTCAAGGCATCTATTTTCATACACCCAGCCAGAAAACATGAGCATTAGAATTGTATCTTATTTTGATGAAAATAAAAGAAGCTTCATAGATATCTTTGTATCACGGGCTTTATTTTCATTAGGATTTTTTATTTCAATTTTAAAAATGAATTATATAAATAGAGATTTTACAAGCTTTCTTTAGAAGAACAAATGCCTCTGCTTCTAAACCTGTTCCACCTAATTCCCTGTTCTCTCAAAATCTGTATTAGTATAATCCAGCTAAAGTGTGTGGCCATTGCTATTAAGAATAGGTGTTATTGTTTCAATTATCAACAGAGGGATTTCATGCATACTTTCTCTCAGTCTCACATTCAAATGCAAACCTGCTCTAACAACTTCTTCCATGTTTCTGTTTTTTAGAGTCAAGGTGAATCTAAAGGAAAGGAACTCCTAAAACCAGCTTAACGGAAAACGAGTACTTGATTGTATTCTTACTGATTTCGGCAACAAAAGTTGGCAGCGTAAAGCCCAGGCTCAGAGCAAGTAAATGTTCTCAAGTTTTAGCATTATAGATACCATTTAAGTTACCTTTTAAAATAACTCTATTGTAAACGTTGCATATTAATCACTTGCCTGCAGAGAGTAGGTAGGAGTTTGACAGTGTTGCCAAAGAAATGTCAGTAAATGAAAACTAAGTGCCTAAATTTTTGGTTGGAGAACAATAACCCTTCTAATTATTGCACACAAGTTATAGCTTTTGTGTGGTAAACACCTAATAATCAGTAACTGAAAGTTAACCCTTCAGGTTTGAGAGCAAAACATTTAAAATATTTAAATGACAATACTAGTGCAATGGCCCTTTAAAATTAAAATGCATGAGGTTTAATAGTTTACATTCTGCCAATTCCCTAATTCAGTTCAGAATGCTCAAATCTTCAAGGAAATAATCTTGTTATAGCATTTCCATTTCATTCCATAATGTCTTCCACAGCGTGCAAAAGAATAATCAAAGCAAAAGGACCGTATACATTTGATTTTTAATTTATGTTTTGGTTTTTTTAAAGTTGATTCCTTGGCAATAACCAATGCATGAGCATGTCTATAAATCAACTGCTTCAAAGACTTATTCCGGGCAACTAACTGAAGAGAAATGTTTAATTGTCCCAAAGGAATTTTTAGCTTTTCTTCCCTTTGTCACTATAATAAAACTGAAAATTCACAAATACTCACCTAATTTCCAATGCTAAATTTATCAATCGCTGGTCTTGTAAAAAATGGCATACCCCAAGCCAGAGAGATCAATTTGCAATTGACATCAGAACTGTATTGTCTTTCCTTCATCCATATAAAATAATTTCCTTCCAAGCCAGCTCCCAGAGCTCCGGGAGGGAGCTGTACAGCTCAGCTGGGAAACGGGAACCCCACAAATCTCCCCTTGGACAACAGAGCGGCACAGCACAGCATCACTTGGCCATGCAGGGCATTTTGTCTGGATTTCAATGACTTAGAAAAAGAGGTAGAAGCAACAGAGTCATTGACATTGCTGTAATAATGGCTACAGACGACTAAGCATACGAAGTTCCCTATTCTAGTCACTAATGCACTAAATGGTCCACCAAAGTTTGTCCTTAAATGAAGGAAAATATACAGTAAGATGTAAAAAAACACCCCTCATTTTTTTTGCAGAGATTTCTTTTACAAGCACAAATAACTTCCAGAGGATGTCCATATTTGAAGTACAGCCAAAAATGGTACAGTAGGAAACAGCTGTAACACAGCCTGTGAGATGTATTCATTTTTGTTTTCTGAGCATCATTCCAGTGGCACAAATGATATTTCCCACATGTTCTCAGTCTACAAAAATGGTGATGGAAGCTTCATAAATTACTGATGCATTGCTTAGACATACTTTATAAAATTAATAAATTCTTCATGAAGCAATGGAATGACGTGAACGCTTCCAATAGAGATTGTATGTATATCTTCCTTGGGTAGCTGTTAAAAAGAAAAGCCCCTTTAGAATTGAGATTAAGATGGACCTGCTTCAAGATTAGACAGAGCACTCACACAGCAATGAAATTGGGAACATCTTCATTATTTTCCAGCACTCTAAAAAGAAGCATGCACAAAAGACTAATAAAAATTACACAGCAAGAATGTAAAAGAAAGAGGAGAATCAAGACTGCAATAGGTAGAGACAGGACTTGGCTGTGAATGCTGGTGTACAGTAGCACAGACTGCTGTGTACAACTAATATCTAGCAAAAATAGGCCGCTCTACCTTCAATCATCTCTCCTGGAAAACTGTCAATTGAGTAAGTAACTGACTTTACAGTACATTAATTAGTGCATGTTGCATATTTAGCGACAACTTCAAGTTCTCACTTGGGTTACAAAAAAATCCACAAGGTCTGTAAAGCATATACTAACATGCTCTAATCTATTTCCATTGAATGTAGAGTTTTTCAGCTGTAGAAAACTCAGAAAAGCAGCACATGAGAACAAACTCAGAGATACATATTAAGTAAATATTAAAATGTTTTCAAATTATTTATAGAAAGATCAGCTCTGCCTTCTCTCAGTGGATGCTAACATTTAAGAAGTTTGTATTTTCTTTTCTTCTCCTAAATGTCAGATGTTTCCTACTTCTTATTTTCACCTGAATATGCAGGACAAACCTTAACCTGCAGCTCAGATAATCCTGCATGGCTAATACGCACAAACAAACTGAAAACAGTATATGCTTTTCTAGAGTGGGTTTAAAAACAAAACGCAATTTCCAAATAAAAATCGTACAAAGAGCTTTTCTTATGCCAGGGCAAAATAGGAAATGAAGCGGCAGCCAAGGTAACTATATCCAAATACCCCTAAACTATAGCATGAAAGTGGATGTTCTTCAGCTTTAACATTAGGCAGTCAAGATTGCTGTGCGCTGAAGACTACAGCTGAGACAACACCTTCCAGGATAAATGCTAGACAGTTTGCATGGAGACATGTAGCTAAAAAATTCCTTGGGACAACAGGACAGAGAGAGAATAAGACCGAGATACCGAGCGCTCTGATCCAGCAAGGTATATAAGCATGTGCTTAACTTTCAGAGTGTACAATGGACTACAGAGGGACTGTAGAAATGCTTGAATAAAATGTATGCTTAATTGCTTTGCTAGACTTGAGGCCTGATTATTAAAGCATCTGGCAACCCTACTGCAAACTAGTTTTCTATGTGACTACACTCAATGGAGCTAAGCAAGTCTGCTGAAGAATGTAAATGCTTTCAGGGTAAGGGCCTCATTTTTTTGTCACAGTCTTTTCCTTGCTACTTGCTTATATTAGCATCAGTCAGAAAATCTTAAAAATCAAACAGAAACATGGTGCTTTGTTTCCAAAAGTATCATCATCCACATTACCATCACTTGTGCTGCAACTGGCTTATATCCATGATAGGCTCTATTATTTTTCTTTGCTGGAATTATTGTCATCATTCCTGCAATGCCATAAACGGGCCTTGCACTTAAAATACTAGTTTCTTTCTCAGGTTTCTTGGATGTACAATTGCAATATTGAGCTGTTTATGGTTACTAGATGCTATGAATTCCTCTGTCATTTCTAGGAAGCATTTCTTTTAACTACATATCCAGCTTTACCTTAAAATGAACAGATACACATAGGAGAATTTAATTCCTTAAAATATGCAGTGGGTAGCAGAGATTGTTTAGAATATGAGGGAGATCATATCTGTAAACCCACCCATAAGCTTGGGATAAATGCATATTTTAAAAGACTACTGAAATGGAAGTACTTTATATGATGGGATTGAGGAATGAATCCATTGAGGAAGCAGAGATGCTTACGATAGAAAAAAAAAAAAAGGTGTTTGAAAGTTTGCAGGCTGGAAAAAAGCATTAAACCCAACACTTCTCATAAACAACCAAGTACTTTTTATTTATAGAAGTATTTGGAGTTCATTATTTCTGAACTACTTCTTTCACAAGTAAATTAATAAATCATTCAAGCCACTACAAATAAAAATCATGCACAGAACATATGCTTGGCATATCAAAGTTATTCAGGAAAGTGACAAAGTACAATTTTTTATTATTGTTGGCGGGCTAAAACTAGAGAAGCCTTGTGCAGCTTCCTTTGATCAATATTCCGAGTTGACACAAAGATCAAGGTTAAAATGTGGTCATCACATCTTAATGAGGACCTTGCTTGCAGAAGAACCCCATATGAACCGATCCCTGAGTGTAGCTGCTTATTATCAACATTTTTCTCTAAGAACAAAACCTGGAGTTCAAACACTTTTACAACCATACCAAAGATTGGTACTAGTCTCAAGCCGAAGGACACTAGAAATGGATTTAATGAAGGAATCAGCTAATTTGCTTTTATGTGATTCTCCACCAACCTCAGTGACAAACACCGATGAACTGAAAGTTTGGTGTCAGCAAAGACATAGGTCTGAGAAGGAGAGACAGGAGGGGAGGAGCTCACTCTGCCCGTGTGAGTCACCAGATAACACTAGTGGTACAAGGCTTTGCCAACATCTTGCTTCTTTTCAAAGAAATGACTAATGTGTGAAATCCCGTATTGTCGCTACAGAGCCAGTATGTTGTCCATACATTGCAGGCAACACCTATCTCCAGTATAATCGCACACAACCAAGGACCTCACAATAGTTCTCAAACTACGCACTGCAAAAACCTGACCTCATCATCCTTACAGTGAAACGACCCTACCCATAGAGGAGTCTGGGCAACAGTGACAGACAGATGATTTCCTTAGCAAGCTGAAATTAGTGAAGGACTTTCTGACTGAACAAGAGACTATGCTTCCATGGATTGTTAGGATTAACAGTCTGTTTTATTGCTTTGTTTTGCAGAAGGAGCTCAGTAGGTTTTCTAATAGTCGTGTGCTCTGAATACTTACAAACCTGTACATCCTTACGGATGTGTAATATGCCCTTGGAGCCACTCAGGGGAACCTGTTCAGTAATGGTTATTGGAACACGTTGATGGCAAAGCCAGCAACACTCTGTAGCACTCACATTTAAAAAAACACATAAGAAAAATATCTGAGAATGGCCTGGCCAGTCCTACTGGGTATAAGATACTAGGGTACCTGTCAGAGCTTCATGCTCCTGTGCCACAGAAAGACCTGATGCTGACCGATGTGAAGTTTGGAGACATCCCAAATGGCTCATTATTTGTGTCAATTTGAGAAAGTCATATCCAGACTCATAAGAAAACACATAGCACAATTCCATGCAGACAGAAAAAATGAGACAGTCTACTTGCTTGAAGGTTCCAGTACATCACATCCTATGCAACACAGAATTCTTTTTTCCTGCTGCAAATACTCAATCTAACAGCATGTTTTGGTTTAGAGATAAAAAAGCACAGCCAACAAAATCATCTTGAACTGTTTGACAGTGTTTTTTCCCTTCCGAAAGCCTCAGATTGTAAACATCTATCAAGCCATCCTTTCTAATTTAATTGGGTTGTAGTTTACACTCACAACCAAACAATAAAGTTAGAGTAATGAGTTTCAGTCACAGGACTCTAGCAAAGAGTTTAATTTATACAGATAATTAAAATCACCATCTTACTGTCCTTTCCTTGTTCTTGGTACTGTACTAGAAATTGTAAATAGTGGAACATTATCACCAGTGATCTTCCTACAGTATTAGAAACTTCTTTACAGATGAGTAGCAATTTTCCTACTTGAAAGCAGTATCAGGCTTCACTACACTGACATGAAATGCACAGAGCACAGTCCTGACTTCTTTTACTTATCCCATTTTTAAAAGATCCAATAATACCTTTTGAAAGGGCTTCTAGCAACTTGCTATGTTTTAATAGCATTTTAGTAGTATTAATATTTAAGTTGTGAGCTTAAATGTAACAAAAACCATACACACCTTCGGACTGAATGATTAAACAGGTGCAGGCCCAAACTTAAACAAATTTAATTTGGCATTCATTATTTTACTTAATTTAGAATCAAGAGCACGTATAACTTTCAAAATGCTAATTAGAAATGTGAAAATAAAATCTTAAAATGGTTTCAAAGAGTAACATTTTGCACGATTTCTGAATTAACCTAAGCCAATCGCTTCTTCCTCCTAGGAATTAAACAAGAATTCAATTAGACAAAACCATTAAACTGGCAGCTTTAAGAGCAACTCTTCTTTTTGCATTCAAATATAAACACTTATCTTAATACCAAGCTAGGCACTGTTAAAATCCCTTGTATTCAAGAGAATCCTTGACTCTTGTTATATGAAGCAAATTTGATATCAGAAAATCAGTTGCTTAATTATTTTTGTTTATTTATTTATTTTCCAAACTAAATTAGTATTTGCCAAAACACTTCAGATTAGAAAACAGCTTTATTATGAAATTAAAGCTAGTTGGTTCAGGCTTCTTACAATCCCCAGTTCATGTAAAACTTCAGGTTTACATACTTAGAAGTAATCTGAGCAACCAGTACTAGACGAACCTGGACAGAGGATCCACATTTATTTCCATGGGATCAGTAAAGACTTTCCAAAATAAAACACTTCAAAAAACTGCATTCAAATAAGGGCTGGGAGACACTGACTGCCCATATTATTCTGGGATCCCAGAAGGGAAATCTTTCCCCACACTCTCACAAAGCCTTACACATACCGTACTTCATGTCATCCTGTCTATGAGAGCCGCGCTGGAAAAATGCTAACTTGAATCTGTAGGTAGTGTGTGAGGATGAGAGGAATTACAGGCACTATTCTGCTTTACATGTCAATAAAAATTCCACACAATTAGTACATTATCAGTTGCTTCAACTGCTATTCATGTTCATCAGGGTATTTTCTTAGGACCAAGTAACATTAGAACCTGCTCACTACACAAAGGAGAGACACCTTTAAAAGAAAAGGCAAATAACCATCTGTTGCCCCTTCTTTGCCAAGTGATACTTCAGAAGAACACCCAACATTTGTACGTACAGAAAATGAAATTAAAAAGCAGCATAACAAGCAACCGCTGGTACCTCCCTGTACCAGGACACCTACGTGTCCACCACAGCACTGCCGGAGTCACGCTGCGCCTGGGGGAAGAAGCACAGCTCGGGAGAGAAGGAAGAGCCAGACACAGCACTGGTCTCCATGCTCCTCTCTGACCTCCTTTTCTGAGAAAGGGCAGAGGTTTATTTAAGAGGGAAATAGCCATGAAAAGTCAAAGGAGAGACACCCTGAAAAGCAGCAGCATTAATAGGCCAAGGCAAGGCTAGAAGGAAGCCAAGATAATGAGGGCAGGAAAGGAGCCAGCTAGAACTGACAGTCAATTAGCTGCAGGGCAGAGAGAGCCCCGTCAAAACCTCAGAAACACTCCTTCAATGGCAAAAGCTCCCTGTTTTGGCTATGTTTTCAGCTCCTCCAAACAACGGGGTTTCCTCATGCTGTATGGGAAAGGGAAGCAAGAAGGTGTCACATTGGCCTGGCAATTCTTCTAGGAAGAATCTTTGCATGTTAATAGATAATTAACATCACCTGCTTATTCCCCTCAAGGCAAGGGAAAGGAGCACCTTGCAGATGAGACTGCTCATTGCTCTTCTCCTCTCCCCTGTGCATGCACAATTCTCAAACATGACCTCTCGCACCAATCACTCATGAAGAAAAGTAAAATACTTATGCCGCCCAATTTCCCTACCTGAGCAAGTATGGTCGCTGCATTTCCCTGGGTAAGCAGGGGGTTGTTTTTCTCATTCTTGCATTGTTTTGTGTTACAGTGTTTTGCTTTTCAATAAGGTCAGATACCAGCATTGTTGCAACAGGTTAATTATATTCTATTTTAATAAGCATCTTGGTTTAACCTCTGCTTGTATGAGATTAAACTCTCAACCTCACCTCCACACTTTTTTTTTCAACAGGGAAATTCCAGACTGTCTGAGGTAGTCACGAATTTTGCTTAACCTTTGTGATAGTTTTTCCAATACATCTTTATTTATTATTAACTATTGGTGCAAGTGTTCCGCATGCAGTATCTGCAATGGTCTTAGTGATTATCCCAGCCCTCAAAAGTTTGGTGTGAGGACTTCCCCTTGCACAGACTGCTAGTCAGAAACCACTGGTTCTGTACAAAGCACACTGAAGTAACCAGGAGACCACAGTGAGGTGTGTCGAGATCCCCTCGTCTCTTATGGAAGAGCTTGTGGAGCTCTGCTCCTCCCTCACGTTGCTGAAAGCATGTGATGAAGGTGCCTGTGCTGAGGTTACAGCACTGATGCACTTCTGCCACGTGGCAGTCTTTGCGTAAATGAAGAGTCGGTGACAGCCTCCCCGACCCAGGAGAGGTCCCCCTTTGGGGATGAGAGCGTCAGGGAGGGGACATGGGCGGCACCGTTCAGCCCGGAGGGACAGATATGCCTCTTGGCCCAGAGGTTCTTCACCATTCTTTGATTTTGCAAAACCAAAGCATCTTGTTCAATAGGAATGCAGAAAATAAACCAATTGTAAGTAGGGGTTGAGAAGTTTACAGATTTAAGTAAGTCATAATTTCAGCTACTCTTAGCAGACCAGGCCAGGCAGAGTTTTTTCAGACAAGTAGCTGATGCCTCCTCAGAAAGTTCAGCCACGGACCCAAGGCAGCCACCAAACTCAGAGGTGGGTGTTAGCCTGTGCCTACCTGTATGCCTTCCCCACCCGCTGGTCAAGCAGGAGATGAGAAAAACTACATTGCCTTTTCCTCTTTGCTCTTCAACCTTACATTTTCATATCAGCAGTTCAACGACTCTTCCCAGTGGAAACTATCGGTCAAATGACAAGTAAAACTGTCCAGCAAAGAGAGCGCACACTTGTGTTTAAAAACTTTTCTCTATTTTGTGACTTGCTTAGGATTTGCTGGCCCAGTCATCGTCTCCCCCACAGCCACAGGGTTTTGGTTACTGGTGAAACCACAACCATATGAACATAGAAATGACCATACCACATCCAACCCCATACTTCAGTACATGCTTGGTTTTCCAACCCACACAGCCGTGGGAAGAAATAAGAAAGTGGGATTCAGTTCAACAAAACTACCAAGGGGGAAAGGAAACCCAAAGGCAATTCTTTCTGATCAAAAGCATGGCCATGGAAGAAAAATAAAATCTTGATTTTAACCGGAGACTGCGGGGGTGGGGGGCTGTCCCAGGTTCGTCTTAACTTCAGTGTTTCTACAATCCTATGCTGTATGGGAGCCTTTAGTCACTGCTTCTCACTGGCAGGTTAAAGAAGTATTTTCTCCTGCAGGATGCACATGGGTTTTCATACTCTGGTTTTCAGACAAGCTTCATATTCAGGAAACAAAAAAAAAAGAAAAATCAATGTTGTGTAGTATTTAGATTCTGCATATCTAAGTAGCCCTGATGAATTAATTACAGCAACAATGAACTGCAGGAAAAAAAATCAAGAAATACATTGAACTATCACATTTTACATTGAAGCAAAATAAACCCCTCAAGTTATACAGTACAATTACCGTAACACTGGTTTGGCTGTGCACAGACAGTTAAATAAGATTAATTTAGCAACTTTTAAATATCAATAAGTAATAAACATCTTCATGTATAGGCCATGCTCGCTCATTCATGTGCTCTGGAGTGTATTCAAAAATTATTTCTTCAATTAGCTAGACATAGTGTCTAACGAAGGACCTACTTCTCATTAAGGATTATTTAATCACATGTAGAGATTGGAAGGCATTTTCATCAGCTATTTTTGAGTTCTTGATTAATTTAAGAGATGCTTAAAATGTTTTTCAAATGTATTTTCACCCTATACTAATCCCAAAGAATTTGCTCTATCCCAATTCATTTTTCTCCTACCATCAAGCATAGCAAACATGCATGTGCCAACAGACCTCCACCTATAGTATTCACTACTCCGAAGCCTGCAACAGGAAAAGGGAAAAAATAACAGTCCTTACAAAATTATAGAAAAAAAAGGCAAGATACAATCCTGCTGCACAATTCCACTTTTTCTTATAATAGCTTGTTGGCTTTTTTCAAATCTGAAAACCTCTAATAGTATTATACTTTATTAGGATTTTGCAACTTAAATCAACACCTTCTAGAAACTGGAACAGTAGCAACATTTTTAGATTTACTTGCAACTCATTATTACCTTGGTTCCCACCTATGAAAGATCATATTACAGTAGGTAAGCTGATACTTTTCAGTGATCTGTCCTGAAATCCATACAGAAATGCATTACACAACAAAAAGGTCTCATAAAATACTGTTTTCACTCTAGACAACACAGACAATGAAGGAGAGATGAAATTTGTAGCTTAAGTACTGGACTAAAGTAAATAAAGCAGTAGATGTCAACATATTAACAACAACTTAATCTCACGAAAATGAGAAGCAGAAATGAAGTCAGAAAAAATATTCCTGCCAGCTATGGTTGCAAGTGACACACACAAATCTTGTTTATTGTTCTCTTCCCCTGTGAGCTGCGTATTTTATGAATCCCACTACTTGGGAGTTGATTGTGAAAGCAATGCTGGGGTCAAAGATTTTCTAACAACTATTCCTCTGGTTTAATTCCCACAAGAAATGCAGAAATAGGGCACACCAGCTCGCATATCCCTCTGTCTAGATAATTTAGTATGCTAACTTCTATTAGCAGCACACTAAATTTGCCTATAGTACATCACAAGCTGCTGACACTTTCATACATACAAATAATTGCTTTTAAAGAAAGCGTTACTTCATCAGTACTAAGTTATGGAGTACTAAGTAATTTGTGAGAAGCTCATCTGAAAAGTCTACCACATGGCAGGGTTTCCCATTCATTTAAATAAAAACAGCTGAAAGGAAAAGTATCACACTCTAAGTATGCCTCTTCCCTCTACTATTATTTCCATATATCATCATGAATACTGAATGAGCTTTAGCAAATACAGAGACTGACAAACAGCATTGCTTTTGGTGAGATAAATCCTTCCTTGAACAGCCTCATAACCATGTTCCTTCCCTGCCTTATCTCCTCGCTCTATTCTGTGCCTGTTCAGACCACTATTTTCTCTGCCAGTCTTCTAAATCCTTTGCCTTTCTCAAGTTTTTCATTTTCACTTTACTCCCGCTACCACTTCTGCTTGTCCATATTTTAGCTTTATTTCTTAAGATAGGTGAGCATGTTACAACATGTAAGAAAAGGGTAACTGTTACGAACAAATACTAGAAATCAGTACTCCGTACCTGATGCTCCATTTCTAACATACCTATCATACACATATCATTTCAGACCTTGGGCACGAGGCACTAAAGTAAATTCACCAACATCAGTGATTTTCCAGGTTCCACGCTTCCCATAACTAGACAGCAATGTCATTAACAATAGCGCATTTTCTATGACAATTTTCCCTGAGCCCTTTTTCCCTGAACTGAAAACAAGAATAGAAAACAAATTATATGGTCTATACACTCAAGTGATTTGTAATGGATTTATTTCACACCAGCGTGGTGAGTAACAGCATCCAGCAAGTGAAGGCAGTATCGCAGAGTTTGTGACTAAATGTGAACTGTACAAAATGCAGGTAAGATATCCAGGAAAACTGACTGAGCTCTCCCAGTGCCCCTCTGTGACAGCCCACACTGAACAGCTTCTGTAACGGCCCAGAGCAGCAAAAACCCAAGGACACTTAGTTACAAAGGCATGGCTGTGAGATGGTTAAACTATCCCAATTCCTCCTGGGGAGTAAAGAATCCATCTTCAAAAGCACGGCCTTGGGCAGGCCAGAGGGACTGGGAAAACTTGTGGGACTGTTGCAGTGGCTGTAATATACTCAGTGTACTCAAAACTAAAAAAAAAAACCAAACAAAAAAACCAACCCCAAATCCAACCAGTTGTTTCTAAAAGGAGATCTTACTCCACTTTGTTTTGAAATTTGTTTCTTTTATTTCTCTTGGTAAAGGAAATTAAGTTGTCTCTCAAATTGGGAAGAGAGTGTACAGGGTTAAGTCCCATGCAAATCTATTTTCTTTGCTTCTGAAATCTTGCAGAGTCTAAAGAGACAGAAAGTTACTTCAGGATCTCTAGTGATATGATTCCCCAGCTCAGTCTTTACAGATGACAGGAATACCCAGCATTGTTATTTTTATATGATGAAATAGCCTTTTAAAAGGTAAAATTAAGACACATGACTAGGAATTGCAAAGCAATATTATTCATGCTACAAAAAGCCTTACAGTGTAGAGAAAAAGAAAAAAAATACAGAACAAGGAAGGTATCTGCAAGTATAACAAAAATCTGAACTAAAAAAATACAGAACTAGCACCCATAAAAAGACTAGTAGAAATGCAGAGGTCACCGATTTCAGAGAAAAAGTTTTGCTCATCAAGGTGATGGAGAAGCACCTAGAAAAAAATGACTTCAAAATCGATAGAATAGGGCAGATCTCACTAGGTACACACCAATTAGCATATTATAACAGTAATGTAAAAGAACTGAAATGTTGCCATTTGATCTGGGTTCTGATTTATTTTATTGTTGATTATTTAATCCTCCTTTTTCTTGCTTTCCCTTTGACAAAACTGAGGTAAGAGAATGCCTCTTCTGGGCAACCTTTCCCTGGATCTTTTCAACAAAGGAGAAAATCCTAACCAAATCTAACGAGAAAATGGTTTTAATATTCACAGATTGTGAAGAGTTGGAGCAGAAGTAGTGAAGCTTACAAGTATATTTTCAATCCGGTTTATGTAAGACTACCTACATACAGCAAGTATGCATGCCAGTGTATGCAGCCTCGTGTCCCCTACCTAAAGAGCTACCTTGAGCTCAAGCATTCTGCAGTCAGGATTTCTCAATGGGACTTTTTACTTTATTTAAGAGGAAAAAGTGAGCAGACAGAATTTTAGGAAAAGAAAAACCAAGTGCAAAATTTATAGTTTTTTGTTCCCTAGACTTTTTCAGTCCCCAATTATGATGACTAATAGAAATGGTACATACATGAAATTGATACCATTCCTTAAACTGATTCAAGATGACTGCCTCCGTATATTTCTCTGAAAATTGTGCATAATCCTTGGCCTAAAAAATATACAGTCCGAAATAAAAAACATAACACTGAAGTCAAATGACTTACCTTGCTTGTGCCTCCTTTGACCAGACTCAGCAGTTAGAGCAAACATTACAAAGTTTTTATACTTACTGTAACATTAGGAAGGAAGCAACATAAATATTTGATGTATCTCAAATGTTGATGCTTGAGAAACACACTGCATAGGTGCACAGATTATAGTTATACATGACACTGGCCCGCTTAATTTCTCAACCCTAAAACGGCATTAATCTTAGGATAGCTTCTGCACTTAGTATAAGACATTTTGATTTCGTAAAGCTTTGTATCCCAAGGGAAGTCAAAGCACTTACAGCACTTTACAGATAGAGAACATCTCCATCCAGGTTTGGGACAGGGCATTCTTTAGGGGCAGGACTGATAACCCCCCCATATATTATAATAGAAATCTTCCTCCTTACATGAAGAAGGGAGAACATTGGTTACATAAGTCTTTACCTAATCTTCAAATCACCATGAAACAAAAAAAAAAGAAAACAACACACCAAGATTCAGTTTTAAAGATCACAGTTATGGTCTATTACATTGACTAGTATTTTTACCAGGTGGTTACCTTTGATTTGTTTTTGAAACTGCATTGCTTGAAGAAGCAAGCAAAATTTAATCCTGGTATTATGTTTCTTATTAAAATCCTAGATGGTTCTACACTTGTGGATTACTATGATTTTGAGAAGTACAGATACATTGTAGAAGAAGCTTCACAAACTCCTCAGCAGACAAATACCTACTTCTAAATATTATACTAACTCCTGCTCAGGAAATCTTATCACACTGAACCCTCTTTTATTAGAAACTTTATGATTATCAACCTCAGCACAGTTTAAACTGTCTGAATACTTTTGCCACATAAATATATTAGCTATATTTTACAGTAGCATACTGCATGGGCTTAGCTTCAAATCCTACTCATAACAGTTATATTGGCAATAATACAAACGACACATAATTGGATTTTTTTTTTCAAACTGCTAGTCTCTGCCCCCCCCCCCGCCCCCGCGACGAGCAGAGTGCACAGAAACCTTTTCATTATTAAAACCTTTTGGTTTTTTACTTTTTTTTTCATTCCTCTTACCAAATTCCAATAGACACAAGATACAATATAGCACATTTACTATATAGCAAATTAGTGAATCTTTACAGAACTTCTAGTAATACTAAACAGAAATGGTATACATTTAGGCGTGGTCTATCTTACAAAATTCACTGTATTTGAGAATGTGTTGTAAGAGAATGATGTACTGAATATGTAATTACATTATTTCACTTTGAACATACAGATGGTACTAACAAAAGTTTTTTACTATGGATAATTATCGCATGAAATTTTTAAGTCATGGAAAAATGTAATATATTAAGATTCCTTTTGAGTATGATTTATAATAAAAAGTTAAAATTTCAGGTTTTCTGCACAGATTAAAATATAACAAAGATATTTTCTAAAGATATTGCAATGCCTTTTTCATAAGAATGTTTACTTTGAATAATTGTGATTACTTGTCATGTACTGTCTACTCATCCACTTGTGAATTAAACTATATTACAAAATCTGTATCAAAATGAGAAACTCAAAATAAAATGCACTTTTTACTTTTGAATGAATTCCATGAAATAGCTTGTCAAATGTATTCATATCTTGACATTTCTATTTCTGTCTATGTAACAGAAAACTGAGTCATCAAACCTGATGTAAACAGTTCTAATTTTACCTAGCCTTACAGTCTACTTAAAGGGCTATAAAAAGATTAGTTGTAAAAAGCAGGAATGATCTTCTAAAAACAATCGTGGGAACGGAAGCTGTCTCCTACGGGTGGTCATAACCATCAGCAGAACATCTTTACATTATGGCATTGGGCAGACAGAATCATCCAAGCAGAAAACTTGTGTAAAAGAACTGTTTTGGAAAAGGAAGGACAAACTCTATCTTTAAGGCAACTTGTTTTAATGAACTGAAGGGAATCAGTGGTATATCTCTTTGAATTCTCTGCAGTTTCTAAAAGATATTGACTTGCCTAATACGCAGAATCATCTTAGGTGAGATTCCCTTGCTATACTGCAAACCCAAATGTAGTATCATTCTGGTAGCTCAAGGAAATTAAAAATAAGTCATAAAAACCAAATTGATCTTCACTTAAAACACAAAGAGAGTGAAATGCAAAATGCAAACAAAAATCATGTACAGGAAAAAGAAGATTAATCACCTAAAAATCTAAGTATTAATCACAAATAACTGAATTTGGATAATAGTTGGCGGGTTTAGGTGTTGTGGGGTTTTTTTCCCCCAAAAAAACCCAAGACAGCATGAGGTACTTCAGGAACATCAACATTCTTAAAACTAAGGTCATTTGCTCCAGTTGTATAAGCTGTTTTTTTTTCTCTGCTCCATTAACAGTATAATTATTTGTGGAAACTAATCATTAACTTTGTGTATTTGTCACAGCAAGAATCTGAGTCCATTATTCTTAAGGTTTTTTTGAAAGCTCCCTATGATTTTTGACATTTTGGAATGAAATGAGTGAGTGGGAGGGTTAATGTGCACGTGAACCAGCTGTACTAACTTTGCTGAGAGCTTTAAAATAATAGTCCCTAGCACTGCATATGTGGCTGGCAAGGAGCAAGACTGCGGAGCTGTGCTGCAAGGGGCAAGAGCATCAGTCCAGCAGACTTGAAAAATGAGCTCAAACACCTGAACTGGCCAAAGGCAATCAAAATTAAAGAAAAAAAAAATCTTTAAACTTAAAGAATCGTTCAGATCTTCAAACTGAAGAAAAGGTCTCAGGCTTTCAGCAAAGAAAGGGATCCAATCTTCCACCTACCTCTAGAATCTTGGGCAGAAAAATAAAATACATGCAAATTTCAACATGTCTCAGGGTCTCTGGACAGATTTTTAACATAGACGACAGACCTACTGCAGGACCAAGGAGTTAAAGCAAACTCTCAGGGGCAGCACATGAGTATCTATGAGAAGTAAGATTTTATAAAAGTGAAATTAAAAAAAAGATCTATTGATTAATGCAGTACTAAAAAATGTACATGTGTAGTTTAACACAAAATCAGTGGGGCATTTATTATCATGTCAGTTTCCAAAGTTCATTCCATTTGGTTCCTCTCCCATTATTTACATTTAAGAAACATACAATAGTATTTGTAAACAAGAAAAAGACCACAAAAATATCCTGAAAAGACCTCTTCGAGAAGAAACTGGGGAAACTGGAAAAAAACACCTTGGGAAACAAGTTTCATATTTACAACATAACGTAACATCTTTATATTAAAGATACATTGGAAAGACTCAAATGACAGTACCTGAAAGCAAAATAACTGAAAGTTTTAACCACAGCTACAGTTTCCCTGAAATTAAATTCTGATTTTTTTTTTTATAAATCAGTTTGTTTTGACATGTCAAATATAATAGATAATTTCTAAGTTGTCATGGAAGTGAAAGAATATTTAATGTTTGTACTGCAAAAACAATAGCTACAAGAATGAATCACTTGTTCACAATCATGAACTGCTAAATAGAACAGTCTGTGAGATATTTGATAAGAGATTCTCACATGCCTATTTGCCAGAGCCAAAAGCAACACTTGTCATAGTTTTTCTTTCTTCATTTGTACGTGTAATTTATTCAAGAGACAAGTAGGTGATAAATTATCCATAAACTTAATTTTAGCAACAGAGCATAGAAGGGTTTTGCAGATTACCTGCAGGTGATTTGCTATGGGTAGTTCTCTGTATATCTAACATGCTATCACACGCACTGCTGGCACATCTCCTTGATGAAGAGCGTCATTGACGAGCAGCTAAAATCCACTGACAGCATGAACTCAGAAGAGCAACCTATTTGTGCCACCCTGTTCTATATACTCGTACATAGCAAAGGCCTAAGAGAACTCGTAACGCAGTTGACACCACGTCAGTTGTAGCTAACTGTCCAACTTCTCTTTTTATCGTATGCCGCCTTTAGAGAAGGTTTCTTTTGCATCTTTGAGCAAGACTGGTCAAAGGTGTGCTGATAAATACTATGATAATCAGAGTATGTGTGTTATACAAAGCAAGAACTAAAGGAGAACTTTCAGTGATTTATTGTAATGAGGCTGTTAACACTTTGTACCCGAGAATCTGACAGTGCGTGTGGAACGACACCTGGTCCCACTGTCTTCAACGGGAGACTCTCCAACCCCAACAGCTGCCAAACATGCTTTAGGCACATCCCCATTCCCTGTAACTCTGCCTACGAGCGAGTCGCTAGAAATTAGCTGCTACTATTGAGTCTCTGATCATCAAGCAGATTTTCAGCTCTATGACTTGCGTCCAGGTAAAAGTAATGCTCCTGTTGAGTTCTTGTAATACCTGCCCTTTGTAATTCCTGAATAGTTCAAAAAAACCCAAACCACATGATGACTTTATTGAAGATTTTTATTGTAGCTAATGATTTGTATCAACAAAACAGTTTTCTCACATAGATTTTTTTCAAAACAAGACAATATGTATTGTGAAATCAAAGAAAAACTAAGTTCACTTTAAGAATAGGGCAATTCAATGCAGTTGTTTGCTTGTCACTTAGGAATGCGATATTCAATGGTATGTATATTAAAGTACTTGAAAAAATACATTTGGTTTATTATCCTCCCATTGTTCCCATACTCAGGGGCATAGAGAGTCTCACTGACTACAGAAAAAAACTCTCTGAGCTTTGATTTACAGACTTTTCACTACCAGGGTGACTGATACTGTTTTTATAATCGTATACATCTATTTCAAATACTGCACTTTAGATCATGAGTTTCATAAATATTTTCTATGCCTATAGCACTGATAGGTATAAATCAAATAGCTCTAATGGATTAGCCTTACAAAGCCCGAACTTTCATCACAATATATATGAAGGACTGGTACAGTAAGAGAAATGGACCAACTCCACAGCTGGCATGGAGCAAAACCATTCCTTTGCAAAGTCAGAAGTTTTACTGCTGGAGCCTGGACTTCATTCACTGACTTCAATTTGCATAGACAAAGGAAATAGATCACTATTAAAAATGTAATTTAAATCAAATAATTTAAATAAATCCTTCATTTACCTTTTAATGGCCTGATATTTCTATTCTTACCTTATTGTGGATTATGCATTATTAAGGAGGCTTGCCTGGCACTTACTTGAAACCGTGAGTTATGCATACATAGCGTTGCTTTTATGAATAAAGTTTACACTTGCCCTAACAGCCTGTCTGGTAACTATTAGTCATGAATAGCAGCATTCAGGTAGGTGGGACATCTTCTGGGAATAAGGTCTGAAGCCCTTAGTTTTACTTCTCGAGATTGCTGTATTCACTGGATGGCAATTGAATAAAAATAACACTCTGAAAACCTCATACAACTGCCTGGAAACACACTGTTCCTACAAGGCTGACAGATTTGGTTAATTGTGAGGAACTCCTTCACTCATAAAATGAAATGGTTTCATGTCAGTTCAACAAGTGTATACCTGGGAACTACAATATGAATTAGTCTTAATTTATCTGCAGTACTGCCTGCATGCTTTATGAAAAGTATATGTGTATATATAAACAGTGCAGAAATTAACTTCGCCTAAGGCTACCACCAAATGTCAATTAAGCTGCCAGACTTTCAGGGGTTGGTATTCTGTCTCTCTGCCTGGGGGAAGCTTTGTATTCAATTTATTGTTGAATAAGACAACCAGTTTGGCAGCGAAAACAGATTAACAAATTATACAGTATTTTTTGAAAAGGTGAACATAACTTACTGAAAAAAAATTTAAGGAAGCTTTCTTATTACTGTTGTGACTATTTTTCAATGTATAAAGCTGGAGAGGGAAAAAATCCATTAACTGTCTGTAAGCAGCATCTAATATGAGCAATATAAGTTAAAAATGCACTCTTGGCTTTGTTTTATTATTTCAATATTTTATTGTCATATAAATATTGGTGGGAAAAGCTGCTGCCATGCCCAGCCAGAGAATGTAAAAAACAGTTGTGTTCTAAACAAGACACTAATTCACTGACTGTTAAAAATGCTTTGTTCTTTCTATTAAACAAGCATATAAATTATCCCTGAGTCCGTCTTTCTCTTTGCAAAGAAATACTACTTACCATTTCAAGCTGAGGTCTGTCTCAATATTGCCATACCTTTAGAGATGCTCAAATAGTTGGGTGCCAATTGGTATCCCAATTCTATGCAAACACAGCCATTCAAGCCCAAATTAATTAATTACATTAAAATTCAGAGTGCTACTGTAGGTAGAACGGGTACATGTTTGGGCTCACCCCACATAATGCCTACACTGGTTACTTCCACAGGCGGACTTTGTGATTTGAAGGTCCTCCTCCCACCCCTCAACTCCCAGAAGCGAGGAAGTTTCCATGTCAAGCGGAACGTAAAATGCCCAGCACACTTCCACGCCAGTTCTCCACAGGCTGCTGCTCTTCTTCAGGTTGGGAGTTCCCATCTAAAATGGTCTATTTTGGGCATTGATTCTGCTGAGATAAGACCTAGTCTGTTTACTCACATCATTATACATGTGATCGAATTCTTGCCCTAGGGTGCAAACCGAGCCATTCTGAGGCAAAATCTCCGGTGCAGCCAAATGTATGGAGAAGACCTACACCAGCTAGCTGTTTTCACTGTCAATTTGTTGCTCACTAACACGGCCAGGTGTCACAAAGGGAATGTGGTCTTTACTCGGGATTTTTTTCCTAATTTGGAGTAGAAATCTGTTTTCTCTCATCTTGTGATCTGAAGAAAAACAGTGTTTACAGAAATTATTTATGACTGCAGGGATAGAAGGACTTCTGTCTCCTTAAAATGTAATTAATTTAGTGTTCTGAGAGGCTGAAGAGAAAAGAGCTACAAAAGTCACCAGGTAAACGCACACTTTGTTTGTTTGGAGAGCACAATGAGAACATGTTCCTATGACTTCTGGGGCTCCCTGAATATATATATATATATCTGTACTGTCTCACACCAGAGAAAAACTTAAGCTGGAGAAGAGAGCGACTAGTCTGCTGGATGGAGCACGTGTCCAGGTACTGCTGCAGCGGTGCTCACGCAACAAGAAAGTCTCTTCCATCAGTCTGGCAAATAGGGCACTGGGGGCATTTCTTGTACGAGAGCCGAGTTTCTTCCACGCACCCCGAGTGACAGTTTTTCTGCATTTAACTCTCATTACAACAATAACATAGGGACTAGAAAATGCCATCACTGTAGGTGTCCTGCAGCTCAGATGCTTGGAGTGCACGCTTTCGCACTTTCTCTCCATACCCCTGGTATATTACACAGCATCTTTGCCATTCGGTGTACACTCAGCTCATGCTTTTCCAGGTTCCATTAAAGGTTACCAACATGCTCACCATCAGCTCTCGGTGTTTGGCAACAAATATTAGCTAAAGGTTTCTTTGCTTCAACGGAATGATTTACAAAAAGTTACCAGTTTACAAACACAAAACATCAGAAATAAAAAGGCCCAAGAGAGTGCTGTGGCAAACAAGAAAATCCTCACAGATGGAGCATCTACTCTCTCATTTTCTCTCCAGGAGTATTCTATGCCATTTAGATTCTTCCCACATTTAGTTATACAGTAAAAATATCTTTTGCTGTCTTTCCTCAAGCCATCATTTAGTAAAGCGTGGAAAGGGATTGAAACAAAAGTATAAAAATTACTGAAAAAAGAATAAAAATAACTGTGCAGGACTACTATATTTTCCTTTAGAATATTTTGCCTGTCGCCGCTATTCTAACTTTCAGTCTTTTTCCACAGGGCCAGATGGGCCTTAACCTCTGCAATGCTAAGGGCCTTCCTTCTGCAATTCCGTAGCTGCCGGGTGCCTTCACCCCTCAGCTGCGGGGCAGAGGTTTCCCCCTGCTCCCATGCCGGTGTTCCTGTCTTGTTATTCTCATGGCTTTGCAGCTGCAAATCCTGATATTGTTATGTTGCCTCATGGCATATTGTTTCATGTCTCGTGGCATGAAAATCACTACTTCTTTCCTCCTCTTTTTCCTACCCCTTTTTTTGTAGGTTCTCCTTTCTTTAGAGGAAAACAAGACTTTATGAGTAATGAGGTAGATAATAGTCATTTAAGTAGGTGATAAGCATGACGCATGAATATGCCTGCAAGAAAGCCTAACAGCCAGAGGGTGTGCGACACCCGCCCTGGTCACATCACCCCTGCACCTGCTGAGGGCATCTGAAGCAGGAGGAGCACAGGGATTGCCTGAGCAGGTCCTGGCCAGAATTACACAGTCCCTGTGGGACAGGTCTGTGGAGAAGGCACTCGTCTGGGAGACCCTGCCTTTCCTCCACCCAGCTGACCACCAGGAAGTTTTCCTTTTTTTCGGTCTCTCGCCCCTTTTCTTTTTTACTACTTACACCCTTAGAGTTGACAGATGCCATTAGCTATGCCGCCCACAAGTAAATCTTGCAGCACATAAGCCTGTCTCATCGTCCTTTCTGCAATGCTCAACCGTTATATTCATAACCTATGCCAGAGTAAACCTCAGAATAACTCCTGACACCATTTTCTTGTGCTACGGAAGACAAAAGTAATTTCAACAAGAAACTGAGTTATCACATTAGCAAATTTTCTGAATCACTATCACTTTCAGACAAAGGGGCAAATAGGGATGTACAACAAAACAATCTAGTTCCAAAGGAAAAAAAAAATTCTATCAAGGCAACTGTATTTGCTATCAAAATATTGTATTTTTGATTGTATTGTGATTGTATTTTTGCCAAAAATGCTAAATATTCATTCTCATGGCAGCTTTTTTTTTTTTAATTAGGTACAAGTATACTATTTACCATGGCAGCCGTGCCCAAATGAATGGACATCATTAGAGCGAGCAGAGCTCAGAAAGGTTATTAGAGCCTCATCTGAACTATGAAAATGTCAAGTCAAGTGGGAATGGTGAATGGCGATATGAAACTTATTCCAGTTATTTTACATTAATGAGAAGAAACAATGAAAAGTTTTCAACAAAAACAAAACAAAGCAAGGAAAACAGTAACATGAGATGCACTTGTGACCAGAGCTGACAATATATTCAATTTTATATATTCCCAACATCATTAAAATATGTCCATCTTACCATTAGCTTATCACTGCTTTTACCTCCAATCCACCAAGTCAGCTTCAGTATGCTACAGGTTGCTAGTTACAACACTGACAAAAAATAGCTGTATATATAGGCAAGTAAAAAAAGCAAAAAGACTCTGTGAAAACAATGATTTATAATTGCTCTTCTCTCACTAGTAAAATTCATATGTCACATCACTTCTTTTTTCATAAGCTTTTCTTTTCTCCAGGACATGTCTCTCCATTTATTTGATGAAGTCAGAGAGGGCTGACAAGATTTTAGAAAAAACAAATATACCTTAATTGAACAAATTTAAAAAAATATCAGTCATGTTCAAAATCCCTGTTTTTTTCTTGTTACACACCTTTACTGTTTCAGAGTGAAGATGTCTTAATAGGACTGTCAAATAAACATGTGACTATGACAATACACTTTTTACATTACTTTTGGAAAAACATGTTGTAATCCAAATTAACTGGGATTTTTTTTTTTTATACAAAGTAATCCAAATTAAACTAACTGGGATTTTTTTTTTATATATACAGAATATATCCTTCCTGTTTTTCAGATGTATCTTTTATACATGTAGGAAACTCGCTAACTCAAGAGTGTTACATGTAAAACACATATTGCCAAATACCCCAGACAGAGCCTTATGAAAAAACACTACCTCACCATAACAACTCAAATTCATTGCCCACACTGTGTGTATTGAGGTTAATGTGCACAAAAAAGGGGTTTTTTTTCAAGACCAGTAAAGGAAAAGTATTGGCTATGATCTTTTTTCTTCTTTAGTGTACATCTAAGTGTTGTTTTTCTTTCACATTCTGTTCTACAAAAGATCTTTAGCACCTATTTTGGCAGAAAGCTTAAAATACTATGGCAATCAGAGAAGAAGTAACAGTGACTTCACAGAAAATTGAAGCCGGGCAACAAGAAGATAAAAAGATCTTCAGTAATCCATATAGGGTATCTGTTTGTTGTTTTGCTTAGACCTGTTTGGTATATATTAATACCAAAATTTTGGACACTTTTTTTAAAAAAAAAACCCTCTTCAGTTTTTCAAGAGCTACACTTACAAGGTAAGCCTATCTGCAATCCCATCAGTGGCCATCCAGATAAACCAAAATCTACAGAGCGGACAAACCTGAATTGGAAGACTTGATTCTTGGCCAGAAAAAATCAAACATTATTAAAAGATAATAATTAAAACTCACACTGTAGTCCTCCTATATATTTCACACTAAAAATGGTATGATAAAATAACATTAAAAAAAACCTGACAGATGACCTTCAGAAATTAGTAGGTAAGAATTGGTGTATTATAACAAAAGTTTCACATTCTTATTTTCCTTATTTCTGCTTATTTAAGACTCTGTCACACTGATTTGTTGTGTGGGAGGATTCCAGTATCACTGTCTTTGATGGAACTGCAGTAAACTCGAGTCTGCAGAGCAGATTTCCAACCATAAACCTGCACATATTTATACATGTGTTACAGAAAAGTCAATTGGACTGTTCCTATGTTCAGTTTACTAAACTTAAATTTGAAAATAAAAGTTTCTGGAGGCCCGATTTGGCCATCACATCACTGTAACATAAACCTCCAATACAGAGAGACTTTCAAACTCAGGCCTAAATATACAGAGACAGTACAACAGTTCAGAACAAATGGAGTCAAGGCAGAAAGGGCACAGGCACCACACAAGAAGGGAGAGAGGCAGAAAAAAAGCCAGAATAAAGAAGCAAATAGAACTTGTGCTCTAGGTCTCCTAAAGTCATGGTTGCATAGTTCATAAGGTTTGAAATTGGAAAGGCTATGTTGCCTTATTAAGAAATGTTATCTTGATCTATAATTACATCTGGACCATATAAAATAAGCAATTAATTTTTATCAATACAGATTAATACAATTTATGTATTTAAGATCCAAGGAACTGATCTATGTGTTTGTAATCTTTGCTCATTTCATTTTGTGAGGCTGCCTATTACTGGCTTATTAAAGCCTCATTATATTATTAAGCCCAAATGTCAATCTTGGTTCCAGTCCAGGCTCCTCTCTCTGTATTCAGTAATAATTACCAACAGAAGTAATTTCCAACAGCAATGAGTTTGACACTTGCTGACCAATACAGTGTTTACAGTAACATTCTGAGACTTCACTTCTTGAGCTAAAAGGATATATTTACTCAAGACTAATTTGCAGCATTGGGAAATGTGGAGCAAGGAAGATCTTTATATCATCTGTCTTTATATGCAAATGATATATATGTGTATATTTTACATGGGGAAAACTCTCAGCAGAGCTACCCAGTTTAGACAACCATCTGTCTAACCCATGACAAAAACAAGCCACATATCCTATCCATGTTTATTAGAAATGGACAGTAGAATCTGCTCCAGCTCAAATCTCCAGTTTTCATGCCATCTAGAAGGTAGAAGCATTTATTTGTTTTCTAGCACAAGTTAAGCTTGTCATATTTCATAGTATTTTGCATATCCAGGAAAATTCACCTCAGGAGCTATGACCACAAACCAACTAAGATTAGCTCATTCCTCTGATAGGCAGTATTTTGTTGTTGTTTTAAAGGTATTATGGCATGAAATTGTAATTAAAACAAATGAGTACAAAATGAAAATTGTCTTTCAGAATTTCAGAAATCAAGGAAATAATGGCTTCACAGATAACCATCCTGCAGTTAAGAGGACTGTCTAAGAGATCTATAAGTAAATAATTAGATATATTACTATAAGCCTAAGAAGCATTTATTAATTACCCCAAATTACACAGAATTAGCAATTTTAGAAATATTCTCCATATTAAAACAGGAAGACCTAATCTACCAGGAACAGCTTCCAGGATTCTGTCTAATGTGTTGTCAGTATATTTCAAATTCAGAAATTTGATTTTAAAAAGCAACAGATTTTTCAAAGATTATTCTCACACTGGCTATATATGATACCCATCTGTGAATTAAAATAAATACATATAGGAAACTATCAAAATGTTCCTTAAAATCAAACATATGGTAAGTGTTCACTATGTCAGGCTCGAGCTCATTTTTCCAGTAGCTGGGCCTCTCCACATCTGACCAATTTCAAGTTTCTGTTTTTGTTTTCTTAATTTTAATCTGTTGCAAAGGTTTAACGAGTTCAACAGGAATATGTGTAAGAGCTGAATGAACAATTTAAGAATGTTTCATTTTAAATGCAGTTCAGAAAAAGTATGGGTTTATTTTTATTTTCAGTTTAGAAAAATAAACACCATACTGATAAAGGATTGCTTATGATAAGGAGAAAAAGGACGTTCTAAAGGTTTTTTGGAAGAACAGCCAAACTAAAGAAAAAGGCCCAGCTACTCAGCTTGCTCAACAATATTTTGCTGTGTTATGATCTGAACCAATTCCAAACGATAAACTTAGAACACAGCAGGAAATAGAAAAGAGGAGTCTCAATCCTTTTGTGAATGTCTCCATAGGCCCTGAGCCCAGTACCTCTGATAACAATGTGGAGAAAAGAAAAAAAAACTAGTGGGAAATTTCCCGGAAAAAAAAAAATCTCATGTATTATGGGTGAGACGGAGACAGAGAGACAGAGCATGCACTTCCTTTGCCTGAATACAAGCAGCCTCCATTTTTCTTCCCATTTCTACCTCTAGTGGAGGCATCACCTGGACAAGAAGCTCAGACAAAGACGTCCTCAGCGAGGCAATGCGCCGGCAGTGCTGCCGGTGCTGCACAGGGAGGCTGTGGGTCGTGCCGGTGCCCAAGCTGCTTGTCAGCTCCGCTCCCAAGGACAGTGTGTCTCTCAGAGAGCAGCACCAGCAAAAAGCATCTTCCCTCTAAAACATACATGCACCCACCTGGGAAAGAAGAGTCTGTTTTGGGACAGAGAGCTTTGATAATTCTGAATAGTAAAAATATAAGGTTTTTAAAAATGAGACTTTGGGCTTTTCAAAAAAAATGGGAAAAAAAAATGAACATACCATTTCACCAGGTCAACAGAAGAGACAGGGAACAGAAAAGGAAAGCAAAAAAATAGTAGATTATGATGATAAAAATTGAAGAACACAATTTCCAAAGTTAGAAGCCTACTTGAACTTAAACCAGAAACTCCCACCATCATTTCCCTTTCTTGGTTTATGTATCTATTTATTACTTACATTTTAATATGTTATTTTAAGGACTCAAACCTGTACTGTTTGGGGACACCTGTTTCTCTCTGAAACACTGTTGGGAGATAGATTCTAAGGGGCAAGTTATTTATTCCAATTGTCGGGCTTAGAACAAGAGATCCAAACACAGATTTTTTCATATCTCTCTATTAGTTTTTCCTGGTTTTCTAAACTATGAAGCAATGTCTTTATTAACACTTTCAGCATATATAATGGGAGCAAGTTAGCAAAACCATAGGAAGGCTGTGGAAGCCTTCTCCAAGGCTGCAGGTATAGAGACGAGTGTAGTTTCCCAGCAGCAGCTGGAGAGGGGCTCGAACACAGAGCACATGCGTTTTCACAATTGTTAACAGACAGCTCTGGACACCTCACTTGCCAATGGCTAAAACTCCCTGCAACTGGGTTATCTCAAATTAAGGTTTTTGTGCTCCCAAGTTCCTCAACCTGTCCTGGATAGGTTTCTTAAAAAAAAAAAAAAAAAAAAAATCGGTTGAAGCTGATTCAGTCCATTATTTTTAGGCAGCTACCTTTGGAGGCCAGCAGATGACAACAGAATGGAAAATTCCTTTCCTTCTGCAGCTCTGCAGGTGCACTTGCATCATGAAGGAGCTTCTGAATAAAGCAAATTGTACATATTACTACTGTCTTCAAAATAGCTTATGAACTTTTCAGTCCATTGTGATCACAGTTCCCTGTATTAGAAGGGAGCCTATGCCCTTAAATCTTAACTCTGTGAACTCCTTCCTTTAAAGTACCCAACATGAGAACTTTTTCAGGAACAGGTAATTCTGAACTCTGATGAGATCCCCTCTGACAATTGTAGAATAAAACCTTCTATTATACATACTACAGAGATTGGAAACACATTTGCTATACCTCTCATTTTTCTCTACGATCCTCTCAGTCCCTTAACTAGAGTACAATGTCCCTGACCTGAATTTATATCATGCTTTTCAAGATGCAATAAGCAGCAGATTGCAGAACCTAATCGCTTAAGGAAAGATAACTTCATGGAGTGACAGACTATTGTGAACTAGACTAAACAAAGCAATATATTAACGCCTGCAGTAATAAATAAATAAATATGGACAAAGTGACACTTCTTCATACTCTTGCTTCTTTCAAAATCAACCAATTGATTGGCTGAGCAGCAAACAACAACAAAAAAATCATTCTGGAGTATCCAGCATTAAGCAGATTTTCTGCTGTGTAGCAAATGACTGAAGGTTAAACTTATTCCAGAAGGTAGGATCTAAGTGTGTGAGTCTCTGTGTGTAGGAGAGAGAGTAAGGGAGCCAACGCACAACAGCATGACACAAATCTTGGTATCTTGACTGTATATCCTCTGCTACCCTGCACAACAAATTTAAGTGTAAGGTACCAGGAATAAAACATGGGGCCTAAACTTGGAAGCCTACCTAAGGAGATCAGTGCAACAGGGTTCAGGGTTCGACAGTTCCCTAAAGCTCTGCTAAAGCCAGAAAGGAAGTAAAATTTCCATTCCTAAATGAACGGGATCTCAGCTGTTGCTATTTCAGAACCATGGAAATAGCTTTATTGATTTTAATTCTAAAGCTTAGAAACTCTGGCCTTCATAAACACATAAACATTAAGTTCAAGCAAAGAACTCTATCAAGATCCTAAGGCAGAGTACAAGCTGGTAAGACTTGTCTTCACGCGTACTGTGAATTGTGGCCAGAAATTAAGGCTAAATTTTGAAAGCAAGACAATGCCAGTGTTGTGGGTTGGTTGGTTGGGTTTTGTTTGTTTGGTTTGGTTTGGTTTTCCCTTAAAGGACAAGAGGAACAGCTGCTGAAATATGTCTCTCAGCTATGTGTCACAAGATGCTACTCACTCTCTTCGTGACTGTACCACCTCTCTGTTTAGATCGAGCTATCTGGCCAAGCAACATGGAGCCTCATTAAAACTCAATTTCTGCTGAAAGTGGAGCACAGGTAAGATTACTGGTACATTATCAAATGTCCCCACCTCTTTATTTGGATAGTGTCATCAATGTTTGAACTGAAGATGAAGTAATCTTAAGGTGAACTGAAGGTTTAGTTACAATATCATGGAGAACTACTACAGGCTTATGAGTGGAACCAGCATATCAGCCCCCATTGGCAAATGGCGTTTGAAGCCCTTTAGCTATGTCCAGTAACAATAATATCGTGGAGATACATAGTACACTCCATTCAAGGGCACTGAACAAATTTACAAACGTCTTACAGCTCAAAGCATTCTTGTGGTTAGCAGATATTACTGCTATTTCTGCCATCCTACAATTCAGACATGGGAAAAAAGAAATAAAATGACTAAAAAATATCTCTAATGTCACAACAGTCACAAAACAAGGAACAGCATTCAAGTCATCCTCTTCTTCTTTGGCCATCATAATTTCTTGCAACAGCACCCTGTGAGACAATGCTTCCTTCTACCCTTCACTACTGCATGCATCACTTCAAATTTTTTTTCTTTCAGAAGAGAGAATTCTGGTTTCATCACAATATTTTGTTTTGTAATATTGGAAATATATCTCAAAACAACTGAGTCTTCAGCAAGCCTATCTTAGATTGTGTCTACAACATTCCATGCTCTACATGAGGATTTCCAGAACGGCAAAAGGATTCACTATTAGTTTTTTAATTTTTATTTATTTATTTATTTATTTATTTATTTATTTATTTATTTATTTTTAGTATTACATGTCCTCCTAAGCTCATTGCATGCTTTCATCACATCTGACCTATGCAGGTTAAGCACTTGAATACAAAAGCACAGTGTAACCAAGAGGTATATTCTCTCAAAATGCTCCTCTAAACAATCACAGTATTTTTATTTATTTATTTTTTAATAAATATTCTAACTCCCTTTATTTTTGCTTTCTTGTAGGGAAAGCCATTTGATGAAAAAACTTCATGTGCCATACAATATCTCCTAAAACTAAATTTTAATGACTGTATTAAATAATGGCTACAGGCCAACAGGAAAAGGGCTTGCAAGGCAGTTTAATTGACAGAGTATCTGAAGTGCCCTTGAAAATTATTTAAAAGTTTATTACAGTCCTGGAGGTCAAGAATGAAAGGCTTCAAACAGCAGTTCTGCTGAGGTCCTTCTCTGACCCAGATGCTGTATCTTTGATGTTCCTATTAATTCAAAAATTTAACTTAACACACAGACACCTTCAAAAACTCTCCTCTTTTGAAAATTTGCAATCGTTCATATACTGTAGAACTCAATAGTGTTTGAATCTCTGACTGGAGCATAAATCTGTGATGAAGCATAATTACTTTAAACCAAATAACCTACAAGATGCCACAAGCTATGGGAGAACACACTTTAAATGTCACTAATTTAATATTCAAGCTGTAAAGAAGTTAAATATGTTGAAAACAAGTACAAAGTGACACAAGTATTTTATATATTTATGAAATACCTCACAATGTACTTGCGGCATTTCTTTCTCATGAACATTGTCACTGTAATGAATTTTGCATGATAATATCTGCTAAATAAATAGTTTTTGCTTTATTTGGTAATAAAGTTTGCAAAAATTAAATCACTTGTGAGAAACGGAGTATGCTTTCTACATTGGCATTGCCTCCATCAAATGTCTTGGGATACAGTTTATACATTAGAAGCATTCTAGCATACATATTTCTGTAGAAAATAAAAAATGTCTTCATACTGAATGGGAAACCTAAATTTTCTTTCTGCCAGAGGACAGAGAATACCTTAATGACTCTACTATACACACAAAATTATCAGCATGGCAGGCTGACATAAAAGAGGTTAACTGACAGATACAATAGCTTCACCTTAACCCAGATGTCAGGAAACACGTCATTACTGATATTGAAAGCTGGAACAGAACAGTTAAATGAGTCACGTAAAGCTGAATAGGCAGGTAGTTAAAATATCATGCACGTAAGAATAAATTCATAGCTCACCTTATCTTAGAAAAAATGAGGTCTTTTTTGTTTTGTTTTTATTTCAGAGCTTATAATTCTGTTAAATATCTTCTCTATATGGCTTTGGACGATTCTACGATATCCACATGTGGTCTAACATAAACTGACGAATTTTTCTCTGAGTTTTCTGCATTAAATCAACAGAATTCTTCAAAGTCTTAAAAAAATCTGAGCTCAGAATTCAACCTAACTGATCTTACTGTTATGTATGAATATAATCTCCAATTCAATCCAACATGAAGTGCAGTTTAAACATGTTGATGACAGTTGGTCAGAAAATGTACATGGTGAAAAACAAATCTGCATGCTTCGCTTGCTTGATTTTCAAGAATGCAGAGCATTTAACTCATGTTTTAATTATGATAAAATAGGATAAACGTTTCAAGGGAAATGAAGGACAACACATACGAACTCTGGTTTTAATTCATTTCTCCTCTTCCACACACGTACCAGGTATTCTTAAAAGGGCTTATGAACTGTCAAAATAAGGCTCATCCTCTTATTACTTTCACAGCACATATTCTTATATCTCCTTAAAAACCCAGAAAGGTACATGATCACCGTTACATATGAGAACCATAAAGACATGCCATTACAGAGGTTCATGTTATGGATCACAGGACCTGCTCACACACACAGAGTATCCATACTGATTTTCTTATTACATTTAACTAGTTTTTCATGTTTCCAGAAAAAGTAGAGTTATAGACATTTTAGGAGAATTTACTTTGAAAAAAAATTAGTCTCTTGCTAATAACAGTGAAAGGAATATGAATGGTGAAAGGATATCTAGCCTTAGTCTGAAAACAGCTATTGGCTGTAAACTCCACATACTGAAATGATGATACGAATTAGTACCTTCAAGACATGTTAGAAACCTTTCTTGACTTTCCTTAGAACAGATTTATAAATCTGGTGTCCTCAGTGGAGGTGAATAATTTACAGTTCCCCACCCCTAACTTGATAATGAAAATGAGTCCAATTTGAACTTTTAGCTCTTTGACATTGGAGAATATATAATGCAGAATTAGAATGTAATATAAATGCAGGCTGGATCAACCTATTAATCATTTTGTGATCTTAGTTAAAAAAAAAAAACCTATAAAGAAAATTGGTCATTCAAATGAATCATTACATTTCAACAAATGTTAGCTTTTGTATTCTTCACTTAAGAGGAATCCCTGCTTCTACCAGAAGTATTTGTCCAGTCACCTTTTTTCTAAAACAATAGACTGCAGTTACCCCCAAAACAGATTTGGTCCCACAAACTTAAATAACAAAAATAATTTTTAACCCAGAAAGGAAAGTTTCAAGCATTTATTCTAAAAAAAATAAAATCCTTAAAATTCTCTTCCACTTTGTGCCCATTTTTGTAACCACATGTATCTTTACTACAACTGCATATAAAACTTTATAGAAGGGCAACAATGCAATAACAGCAAGTTTATCATAGCTAATACTCAGGTAGCAAGAAGACTTGATACATAGATTAAAATGACGAATTATGACGCTTCCATTCCTTGGTAATGACACAGAATGATTTCTACTGTCAAGATCACGAGATTCATCGCAATATTCACTACAGTTCATATCCCAGTTGAATTTGAATTCATAATAAAAGGGATAAGAAGGTCAATGTACCAAGCTAGACAAAAAAAGATGCCTGAACAGACATTGAATATTCTATTTCAAGCACCCATCCTTGACAAGTAAGCTGCAATTAAGATAAGATTTACTTTTATGCATCAAGTCCTTTAGTTTGATCTGTGTAGCTGCACACACTTTCCCCTATTGTTTGAAGCATCATTTCAGAATGTTCAGCACAAAAATACGTAAAACACTATCAGAAAATACAGTTGTTTCATTCTGTTACAGAGCTGGTCTGAACCAAGGACAGAGAGGATGGTCTGAGCAGCAGTACACTCAGACAGACTTCAGGACTCCCAGCTTTATTTCTCAACTCAATGACAGCCTTACACAGCCTCGGACAAATCTCTTCCCACATCTCTATCACCCTCTCCAGTCTATAATGCAAGTGTTCATAATAATGGCATCAAAGTGATACTAAAGGAAGAAAATTCATTCATTAATTTTGATGCTATTTAACTACCACACTATGGGAAGTACTATCACCCAACGTATGGGCATTTCTTACGCAATCCCCAGTATTCCAGTAGAGCTAGTTACTCAGCAAGTGCCCCATCTGTTTTCTAACCCTATTGAGAAACCAATGAATTTGTATTATAGCTGCCCACTGAGCTTTCCTGTGTCATTGTAATGGAAGAAAATCACACAGCATGACTTCAAATATAGGCTTAAAAACCTAACCGAAAGCAGCAAAAGATCACACTGCCTAGTATAAGTAAATCTAGACTTTAACCTTCCTTGAATACATGGATATACCAAAGATTCATAGAATCCAGTAGATTGGAAAAGAACTCCAGAGGTCATCTAGTCCAACCTGCTGCTCAAAGCAGGTCCAAATACAGCAGGATGCTCAGGACACCTTCCAGTGGAGCTCTGAGTTTCTTCAAGGATGGATAATGAGGTACCTCTCTGGGCTACCTGTTCCAGTACTTGACCACTCTCACGGTAAAAACTTGTCCCTTGTATTGAACTGGAATTTCCTGTGTTGCAGTTTGTATCTATTGCCTCCTGTCCTACGGCTGTACACCTCTGAGAAGAGGTTTGTCGCCCTCGCTCTTCCGTTAGGTCGTTGTGAACAGAAATAAGGTCTTCTATTAGGGGAGAACAAATCCAGTTCTCACAGTCTCTCTTCGAATGTCATGTGCTCTAGACATGCACTAAATGGAGCTACTGTGTGCACATCTGCCTTGGTTATAGAGAGCATCTCAGTTACATGAATAGTGATCAGATCTGTGAGACGTCTCCCGTCTGTCCTTTGTCTTTTGCCTTAAACAGAGTCTGACTGAAGTTAGAGCTTCAGCTGAATGATATGTCACTCTGTCACTGAGTCACATTAATTGCTACAAGGCCTGCTAACAAAAAGGATTATGTATCTTTAAAAGTGATGGCTCTTGCTCCCACATCTCTGATACTAATTTTCTCCTTCATGTGTCAGATTTGTCACAGCCATGTGTCAGGTAAGTCATTGGTTGATGTACTCTCAAATATCCACTAGTTATGATGGGAACTCAACATGGTACAAAAATTTATTATCTTTATAAAACAAGAAAAAGGCAGAAATTGGCAGAACATGGAAGACTAGGAACACTTTCTGTGCTATACCACCTGATAATAGGGCAGAAAATAAGGCTCAAAGCCATTATTCAACTTCTGTAACACACGAGTACGGCTCAAGGAACACCTCATGAGATAGCGATAAATATCAAGGTAACTTAACTGTTGTATCACTGTCCAGCATTGTATGCATTACTGATCATTTCTCTCTTGAAAAACACTATCATGACTGAAATCTAGCAACTTTGCCTTCCTCCTCCTCGTTATCTGAATGCTGTGCCATCAGACCAGTAGCAGCAAACAGGTATTCTTGATATGTAAGAGGCCAGAAAGGAGAACAACAGATTCCCAAAAGGGTTCACAGAATAGCAACCCAATAACCACATAAATGATTAAGGGGATTGAACTGAAAACCACCACCTAGAAATTGCAAATCTGTGATGCCTGGCAAGCTGTAAGAGAAAACCGTGTCCTCTTTGTGTGATGTGAACAAACATCATATGCATGTATGAAATGAGCGTCAGTACTGAAGAACAACCTTTCAGGAATGATAAAACCAAGAACTTAAAGAATATAACTAGCTAATAATGGGCATGGTTTAAAATACATATTTTTCCTTTGCTATCTGAATAGCCTCTACTTCCTTTAAAGGGGTATTTTTTTGTTTCACTTTGGGATTTTGGGGAGGTTTTTTGGTTGGGTTTTTTTTCCCCCAGTTTCTACATTAAAAACACTTTAGCCCCTTGCTGCTTAAGTTAGGCAAGAACAAGACATAGTAATCAGATAAAGATCTAGCACTCAGATTTTTAACAGCCTAAAAATGTTCAGAGATGCCGGATATTTTTACACAGACCCATTCTCTCTTGTATATTACAACTGAGAGAGCATAAGAAAGAGCAACCATTTAGGTCATTAGAGCAACATTTTCTACTCACCTAACTGTCTTCGGAGCCTAAGTTTCATTGATTTTCCATGGGACTTATCTTCCTCAGTCACTCCAGGGCTTTTGAAGACGTCATCATTAAGCAGTAATCTAATCTTTTTTTTCATCAATTGTTACCAGCCCTGACTAGTGGAAGTCAAAACCATGCCACTTGCTGGCTAAAAATAAATACTTGAAACTAAGCCATACAATAAAATTTTGATTTGCTTTAAACAATATTGACAGAAGACCACAAAAACCCACCTTGGAAAGCTGATGGGTGTTGTTCAGTGAATAGAAATAGATTAAAATAGTCAGAAAGGTGGATCCCCGTAAGTCATCCAGCCTGTGAACAACACATAAAGCTCCATTTTGCCATACTTTTTTCTTTTACTGAACTCCTAACTTCAAGTATTAAGGTGGTTTGGGACAATTGAACTGCCATCTCAGATAGGCTAACTTGGCACAAAACTTTAGTCATGCAGCTAGATCTGATCTATTCTGATCTATTACAGTCTGATGAACTGTGTGTAATATGACAGTGAGTTAAGATCCCGTTACTATGCTGCTAAAAATACCAGTACCATGTTAGAGATAAGCATTTAAGCCACACAAAGCAACAAAAAAAGAGAAAGCTAATACAATGTGCATTTCTCTATTTCTTGTGTTTTGAGAAAAATTTGCAGCAGCCCAAATTCTTTTTTATGCCCATCTATTTCAGACATTACAGGACAACTTGTTCTTGAATGACATTCTCTACATTTGAATAAAACCAGCAGACAAATGCAACTGAGAACTTAGTCCCAATATAATCAGTAAGATACAGAAATAAGGACAAATGCCAGAATTTTTCAATACTCAACTCTAATTTTCATCTCCATAAATTGCAGACCAACTCCCTGCTTCTGTGGGCTGGTAATGGTTCTCCCTTGGGTTATTATACGCTCACTTAATGCTTCTGAGGCCAGACGTGCCCTAGCTATACCTCCTCTCTTACGATTGTCCCCTTTCAGGAAGAGGGAGGTATTCAGTATGTACCAGCAACACGTTCACCAGAAATTTTGAAGGATTTTTTTTTTTTTTCCTGGAGGACCTTTCAGCCCTGGCCACACTCCTGCATTTTGTGAAAACATTTTTTGTTTTATTTTGGCTTGAGTATTTTGACAATCTTGGAAAACAAAAGCAGCACTGCATTTTTTAAAAGTGGCCTTGAATTAACATGTTTGCAGTATAGAATTAATTCCAGTGATTATTCCTTGAATATCATGTTTAAGGTCATCCCCAAATAGGGAGAAGTGTATGACTGCACAGCATAAATGTTGCAATTTCTCAGAGACCTCCAGTTGCAAGATAAGCTTATATCCCTTGTATTTCTGCAACATATTACTCTCTTGTAGGTCAGTATAAGGGGATAAGGAGGTAATTATCCTGCATCCTTCTTACCCACTTGGTAATCATTTCTTCCCTTTATCCCCTTTCTACACTTGTCAGCATATCTAGTGATAGACAAATGCTACTTCCTAGTGAATACTGAATATTATTCCTACCTATTTTACAAAAGCATAATAACAATATTATGAGGAACATTATGAGCAATATTATTAGGTGGTTTAAGACCTCCACATTTCGCCAGATTTCAGCTATGAAATGAATTAAACTGGAGAGAGTGTCCATTTGACATTTATACAGAAGCTTTTGTGATGAGTCTGTCTCAGAAAATCAGGCATGTAGAATTACTTTTTCAAATTTGCTTTCACAAGAAAGTTGTTTGATATGTACTTCAAGCTGATGAGACCCAAAACCAATTGCCAGTTGCTAGTTGATTTTTGGAGCTTCATTTTAGCTGTGTTAGCTCCTGTTTATTAAATTTAAGATATGTATTTTTTATTTTTTAAACAGCACTTTGTAGTTTTTTCCATTGCTGGCAATTAATTTGTTCAGTGAAGAAAAAAAGAATACTTTCATGTATTGCTATGTTTTTTAATTCTCTGCTGATGTGTGATTAAGTATTCTCTTTCACACAGAACAAAGAGACTTGTTTCTCTGTTATTTTCTTCTCTTTTGTTTTAGGAAGTACAGATGAATCCACTTTATCTTAATTTGATATTTCTAGTAAAAATTAAACTGATGATTTACTTTATAAACTTTTTTAAAGTGCAATTTTTTCCCAAAGTTATAGATAAGCTGAGAGTTATGTATTTTATGTAGAACTTTTTTGCCTGACTGTGATAAATACTGTGAAAGGAGGGTTACTGTAGAAAGTATAGACTTAAGTTTGATATGAAGGTTTAAGTCTTAAGTCCAAAAGCACTTCATATTCCACAAGGACCTGCCAGTCAGTTCACCTTACATATTTTCACTCTCAACCTTTTCCAGAAGTCAAAACTATTTTACAGAAAAGAAGTTTATGTTTAACATAGCAGAACAAGAAAAAAGTAGTTGGATTTAATTTAAATTAGCAAAGACGAAACAGAGTTCTCATCCTGATCCTGCATTTCGAGAAATGAAAATTCATATAAAATTGAAGTTACAGTACTTAAAAATGATAGCTGTCAATTTAAGAAACAGGCTGAATAAGCTCAAGAAACTGATTGTCATGATATGAAGCAACTAAAAAATAATTGTGATAACACACACAGAAGAACAGAAGAAATCAAGACTGAAAAAATGTAGATGTCAGGTTATGGTCTGGTCTTACAAAAAGAAAAAGAAAAAGGAAGGCAATATTAAAGAGAAGGCATACTGTTGCAAGGTTAATAAAATGGAAATCAGATATTGAAAAGACTAGATTATTTTTGGCAGCATTAACATTTACAATAGACTGCATCCCCAAGCCCGTATTTATCCAGGCATTTATAATATTTTCCTCCTGTTTGGGGTGGGGGTGGGGGGGTGGATAGGGCGGGGGAGGGATTATTTTAAGGAACAAAGACTTTCTGGGAGCAAGAGAAGAACCATTTTATATGGAGTTAAGATGCATATTGGCCAAAAAAGGCTGGCTGAAAAATGTCAAATGCTTATGCTAGATAGGTTATGTATGGCAGACAAATATTCCAGGATGAGAAGACAAGTGCAATAGTGGTAATAGAACATATGTTGAGAATGGCTTTGGAAATATTGCAAAACCATGATTGATTCCTAAAAAATCCTTAAGATGCAGTCCTTTATAGTGGTGGCAATTAAACCAAAGCAACTCTAAGTGACTGAAAAAAATGAGTTTGATGAAATACAATCTAATATAACTTTTTAAAAGCAATTATGTATCACTGGATTTAATAAGCATCAACATAGCTTATTTTATAAAGCAAAATGCTGCAAAATGCTAATACAGGTAGACAAGTAGGGAATTACCTTTTCAGTATTTTTTTATTCATTTGCTCCAACTGTACAAAGAAAAAAAGCTTTACGTAAAGAAAAATCTAGCAACCTACACATCAAGGCATACCTTCCACTCACATCTGCATACCTTCAATTATGTTAGATGGTCTCATTTTAATAAAAGTACTAAATACCCTACAATTCCTACTTTGCTTAATCATTGCAACAATAATTCAGTTGAGTTGCAATTGGAAACCTGACTATATTATTCTTCCATTTTAATAAGCTTTACAAATGAAAATCTATTATGGCTAAACAGCCTGTATAAAAAAAAAAAAGAAAAAATCTGGGGATATTAGAAAGCATCGCTTCCTTTAAAAGTGTGCTCAAAGGCTTTAGAAAACATTTAATAGTGCTTGATAAAGTGATTCATTCTCTTTCCATTCCTCAGCCATTGGCTCTGTAATAGAGATGCTTCCCTATAGAAGAGGTCGGTCGGATGGGTCTGCATACCCTGAATGCCACGCTGTCCCTCTTTGTTGGGCATCCTAGGACAGATGGCTCTGCACACAGTCTCTTTCATAAAGTGTATGGCAATGCCAAAAAATCAGTTGCTATGCAACCTCAGTATCCCTTCACAGCAACAGAAGTAGGTGATGTATAAGCTTGAAAAAGCTAGTTGTTTAGGGCAAAGAGCCTGCAAAGATGTTCCAATTCCAGGGTCTCTCGTAAGTCATCATCAAGATAACCCGCGGTAGCTGAGATGGAGCGCTACGGCAACTTGCTACCGCTCCTGCTGACCTGAACCGAGGCGAACCTAAAGCCGGTGTGTCAGCTGGCAGTCTGACAAGCGAGCAGCAAGGAATCCTGCGACAAGCGGTTGGTCAGTGGATCTCCACACGCCAAAACAATGATTATTTTTATTTCTCAGAGGAGCACCAGACAGTGAGACATCTTCAGCAAGAGGAATAGGGACGGACTACAGTATCCTACAAAGTGACACAAGTGTTTGCCTCCCTCCCTCCCTCCCTCCCTCAGGCTGTGGAGGTGGTGAAGAGATGACACCATTGGAGGTGTAAATGATTTAACTGCTAAGTAATTATATGAAGAGGGGACTACAACCTTTATTTTGCTAACTGTCTATTAGAAGAACTTCTCTAATTCTGACTGGGACAAATTAGACAATTTCCAGAAATAGTTCTTGACCTTGAGCACATAAACCTTGAAGGCAACTATCACACAGCAAATAATTAACTAAGTGATATATTACGAGATCATACTATAGCATCCCTTAACAAGATGACATTCTACATATTCAAGCAGCAAATTCCTATTTTCCAAGTCTGAGTTCTGCACAGATAAAAGTGAACATTAATAAGGGAACAGAAACCAGAGGCTCAAGTATCTGAACCATGAAGAAGAGAATCATTTAAACTGTTTCAATCTTTTGTTTCTGGCACCATGCCGTCTAGTCATATAAAGCTGTAATTGAAACCATGCGGTGTGTGTAGTGGGTTCATTACTGGCTGAGTCATCTCATGTGCTAACCATGTACTGATTTTTTGCATCCTTAGGGTCAAGAACTCTTCATCTATGTATTTTTTAGCAAATAGGGGTTTGTATTCCTTCTAGGAAATTAAAGCTATCTAATATTTAAGAGCCACAAATTGATTTCTGAGTCCAACTCCCATGTGATACTGAATGGCATGTCTAAGCATCTGTAAAATAAATCATCTGTGAAGATATTATATTCATAGACTTAAAATATAACAACGGTTTAAATAATTGATTTGTAATACTTTGCTATATGATAAATACTCAGTTTACTGCAAATCCTTATTTGCTGAGTAATAGCTTTCCACTGCTAAAAAGAATGCATCCATTTTAGAATGAATTACCTTGCCTAGAAATAATTAATATATGATTTTAATATTAAGTATAATTTTAATTACGTCTGGAGGAGATAACATCTAACTATCTCCTCCAATAGGCCCTGAAATGAAAGCCATATATTTTACACAACATATAAAATTAAAGTCTGATAATGATACCTTTGTAGAATTTAACACAATTGTATCTATTTCATTAGACTTTACTCATTAGCTTAGAACAGTTACAGGATTAAACTTCCATTCAGGAAATACAGGTGAAAAGTCTGTTACTGTTCAAAATACTCCTTGTCCTCTAAAGTAAGGCACTGCCAACTACACGGAAGCAGCAGAAAAATACAAAGATACAGCTCTCTGCAGTGCAAGAAAGCTGTAAATTTTGACCTGAGAACAGCAACAGGTTTTCAGAACAAGTATACCTTCAGACTCAAATCCTGCTTTTCTTTTCAGAAGTATAAATGACAAAAATATTTCACACAATTGATGCATTTACTACTACTCTTAAACATTAGGCATTTAAACTTGTTTTACTATCATATGACAAATTCTGCTATCTATAGTAAGATTTTGTAATGTTTTTATAAACGGTTCAAAACAAGAGGGTTAAGTAAAACCATATCATCAAAGGTCTGTCCTTATTCCCTCCCTAAAATGTTTTTAATCTTTAACATCAAATGGGCTAGTGTTATCATGCAAATAAACTAAATCTATGGTGAATGCAAGAACAAAAATCCAAAGAAAATCAAGCCCTGCATTTTAGTTTTACAAAGTATCATGAGATGGGCGGGGGAGGGGGGGGGGTAAGATAGATAGGGGAAGAAGAATTCATAGATTGCTTCTATTCCGTCCCGAGGTCAAGATTTCACCTTTCTTCTTTTGAACAGTGTTAGCCATTTCATCAGCCTATGAAACCATAAGCACTTAACTTTTATATTTCAAGCTCTAATAATCCATGGCTGCCCTGGGAATTCATGGGAGGAATAAGTTAAGCACTTCGACTTAGGAAGCAATATTATTAACATGAGGTATTTCAGCTTGTATTTAGTTGTGGGTATGAACCTGGGCTGTGTTGTCTGTGAAACTACTTTTTTTAGATATAAATGGAAGTAACTGCAACTCTTAAATAAAAATGTATTGTTCTTTCGCACTATACAGGAGTTGATCATATTCACGTCTGTACATGTCTGTCCAAGAAGCTTCTTTGACGAAGAAGCTGATCTAAGCATAGCTCTGTTGCTATTTATACGTACAAGTATTCTCGTAACAAGTAAAGACAGGAGTATTTTAAAACTAAGATGGTGGCTTTTAAAAAGTACCCATTTTATTTACACTAAATAAAAGCTAAGCTATAGCACATGATTAGTGTAACATTTAAAAAGATTCTGTGCAAACAGTCAGCAACTTGTAGATTTCCTCAGCGTGATCCATTTCCTTCTGTAGCTTAGCAACATTAAGACTATAACAAACAAAAATTAATTGTGTCAATGCTAATTTCCATATGTGATGCTCATCCAAGTGCACTGGTACCATTTACATTTTAACCTCCAACATACCCTACATCACATGCATACAATAATAAATTATTACAATGCAGCTCAGGGAAGTGTAGTGTTTTTGTGTTGCATGTAAGTAGGAATTTCACCGTATCGGTAATGTTGACTGTCAGTGGGAGCCAGTGCAGCTGAAGCAGATGTTTCATGTTGATAAGCAGAGACTGGAAAAGAAATTTCTAAGCCACTTTTTCTGTTTTCTTCATTCTCTCTACCATACTTGGCAATAACTGATCTAGTACATTTGCCATGTGCAGCCACTCTGCTTAGTGTAGACTTCCTCATCTCTTTCCATAAATCCAAATTAGCATTATTCATGCTGAATCACAAACCTCCTCCTTTAAAGCTCCTTCTCACTCCTCCAGTTGGGAACTCTCTCTTGCTATCAGATAGGGGTATTTAACTTTCTTTTGGTTATCCTTTCTTAGGGATTTAAGAGGGAAAGACTCAGCCTGTGTCAACACTGTTTATCAACACAGCTATAAAAATTCATATACAATGGGAATCTACAATCTAAGGCATACATTATCTTATTGTTAAGACATCTGAATTATAAAATGCAAATTTCAGTACAATTCTATAAAATTGTAATTATACCCTGCCATATTCACAGTATTTGTTAAATCCAGCACGGCATGAATAGTCAAAACTAAAGACTAGCATTACAAGCCAGAACTAAGGTAATTGAAACCTCATTTTGAAACTAAGCAAAACAGGTAGGTTGGTACAAAAGCTACCCTAGATTTATAGAATCGTTTATATTGGATGACACCTCTGGAGGTCATCTAGTCCAACCCCCCAGCTCAAAGTAGATCCAGTAAGACCTGGCTGCTCAGGACCCTGCCCAGTCAAGTTCTCAATATCACCAAGGATGGAGACTCCATATCCTCTCTGGGCCCTTATTCCAGCGTTTGACCACGTTGAACAAAATTTATCCTCTATCAGTTGAAATGCCTTGCGTTTCAACCTGTGTCTGTTGGACCTCGTCCTCGTCTTCTCTACACCCTTCGACTTGACAGCTGTGGACAGCAAGAGATGTCAGAGAGGCATGGGAAGGGTATCCACGCCAGCCCTCTGTGTACTTGCCTGGTGTTTCGTCATTTGAGAGAAGGAGGGGATGGAAAAAGTTTAATCACTTATCCACCACCATCCCTGAAGAAATAATGCAGTCTGTGCTGAAATGGTCTCAGACTTCACGCCTGCATGTGGAGTCCCTTCTATAAAGCAGTAACTTTCCCTCCTGCCCTTACGGCATGACTTTGGATATCCACACAGGTTACAGTTGCCCTGGACAATGTAGTTCCAACACTTCCCTCCACTTTTCTCTGACCATTCTTTATATTTGGGAATAAACGCCTCCTTGTACGTGACATCCCAAACATCAATCTAAAGGACAAATTATTTTTTGAGTATCTCTGCAGTTTTCCTCTCCTTCCCCACAAGGAAGGACCACGTTAGCTGTACATCCCAGAATTTTGGAAGTCAGCTGAACTATATGGAGCTTTAGGAACTCTGTATCAGCCTGAATTTCAAGGGAAGACAAGCTTTTCCCTTACAGATTAGTTTATAAATTAGATAACAGTTTACAAATAGAGAACTACATTGGAACGTGTTCTGGAAGATGTGAACACACCACTCAATATCAATGTAACCTGAGTTAGAATTAAAAAAAAAAGCATGGAAGTCTAACAATAAGATAAATTATACCTTCCTCAGTGGTTAAAATATTTGAAGTAAAAAAAAAAATATAATCTATAAAACACACTCTGGAATTTATTGTCCTTTAAAAGCTCTATAATATTCGTTGCAATCACATCCCTACTAATTAAATATATATTAGGCTACAGAAATCAATGTAGTTAGAGAAAGTAAATCAAAGGCAGAATGTAGCTTACCGATTATAGTGAAAACAGTTTGTTAAAAATGTAAGGACTCCTAAATACTGTGAAGCCTTTTAAGATATTTCCTTATCATTAGCCTGTTAGTTTTGTGAAGTCAGAAAATATATAACATTTATTGAAATTTAGTTGCAGAGGAATGTTAATATGTAAAATTTTATTTTAAGAAGTACAAATTATTTAATTAATTGAAGTACTAGGATAAAAATGACAGATGTTAGAGGACATCAGGGACAAATTTTTAACACTAAGCTAAACACTAGAAAAAAAATCTGCAAGCCATTACCTAATCGCATAATCTACATTGCCAAAATTTTCAAGAGTAAGGCAGGTAAAAGGCAGCTGTTGTTTTAAATTTCCAGAAGTCTTCAGCACCGTCACGGCAATTGTGTGGCCTTTTCTCAATCATTGATCACTGTAATATCTGCCCACCCTAAAATGGCAATGAGTAAAGACTAGTTATTCCAAAACTCCGCCTACGAGTTCCCGTCCTATGAGGTTTGCTGTGAAGATCTACATGCAGTGCATCCTTCTCTTCCACTGTGAAACAAGTCCAGCCTGTTTGATCCACCAGCTGAGGGGAGATGCCACCCCGAGAGGCAAATCAGGGGTTGTGATGCTCCAGGGGCTCCCTGCGAGTGAGGGCTCCCTGCGATCTGTTGACCGCTGCCAACAGGCCAGCTCCAGAACCACTGGGCCAGTTCAGCCTCCCCTGGTGAAAGAGTGGGAGCTGAGTGCATGTGTGCAGAGGAGAAAAATAAATGGGGAGCACTGGCTGTGCCCCGTTGGAGAGCTGGGTAACAAAGGGCAGGGCTTACACAGGGAAGAAGGGCTGCTTCTATAGATCCAAACGGCTTTGGATCCAGGGTTTGGGGAGATATGCTCTGTTTATGCCATGCAGGGAAGAGGGAAGCTGCTCTGGAATAATGGTACTGGACAAGAGACAGCCCCCTGACAAAGATCTTTCTGGAAAAAAGGAGAATTCACACAAATAGATTTATTCAGGCAAGTCACTGCACACCAACAATTCAAGTATGGGAAGGAACACGGCAAAATACTCTGAAGCACCTACATGACTTGGCAATCTTCATTTGGAAACAGATCAATTTTAGTGGGAGTCTGAAATTCCTGTCTGCGTCTGCTGGTATGTAAAAATCTCATCTAAGTCCTGTGAAAATTTTACCTTGATGTAAACTATTAAATCTGAACCAGAAGGTGAGCTTGATTTCAGATCTTCCGGTAGAGTATATTTAAATATATATATATACAGCTTACTATGCAAGTAACAAAAAGAACATAACCAGATTTCTTAATTCTTGGATTAAAAACTGTTGCATTGTTCAGACACCCCAGTCACTGACAGACTTCTGTACATATTATTTGTATTTTAAGTGAAAAAAATGCATACCCAAATCAAACAGACCCCTAGCAATGAAAAACACCATGAACCTGGTGCTGCCTGTCAGACCTGTGCCTCCAGGTATAAATTGATGTGTTGCAATAACTTTATAATCATGCATAAAAAAGAAGTATCTTTCCATCTGGATGTAAATGAATCATTTAAATACCATTAAGATTCTAAACTTGGTGATTTCTATATACACATAAAGCTTCTAATCTCCCTTCCTTTCTTTTCACCCATTCAACCTTTGTGGTATTTATGACTGGTCAAACATTTATGTTTGTTTGAATTAACTAATGGCTTAGGGTTTTGTGAAGGTCATCATCCTGGTTTACACACATGGCTGAATTACACATCTCCAAAGCTAAAAGCATCAGGTATTAAATTTTGAGTTAAGTATTCTTTCTAGCAGGGACCGCAAATCACCATCTGCAGCAAGGGCTTCCTTCAACCTTGACGTTGCCCTAAACGTCAGACACCACCACCCAGCCGCCCACCCCCTGCACCCTTCTGAAGGTCACTGCTTTCCCATCGGCCAGTCTCAGCTCAGTCGGTCAGCACGGCTTTCTGGCGTGAAGAAAGCCCTGTTCCCAGCGGCATCCTGCGGCAAGCTGGGCTACACCTGCAGCCCTTCAGCACAGCCACACTCGCTCCTGACTCCCCGTCCTTCCATGGAATGAAGTACCCTGCGAAGAAAGGAGCCCGCAAAACATACTAATCTGACAGGTCTGTTGTTTTGCATCCACTATGGGGCATCTAGTCCTACCCACAGAAAACTGAGAATATAAAAAAGACCCTGAGTATCCGTCCAAAGCCACAGATATTTCTAAAACTGCAGGACAGATCTAATGTGTGGAATGCTCACTTACTGCCAAAAAGAAGTACATCAGTATTAACTATACAATACTCAGTAGTGGCACCTTCTGCCTTTTCCCCTATAGCAACTTCGCTATAGCTACTGCTCCCACAGCACACTGCCAAAAAGACAAGAGAGGAGAGAATGACAAGGAAAGAGAAAGAAGAAGAGCAAAAACTTAGCCAAACTTGCTTGGCTTAGACACTTACAAAAGGAAGCAGCCATCTCCCCTAACTACACTTGACTGCAACCCATCACAGAAGGAAAACACAACAGGCAAAGAAGCTGCAGCTGTTACTGGAAAAGATGTACGAGGAAAAGCTGCCAAATTTATTTCCAAAAGTATCACAAACCTGAACATCCCAGGAACATTGAGTGTCTGCAATACGGCTGTATGTAAAGGAGATAAGAAATGCCACTATATATGTTTATCTGCCTGCATGAAATAAAGGAAAGTGTAAATATTCATTCTCTCTTTCACAAAAACTAAACAAACAAAGATCCTACAACTTTTTAGTAACTACTGTGAGGCCAAACGAAGACGTAGCAAGAGACCTTGCCTGGGCAGGCTGGCTCTCTTTAGGGAATCTTGTAGGGTGCTGGAAGTTATGCTAACCTTTTATTTCAGAGCCCTTTCCAATGCATTATTTAGGTGTAACATATTAAATGTATAATGGAAACGCAGAGTCATATAAACGTAGGCAAAAAGCAACAAAAAATGCATACATATAAATTGTACAAGCTAATGCTATTGGATCACTAATATTTTAATTATATCTAATAAAAATGAAACAGAAGTTTCTCAGAGGATGGGGTCACCAATGTACTGTGGGCAGAAGCAGATGCCTGTTACAATGTATCTGGAGCGTTTTAAAAATTTCCTGCATAATTGTGCTACAAAGTATAAGTTTAAAAAATTCTTTTACAACCAGAAGGGCTAACCTTCCACGCAGTATCCAGATGCAAGAACATTTTGTTGAATACAGAGTCACCCAGAATGACAGCACTTAAAGATGTAAAACACTGCTGTTCATCACGGCACAGCATTAAATCTGAACCTTTCAATCATGACTATTTAGCTCTCGACTTTGTTAGCCACCTCATATAGCATCTTAGCTGGTTCAACGAGCTGATGTTGGTAACACTAACCCATCTATCCATGCATAGTCAGCTGCTGAGGTGACTGCAACACTGAGGCAGGGTGATAGGTTCAATCATTTGCAGGCAAAAAGAACAAATTTTAAGTCACATTGCTCTCCTTTCCCTCTTCTGAAAAGAACAGTAAGGAGTTTGATGAGTTATTTCACCTGTACCAGAAGCCTTAACCACCCTCTAATACTAAAAGTGTATCTTGGAGTCTGAGCAGCTGAAGAAAAAAATATATTCACATTATGCTGAATTCTCAAGGAACAAACAATGACATTCATTTTGAGTCATTATTAACCTAACGGACCGTCAAATGAAAATACTCTAAAGTATGATTCAATTAACGTTTTAACAATTACAGCTTTTTTTCATAAACACATCCATGCCTTCTACGGATTATTAAAAAAAAAAAAAAAAAGAAGAAGAAAAAGCAGCTCAGTTCCATTGTAACAAACTTACTGGTTTTTAATAAAGTATAACATAGCCAAAACAGTGTTTCAAATGAGGATACCTTTGCACAAAGCAGGCTTGAAGAAGCAAAGACACATACTCTACGTACCCAGGATCATTAACCAGCCTTACCAAACCTCATAGAATTTCAGCTCAATCTAGTTTATCATACTTCTTCTTAAGATCAATCCCCATCGATACTTAAATGCAGCATGCTTTCATTTCTTAACAGCTCAAGAGAAGGTCTCCAGTTTCTGGATTACCAACTGTGTTGTCTGGCTATGCAGCGTGGAGACTAATTCTCACCTTCTGGGCATTGTAGGCTTTACTGCTTTGGGAGGTACAATGGCAAAGTTAGTTTCAACTTTGTTAATTGATACAGTGCCTGAAGTTGGCAGCTATGCATCTGTGTGGATGTATCACATATGTACATATGTAGATACCTTCTCTTTTCTCTCTTTGTTCCCAAAGAGTGACTAGAAGACTGCATTTGGAAATTCAATAAATAAACTGAGAAATAAAATAAGATTTATTGTTGCTATCTAATGAGTTAGTTGCACATAGGCTAGTGATGCTAGCAAAACAGGCTATAGAGCTGAGTGAGGGATAACAGAACTCAGAGACCAGCATTCTCTGAAACATTTCAGCTCTGTCACTCAGGACGGTGACACACTAACTGATGATAAACCAACTCCAGAAAATTTCAGTTTATGGAAGTCAGTTTAAAATCCTGAAATGTACAACATTTTTGAGCCTTGAGAAAATTAAACTTTGCTTTGGTTTCAAAAGATTTGGCTTTGGTACCAGCAAAAGGTAATATGGTAAATAAATGGGAAAATATGGAGCTATTTTAAGTGCAGAGGCTTCTAGAAGGGGAAATCTTAGCATAATTGCTATCTCTGGTTGGAAGGCATCAGCCATGGGCTAAGAAGGCAACAATATTTTACAAGCAAGAAAGAAAAGTCATTGCAAACAGACTGCCTTTTCTCACTGCACCTATCTTATCGTGAACTTAACTTCTAAAATTAATCAAACCCAACTACCCAGGTTTCCATATGAGAAAAAAAAAAAAAGAGAAAAAGAAAAAGAAAAAAAGAAAAAAAAAAGCTAGCGTGGGTTGAAATGAAGCTGTAATATTTAATTGGTATTAAAACTGAGTTGGGAGCCAATCAATACCCAATAAATTCATTTTGGTGGCAAACTATTTAAGTTACAGGCTATTAAAGGATTTCTCCCCTCTAACGAATTGATGTCTCACTGCTGTAGAGAATTTCTGCAGTGTTTATTTAAAAATTCAATTAACCCTTTGATGAATGAAACAGTAATTTGTTGTACTGTTCTGACAAGACAAAGGTGGTACAGACTTAACTAACATATATAATAGATCTATTTTTAAATTATAAAGAACTTTCCTTTTGGTGTTGAGAATCAATCACTTTTTTTTCCCCATTTTGCCTGATATCACATCAATGGTGCTGACGAGGTGACATTAACTTCAAGTAAAGTGAATTAATATCCCTCAGCCCCTTGTAAGATTAGCCTTCTCAGCACCAACTCCAGAGACCCTTACTTCTCAATCTGCCTGCTTTGTGTAAACAACCCCACTGACACACAGCACAACTTGTGTGGGTAGAGCAGATCTTCAGGAATTCAGATTGCCTTCCTGATCCAGAAATTATAAAAACAATTGCTCTTCTCTAAAACACACTGATACAATTGGTGTTAGGTCTACATCAAAAGATAAAATTTCATGCAATCATTGATCAGTACCGTCTGCATAATTGTTGCTAAAACCTTGGGAGCTTCACCAAATTTTATATTCAGTAGAGGCACTTTATCCTGTACCACTGCATTTTTGTTATGATAACTGAAAATTGACAACATTATTCTTCATGACAGAAACAGTTCATGATACTACATGAATAGTAAAATTGCAATAAAATACCCGCATTTTGACAAAACACAAAATTTAAAAAGTTATTAAAATAACCTGAATTAGATTTTTTTCTTAAACTACATAGTACAAAGTTCCCAATATATTTTAAGTTGTTCTTTTAAAATGTACATCGTTTCCTTATCCTCCTTTTTCCCACATCCTAAAAATAACAACCCTTGCATGTTGTGGGGGGTGTGTGTGTAAGAACATCGTTGTAAGACTTAACAAAATCAGAGGGAGAAGAATTTTGTCACATATGAAAAACAGCACCAATAATTATTCAATGAATTTAGAAATCAGCTCCAGCAGTGAAGTATATGAGATTCCTGCTGATATTGGTCATCTGAGAAATAACGATTTATTGCTGTTCAGTGCATACTTACTTATGTGGATACAATTTTCCACTAAGAAATCAAAACAAAATAAGAAGCCCGAAGATTTGCATGGTTCCTTCAAAGGGACTGAGAAATAAATTGAATACTAATAAGTATGTTTAGCACAGCTGATTTAGTCCATGTCCATGAAGTGTAAAACATGTAAAAACCCCAATGTAGTCAACTTAACTTTACATGTTTTTTTCTAAATGGATTAAGAAATAAGTACTCTTCTGCACAAAATTAGAGGAAGACCCTATAACATATATTTTTTGAGAACATTCTTAATGCTTGCTATTACTTATTTTAACCTCCATTCACAACTTCATTCATTTGAATGCAGCTACTTTTGATTTACAGCAAGTTAATCAGACTCCACATACAAAATTTTAAATCAACTCTGATGGCTTAACAGGAGAAAAAAAAAAAAAAAAAGTCAAACTTTCAAATCCAGCCTTCCAATTTGTGCCTTCAACTATATACATATTTGATGGCTGGATCTGATAATAGGTGTTAGCATATGCATGAAAAGCAGCCAGGTACCACAGTAATAAAGAACGTAAGAATATGCAGCACTATACCCCATAGACTCATCACAAACAGTATTGGGAGACTGGATTCCTCAAAAGAGAAGTGGAATGCCCCCCCAAAGTATTACTTGATCTTTTTTTGGCAGAGTACTACCAGACCTACCCAGTCATACACTTAATTCCAGTTTGTCATGCATTATGTACAGTTCTAAGTCATGAGTAGGGTCAGAAATCTTTGCACCAGAACCCTAAAAACCAAACAAACAATTCCCCCCCCCCCCCAGTAATAATTGAAGAAAGCCCTTCAATATATTGAGTGAACATTAAACCGCTTAAAATTAAATGCACCCCTACTGTGAGCAAGATTTCTGCAGTACTATGAGATAAAGGTAAAGCGTTGCCACTGATGTCCTGCACCAGTTCTCTGGAACTACATCCATGAGGGAGGAGAAGAGACACATAATTCCTGCTGCTTTTTTCTACACATAAGCAATACTATCACCATATCTGGTTCTCTTCAGTTGCCCCAAAACATATAATCAGTAACTCTAAGGTTCCTGTTTTAACTAAAAAATGCATATTTGAACCAATAAAAATAAAGTAAGTTTTCAAGAAAAAAGAAAAGCAATGAGAAGCTGTATTGTTTTCAGTCCATAATGCTATTTCTATAATTTTCTGTGGTTAACCTACACGGTAATAAAATAACCTTAACTTTTTTTTCCTTTGAAGCATATCTGCCTGTTCTTCACTCTGTTTTACAGTAAAAGAAATTCAAAAGCATTGTCTTAATGGCAATACTTGGATTAAAGAGATTTTTTAAAAATAAAACAAAATCCTCTAAACCTTTGCCTGTAGATGTGATTGAACATTCCCAAAGTTGGTAGAATTAACAATTCTAAAAATGTACAGTAATGCCAGATGCTGCAGCCAGTTGTTGTTGACTATTTAAAAAAAATGTAAATTTGAGAGAGAGTGCAGTATGATGCTCTTACAACTCTTATGTTTCTTACAGAGTTCCAGCTGGGAAATTATAACTGGAAGACATCTGTCCTTATATCTTATATTCCACAAATCTGTAAAGGACAAGCATTTTATCAGACTGGTGAGAGCCTTTTGTTGAAAATATAATTTCTCAGATAATCAATTATCTATCCAATTAGATAGCTTTTTGAATAAATCCATCTTTTCAGAAAAGGGAATGACAACTCCTCAGCCTCCCACTAATATCCTACAAATATCCTAATCAGCTTCCTACAGTCATACATGCTCTGTGAAGCAAAAGCCTGATTGGGTCTCCTTGTAATTGTGAGCCTAACTTCATCTAATAGCTCTTGCTAAGTAATAAGCTTACCAGATATCACACGAAAATTATGGCACCAAGTTGAATACATACTTTGTACTGCTTCTGAATGAATATGAATGCCTGTTTAACTTTACTTAGCACTTGATCCTGATTCCATTCAGCTCCCAGAAGAAAAACAGTCCTTGATATTAATGCAGCAGAATCAAGTTGGTAGGCATGTAACTCAGTTGCTGCAGAATACTCAGTTATGAGTATTTAACTCCAGTTAAATAGATGCCTATGCACTCCTAAAATTGGGTTTAAATATTTGAAATTCACGAGCCAAACATTACATGGTGAAAGATCACTTCCTTCTGATGCAGCTGTCAGACAGCTGTTGACAGGCTTGAGTCAAGGAAATTGGATCGTTCTACTTACTGAGGTGTCTAGGACCTTCCTCGGCAACCACCACACTGAAGACAGTAGACAGTCTGTACAATGCTAGGGAACACAAGGTAGGATGAATAAAGCACTTTATAAGCAAGACAGGGACGTCTAGATGATCTCCAGCCATTCCTCCCAACCTAAAACATTCGATGGTTCCCTAACACAGACTCAAGCCCAGGACAAAAATTGTCTTTTTAAAACAAACATAAATAAAGAAAAAGATCTAGACAGCTCCTAGTATGAGCCCACAAAAGAGAACTGGTTGTTCAAGAGAATCTTGAAATTAGCTAGAATTGAACTGTGCATTTGGAAATCTGATTTGTTTTATTTATGCAGAACCCCATAAAACATAATTCTCTGTGAAGTCCCAGGTGCATAACATTTTTACACTTCCAACTGAGAAGCGAACAATCAGGAATGGACTTAACTCTGCTCACAGTTGTATCACAGGTTACCTACCTTTTCCCCTCCTCAGTTAAAATTGCATACATACTTAAGTGGAACTCACAAGTTAAAAGGCTTTTGATGATAATTTTAGCTTTAAAATTCACCAGAAAAGTAGCTTTTCTTTTACACGACTCCCTTCAAAATCTTCCAGACATTTTTGCTAAATAGAAATCTTGCTAAACATCACAGTCAGATGTTAGATACTTGTACTCCATCAGTAATCTCACTTTCAACGGTCAAACAGCAAAGTCAACCAATTGCTATTTTGTCCCACTTCCTCAAAACAGATGAAAAAAATACTGCAGTGGTAAGCACAAAAAAGAAGCATTTGAATTTTAACTGTAACTAGTAAGGTCAAAATGAACTCTGCTTACGCAGCCAAGTCTAGTAACACTCGGTATGAAATGACATTGGGTGAGTATTCCAAGAGTTAATGAATACCAAGGGGGACACAAATAAATTTATGTTGATATTTTGATGGAGAATTTGAAAGAGATTAGGTTCATGGCATGGTCCTGAGGGAACCATGACTAAGATAAGAAGTATGGGCTGTGAGACTTCATTTCTGAGAATTACTTAGAAAATAAATAAATAAGCAGCCACGGAAGTTTTGATGACTGGTGCATGGAGACTTATACCTGGCTTGCAACCCTTGGGGAAGAGTTAAAAAAAAGAGTCCAAGAAATAATGGATTTCCAAGCAAAAATAAGATATATCAAACCCAAGTGAACAGAAAATACAAATGGGGTGTTGGAAATGAAAACAAGATGATTCCAGTGAACTACAGAAAAACAGCAAATTGTAAATAACACACTTAAACCACCATGAAGATAGATTCATTGAAGTCCTTGGTATCTAAATGTCATTGTTCTATTTTTAGGTGGCTGGTATTTAACACAAAATAACCTGTACTAATTGATATTTAACTACTGTATTAAATTTGTAAACATGATATAAAGGAAAAGACAAGATGAATGCTTTATAGACATTAAGAAGATGACGTCAGCAAGGGCAGTGGTGAAAACTGGAAGGGTTTAGTTTACATCCTCTCAGCATACTGTACACATCAGTCCCTCCCTGTTTCGCTAATTTTCATGAGCACTGTAATTGCCAGCTTGTTAACAGCTTATTAGGGACTCTGAAACCCTGTAACAAAGACCACACACAACGACAGAGTGGACAGAGACTCGGGTCCTAAGTTCTATTTCAATAACCCCAACTGAAACCCGCAGGTCAAAACCTGCATCTTTATTGCATAAAAAATAATTAGGATTGGGGTGGGGCTAGGAGTAAAAATAGAAGAACAGGCACACCCGGTCAGACAAATGGTCCATCCAGCCCAGCTTCGTGCCTCCAACAGCAGCAGCAAGCACCACACACTCTCTCGGCCTCAAGCAATATGCAGCGCTGGGACTGCCTAAGCCAGGAGTGGTGTTTCATGTTTAATAGCCACTGATGGATTTTTCTTCTGCTATGAATCTCTCTAAATGTATTTTGAACCTCTGTAAAGTTTGAGCACAATTAAATGGTTTAAAATATCTTGCTATTGCTTTCTGTAGATATTATCCTCATTCTCATTTTTGGGGGGATAAGATAAATAAACAAACAAATTAAAATGTAAGCCACAACTCGTATTTTTCCGCATTTCTAAATATAATGTAGTTACAACATGGCCTAACCGCAGTCTACGATGGAAAATGTCTATTAGCATGAATTGCAACATATCACATGAAAGACAATAACAGCATCATAACACATAGAGAAAGCTATTTGTATTTTCTGGTGAGGGAGTACAGAGCTACTGAATGTTGTCCTTACTTATCTTAGGATGAAAGCCTTATTATAAGCTCATTTCAGTTGAACAAATCTCTCTGGGCTCCCTGCTGAGCAAGGCATTTAAACTTTAAAGCTAAAGGCATTCATTTTCCTTTGCTGACAGTGAAAACCTTACTGCACAAGCTCCACGATGCACATGGAAGCTTTTAGATCGCTCAGTGGCAGAATGCATTAAGGCATTTAGCTGCTTACTGTGTTTCTCTGCAGTGAAGGGACATCAAAGGCATTCATTTCCACGGGTAGCAAGAGTGGACTCTTCAGTGCAACTACCGTTATCCCGCTCAGGTTTAAGTGCTCTTTAGATTCCACATACAGAATACAGTGAGGAAATATTCTGGGCAATATTTTTCAGATCATTCCGACTTGCTGTTATTTCTGAGGAGTATTTAACATAGTGGTCCAGGCACTGGAGAGTTGAGAGGCCCTTCTCTGGGTCAAGGCACACAATATCCATCCATAAGGAAAAGATGCGTGTTACAGAACCACAGCTTCCTATTTTTCACTGTCCGTGTTCCTAACAGCTTCTACTAACAAAGCTTTTTTTTGTTTTCTTTTTAAACAAAATAATCTTTTGCTTATTCCAGCTGGTGATCTCGGTCTACGAAAAGTTACTGTCAAACACAAATATTCAAAAGCCTGACTACACACTACAAAAGGGACCAAGCACTTTTGTATACACACTTACAAGCAAGATCTTAAGTGCTTATCTTCTTATGTATTGGGTGACTCAGAGATCAGAGCCGAAGTTTAATCACTCCAGTTTACCCAAGTGTAACGTGTCCCCAAATCAAACACCCAAATCATAAAAACTGCCTGCCAGATACAGCAAGGCAAATGAAAAACAAAATTATTTTCATTTCATGTCTCTCTTCAATCTTACTTAGCTTAAATCTTGCATCTAGTCCTACACTCACTGATACTCACTGAAATCAACAGAAGTTTGCTTTATTTCACAAGGACAGCTTTGGATCAACTATTCTCAGAAGGAACTGCTTCTAGTGTAATACCAAAAAAAAGACATTTTAAAAATAATGATGCTGTAAATATGGCAAAAAGAACAACTCAAAGGAAATATTATGTTGTCTTATAATTTATGCATGGGCTTTTTGTTGTTTATTTAGTTAGGGGTTTTTTTAAACATATTCATAGTTTACTGTTGCAAATAAGCATGAGAGTAACTTAATACTAATTGTTTTCAGTACATAGATCAGGAAGATTAGGAAATTACTGTGTGACTGTAGTGTTCATTACCTAGACTGCATGCAGGTAGCAATACAGAGTTCATAATGCTGCAAAAATAAAGCATGAGACCAAGCCAAAATCTCACTAAAACACAGACTGATTGACATCCCAAGAGCTAAGCAGATGCAATAATTATGGAAACACTAGCCTACCAGACTATATTTTTTGACATATCTATGACAAGGTATCCGTAAAACACAAAACAAAACCAAAACACCAGCAACCATCATCATCATCAAGTCACAACTTCAGGGAAGATTCTGTCCAGGTCAGTCCAAAAAAATATATAGCCCTAACAACTCATTTTGTTAGTTGACAAATACTTTATCTTAGTCTACAAAAAAACATCTGTATGCTACTAACTTCTAAATGTATGAGTATTTGAGCTATTTTACATTGAAGTTAAGGGACTATTTGCTTAAACTAGAGAATTGTATAAACAGTTTTCTTAATTAACACCAGTATTAACAGTAGTATTTAGCACTTTACTAATATTAAGATTTCTACCAGTAAAATAATAAAACTGTTGCCAGTTCATGTTACTGAAATCTGTGGTGGGGACATTATTTTTATGACTACATTATACTACATATTTTGCTTAATGTATTAACTCTAAAAAAATTAATATATATGGCTCAAACACAAGATTTGAAATGAACCTAATAATTAAATGAAGCCAGAAAATCTTAAGCAGAAGCAACAATCCATTCTCCATTAAAAAACAAACAACCAAGAGTGGGCTTCAACTGTGATAAAAAAGACTCAAATTAAACATTAAGAAAAACTTTCTGACAAAGATAGCAAAACAGAGGAACAGATGACTAGAAGTGGTTAGGTCTTCATCATGCGTATAAACCGATATGCCTTGCCTATGGACTAAATAATCTTTAGAGGTCTACTTCAGACTACAGCTATAAAAATGTTTCTCTAATGTTAAAATTAGAACGTGAAATTGTTTTATGAAAATGAAACATTGTGTTTGTTCTTAAAGTCGTCTCGTAACGTGCATAGAAAAAAAATATCTGCTGGAGCAGACAAGAAGACAAAAGCAGTTTTGCTCTCTGGGCACCAGGTAGCAAATACAGAAGTCTGAAGAGTCATCTCCAGCACCTATGTACCAGGAAGAGATCCCGGGAGGCATCAAAAATTATGTAGTGGTTACCTATAAATTTACGAATTCCTTTTACAGCTCATCATACAACTACTAAAAATATAACAGAGTATTTCATGCTTTTCCTTTTCTTCACAAGAGTTGTAACTGATGTAACCAGTATTAACAAAAATGACTCTATGCTCCACTTTATAGAGCTCAACAAGAATTTTAGTCTGATGTTCAGCAAAGATTATATATCCATAGTACTACTGATATACTATTTATTAGGCTCACAAAAAGAATGAGTTAACTATACAATCTGTTGTCTTTTGGTGTAGTCTGCTTGCTTTTATATTCAGGCTCTGCCTGTTACTACTTTGAAAATATATTTGTAGAATTGGCTTTAACGATTAAGAATGTTACAGAGAGAGCCAACTCACAATATGGTAGATGTTAAAGAGGCAAGATTTTAAATTTAAATTCCAAGTGTCCAGCAACTAAGCAGGGCAAGCTGAAAAGAGTGGGAATTGCTACAACGTTGGCGGTGAGTCAATTTTTACATGCTGATTACCTACTGCAACTACCAGCAATTTTGATGGTGTTTGGCAATCTTTATTTTACTTACAAATATTTGCATAAAGGCAAAATAAGACATTTTAAATAGCCTCAAATCAGTTGTAAGAATAAAAACCAGCTGTATTTACTGTCCTCCTAAAAAGGCCCTGCTGCTGTACCAAAATTTGTGGTGCTCTATAACTATTCAAATTGTGATACAAGATTGCATTCACTTTTATCTTACCCTAAGTAATACTATTTTCTACAACTGTAAAGGAACTGCACTATCATATACTATGCACTATCATATCATAATCTATTTAAAAAAACTGGCACAGCTACAATAAAAGTCATCCTTTTCTGTAGCTTGTTCTTTGCAAATCACCCAAATGCTAGCAGTTGAAGAGAGCCTTTGATTTCTTTTCATGTTGGCACTGTAAACCCCCTCTTGTTCGATACACACATATCCCTCAACTTCTGTCAAAAGCAAGAACAAATTTCCTAACCAAAACTGAAAAGTCCTTGGCTTTTCAAATGACTATAAATTGCATGGCTAAGTGCATATGGCCACAGGGCTGTCACAGTTACTTTTCTTGACAATTCATCATAGCATACTAATTCTGTAATATCATTACTGTGTCTCTTCTCACTGTACTGATCCAGCCAGTTAATTTAATCAACTAATAATAGATTCAGAAATGGATGCAAAGGGCCCTAGCACTTCAAATTATATTACTAGAGATGCACAGCAGTGAAAGCAACGTATTCTGTACTTGCCATTAAATATAACCCCAGTAAGTCATAGTCTTCTAGTAACTTGGAGATTTTCCTTTAAAAGGAAAAGAGAAAATATTTGTGGAAGTTTAGAAAAGGTCTTTTTCAACAAGATTAAAAAAGCAGTTTGTTTCACACTAAGCATAATTTACAATTACATTGCATTAATTTGAAGAAAAAATTATAGCCATTTAATCAATTATCATAATTAATGCAGGTAAGTTTAAAAGTAAAAAAAACACTGCAGGAAAGAAATATGTATCTGTAGTGGAAGCTAAAGGTGTATGATTAACTGCAAAGTGAGCCATTCAAAAACGGACAATTAATTTTATTAAATTTTAATCTTCTCTGAAAATGTCAATGATGATTAAAAACATTAGTCTCTAACATCTCAGTCCATTTTGCATGTCATGAAGACTAATACTTAAGCTTCGTAAGATAAAAAAAAAGTAACCCAAAACATAGGCAAAACTGAAATGCAGACTGCATCCAATTTTTGCTTCTAAAACACTGACAACCAAAGTAGCACCCTGTGAAATTTTCGAGTATGCAACACAGACTCTGATCTGGTATCCGCTCACTTCAGCTAAGAAATGTACACGATCCAAAGGGCGCATCCCGCAAGATGCCACAGACCTAAAGCGGGGGTAGGCGTACTTCACAGAACAATTCCGAGGTACTTATATATGTGCGTGCGCGCACGTGTATCTAATATAAATACGTGTATGTTCAAAGTCGCTCGATCCTCCATCATCAACATATTTTTGCTTTACCGTTCTCGCTCGCCGAGGAGCAGAGCTCTCGCGCACGACGGCGGGGAGGGCAGCAGGAACTTCGCGCACGACGGCGGGGAGGGCAGCAGGAACTGCGTGCACTGCGTGGGTGGCTGTTCCCCGGTGCCGGCAGCGACCGGGAACCGTGCTCACCTGAAGCCGCTGACTGAGCTGCTTCAAGTCCCGTTTGCGCTATCGGAGCGTTAAAAAGGACAAGGATGCCACTCTGGATATGGTGTACTGTGAGGAAATCATGTTCAACAGACCCAATTTCAACCCCCACGTAGAATTTTCTACTTAAGATTAAATCTAGATGAATTGCCAATGTCAATGCAATTAATCTTTTGGGGAGCTTAGACTGAAGTCAATGAATCTCTTCACTTGCTAAGGCATTTTGTGTATTGGGGCCTAAAACAAGGCAAAAGCGTGTTTCCTGATGTAAACAGAGTTAATTTTGGCAAAACTCAGTGAGCAAGGGTGATAGAGATTTATAGACTTACTCTCTGGCCACGATTCAGGAAGGCAAATGTTTAACATTTTAAAAGCGATTAGAGGCCTCCGAAATGCAGTGAATCTTCCGTACCTGCCAAAGCACTCACCCTGAAATGAGGGTGCCTGCATTCAGACTTACATTAAGGCTAGACTAAATACATATTTCTTAAAACACATTATGTAGAGATCCCTGTGTACTCACTCTTTAAGGTGTCCAACGTCACTTGTTACTAAGCGCGATTCCAATTATGCCTACCTAGTCTGAAAGCAAGGCATCTGCTTGAGTACCATAATCTAACAAAACAAATAATTTTCCTTTCATCAATATACAACAGCTTTGTTCATTACTGGGAAACGTTAGGTGGTGAAGTATTGAGTGCTATGCATTTTACGCTTAAATCAATGTACTGTCTTGCAGTTATGCCACCTAATGTGTTTTTAAGCCATGCGCTACAGAAATCAATGTGGTTCTTATTTGATATTCAGTGTTAAGTTCAGCCTCATAAATTTAGAATTGCACTCTGTTATTTTGATGGTTATGTATTAACCATGTCCTGTAAGTTTTATGATTTTATATTCAGACATGCAGTAAATCATGCCAGTTATACACAAATTGCATACGGTGGCTTTATTTTTACTGTCCATTCTGGAAGAGAAAGAAAAGGATGATTCATTTGACCTATCAGGGAAGAAAAACACAGTATATCAGATAAATTTCAGAAGGTGTATCAGTAACAAAATTAGGCTCCATAAAATTTAACTGAGTCTTTTCTGAGACAAACTGATTTGCAGCAGATAAATGTGTTTGATATACTTCATCTTACCAATATTTTACACTGGAACAGGCACACAACAGTTGATCATTCTTTGTAACACATCTAGCAGGTGCTCTCCTATTGTTGAGAAATTACACTGTAAATATTTTTTCTAAAAAATTGATATTGGTATACACAATAGAAACCAAGCCCTTTCCCAGCAACTTCTAAGATGTTTTAATAATGGAAAAGCTTTTCTTACTTTTTTTTTGAAGTATCTAAATATACTTTCTCTCACACAAGAAGTCAGAAAACCAGTGCTCTGCAAGGTAGGCTTTTTTTTTCTAGGTGGAAATTTTCTTTTTCTTCCAATTTGCAATTTAATTTCTTGCCATGAAACAAACCACAGGTTCCTAGACCACATGGCAATATAAAGATTTTTTGCTCGCTTCGTTAAACACGGCTTCTCTTCAGCACTTTAGACCATATTTTGTCATACCATAGTAAAGTCACTGCTTATTCAATATATTTCAAAACAATTGTCATCCGTAGTTGATTTGATAATCGTTTTTCTCTTCATCATTGTACTGGTTTTGGCTGGGATGGAGTTCATTTTCTTCATAACAGCTCATATGGTGCTGTGTTTTGGATCTGTGGCCTAAACAGTGTTGATAACACAACCAGGACAGTAACACAGGGAGGTTTTAGATATTGCTGAGCAGTGCTCACACAGAGCCAAGGCCTTTTCTGCCTCTCCCCCCACCCCACCAGCGAGCAGGCTGGGGGGCACAAGAAGTTGGGAGGGGACACAGCTGGGACAGCTGACCCCGACTGACCCAAGGGATATTCCAGACCATAGGACGTCAGGCTCAGCACATAAAGCTGGGGAAGAAGAAGGAAGGGGGGACATTTGGAGTGATGGCGTTTCTCTTCCCAAGTAACCATTAACATGCGCTGGAGCCCTGCTGTCCTGGAGATGGCTGAACACCTGCCTGCCCATGGGAAGTGGTGAATGAAGTCCTTGGTTTGCTTTGCTTGTGTGCACGGCTTTTGCTTTACCTGTTAAACTGTCTTTATCTCAGCCCATGAGTTTTGTCACTCTTCCCCTTCCGACTCTCTCCCCATCGCACTGCGGGGGGGGGTGTGAGCGGCTCATTCCCCAGGTACAAACCAGCCTCACATACTGCTGAACTGACCAGCACCACCAGATTTTCCGAGTCTGGCAAATTTCCAGATCAAATGATGAGCCAGCAGCAAGACAGTGTAATGCCCTTAGTGACAGATGACATTACGGTTACACCAGACTTCCTCTATTGTCTTCTACTTTCTCAGGTAAAATCCTGAAACTGAAATCCTCTTTCATTTTCCAAGAGCTGTTAAAGACTCAAAAGGCCTTTTAAAATCATGGTGTGCAGCACTGTAATCTTTTTTTTAATGTCACTATAGCCTAAAAACTAAATGGATAAGAATCACAGGAAAGACTGTGTGTTACTCCTGATAGCAGTTCAAACCACAGAAAACAATCTGTCAGAATCCACAGTGTAATCCAGGAGAAAAACAAGAAAGCTTCTCTTTAAAGTAGCAATGCATGCACGGGGCATTTGCATGGATCGTTATCGAATCATACCTCAACAGTTCATTGCTATAGCAGAATAAAAAGCTGTTAATTTATGTCATCCAAATGGGCTGGAGTGTCCCGACTTGGGGCGAGGAGGCACTGTACTCATCTGCTTACAGTTTACCCTGTCAAAGTTTCTTGGATTTAAACCCTACATTTTCTGAATTACATGGTAGATCTATATTCCAGTATACGCTGCACTTTACAGTTCAGAATTAGCCCCGCCACTACAGTAGTAAAGCCAAAACATAAATGGACCATGAAATGTATTAAACGAGGCACTGCCAAACAACTGCATTTACTTTTGTATGACTTAAAATAGGCAAGTAAGCTTGGTTTATCAGGCCTCACATTTTATACTGACTCGGTTTCATTTTTGAACTTATTTTCATTAGTTGCTTTTGTTAATAAATACAGAATGACTGCACAGGTCTAATTTGGGTGAGTTAAGAATCACAAATAAAGCCACTTTTCTGTGGCCTTATTAGAGGAAGGCAATGAAAATTTATTCTGTTTCTGCCTATGAAGCCTTTGCCTATGCACTGGGATAACTACTACATACGAGTCCTGATGCAATGAATTCTTTCAGTACAACTTCTACCAACTAGAATTGCAAACTTCCTGTGCTATGAGGTTTATTATTAAGGCTATTCTGAATTTATACAGTTTATGCTATGCATTATTGAAATGTGTTACAGCATTTGATTTTTCATGCTTCTGCTAGCAAACTATCATCACCTGGTGCTAGGAATTAAAAACAAGTTCTCCTGGGGGCAGGATCTATCTGTTCTAGAAGATGCATCAGTGCAGAGAGCTCTGTAATTTTGGAGGGCCATAAGTCCTTCTTTTCCTCTTGGAACAGTCATCAAAGACTATCAAGTGTACTGTGCACACAGAGAAACAAAACCAACAATTGTTAAGAAATTCCAAATGACTGTTAAGAAATATAGTCATACTCAAATTAGCTGTTGTACAGTGGCACTTGTATTCTTTTACAGTGTTTTTTTTCTAAAACTCAACGACATGCTGGCAAGCAAAATTAGATACTCTTATCTTCCAATTTTTACTATAATCCTGAGTCCTGGTTTTCTCTGCACAAACCACATATAGATTTATATTTTGACAGCGCAAAGTGGGAAATATTTATAGTTAAAGAGAACGAAAAAGGGGAGAGCGCTACGAAGTATGTTACATAATAATTATCTCTCTCTAAATGAGAAATGTTTTTATTCATCATATCTGGTAAGTCAAGGGAGTTCACTGCCACAGTAATTTATGGAAAGGATTCCCTAGAACTGAAGCAACTTGTTGGTTGACTAAAGCCCACAGAACAGCATCATGAAGACTGTGACAATTTTCCCTTGAAGAAAAACTTCATTTTATGTTAACAGCTAAGGTGAATGTCCAGCTAAAAGTCATTTCATAGAGACACAGAAACAGGACAGAGGGCAAGGGGGGAAAGAGAGACCATAATATGGTAACATAACTTTATTAAAAACATTAACCTGCAGGGTCCATTTCTCCCCAATTCCTTCAGCAAAAAAGTTTCTGGGCAAGTTTTACTGATGCACCAATAGCTGATGTTTTAACAACCCAAAGGGAGATATAAAGGCAGCAGACTCTTGAAGGATAAAAAGAAAATCTCTTCAGCATGTTTCCAATTTTGCTGTACTTGGCAGGGGAAAAAATCCCAACAAAACGAACAGCAGCAGCAACAACAACAACAAAAACCTTTCCAAACCACAAACTTTGCTGAACGTCCTAGCCCTTAGCAACCCAAGAAACCAAACTCTGTAGGAAAGGGTAGGGCTAGAACAGATCAACATGGTGACTTTCATGGAGCAAGGGACTATAGGTCAGACTGCATAGAAAAGTCAAGTGAAATGACTCCTCCACACACCCGCTCTGGCTCACACCTGCCCAGTGGCTGGCAGCAAGGACCAGCTTTTAAGGAATCATCAGGTGACACAGACTTTGCATCTGAGAAGGAGAGGTGGGAAAAACGCAATCGAGGATCACACTCTGTTTGCTAGAATGAGAGAGCAGGAAGATGCTCACAAAACCTTGTTCCAGGTATTCTCTTATCATTTTCTTTGAAGGAGGAAGGGAAAAAACCCCTTCCGCTACCACCAGACCCTTCACACCGCACCTACGCCTCAGTATCAGCACCACAGTGCCAAGAAGCCCTGGCTTACACCAGTATCCTTGCACCTACAAAAGGATGCCGTCTCAACGCTTGGGCATTTGTATATGATGTTCATTTATATATCCGAGGTCATTAAAACTTGCTTCTTCTATACATACCAATGCATTACATCCATCTTTTTAATCTTTGTTTCTCACTGGGAGAGCACTGTGCTTTAAAATCTGCAATGTATTTTTTCTGAAATGTTCTTCCTGCCTACCATGGGAAAAGATTTTCCAGCAGCCATTAGCTATAGCCCTTTTCACATCTCATTTTAACAAGCTATAAAAGCAGAACAACATGCCAATTACATGAAATAAATAAAATGAGCGGGTACAAGATGGCTAAGAAAACCTCTTGCACTGCATATATTTGTTAGAGAGTGTATTAGGGTTTCACTAATGCATTTATAATCCTGCAGAACAGTCTGGCACATCTGCATCTTCAGTACAACAGAACAGCAAAGATGATACAATCCTCAGAGAATTTCTATTTGAAATAATTTTAGATCTGTTTTATGTATACCAAGGAAGCTGCCAGTCAATTTGATCTTCAAACACACTGAACTCCACAGAGGGAACTCTGGTAAACTGCAGACTGTTCACCTAAATGCATTTATTTTAGCAACATGAAAACTAGTTGCTGTATTTGGCTAATAATACGTTGCACATTTGGAACTTTGTTAAATACCTTAATTGTGTAGCAGAGAATAAGGCAGTTAATTTACACAAAAGGACACAGAGGTGAATTTTATGTCTACATCTCAGAACAAAATAAGTAAATTCACTGAACATATGGCTTATTAAATTTAATAGTTCCTTTCCAAGATGATTCTGATTGCCATGTTTTGAAAGATAGGATTTTAAAAAAATTTCTTTTGGATATTTGCCGTTAAGCAGATATGCCATCTGTCTCCCCAAACGAAAAGAAACTCAAGACTTTGATTACTATTTTCCTAACCAAGACTCAGGGTAATGTATTTCTAATACACTGATTAACTAGATCTGACATCACATCTTGGACCTGTTTATTATTCTTTTTCAAAGAACTACCCACATACATGCACAAATGTACTACACGATATATGATAAGAGAACCATAAGGAGCACCATCACCTCTAGCATCACTTTCAAGCACTGTTGGTGACACTGTGTTATTCAAATAGGCATCTTGTATTTTCACTCAAGTTTTACGGAGACAGATGTCTAAAGCATAACACTCCAAACTGGACTTAGAATTTCTGTCATAAAATGCTCACATTAAAAAAGAAAATAAAAAAGGAAGCCACTCACAAATTTCATTGTAAAAACATATATCACAAATAAGATGCTGGACTGAGCAGATCACACAAATTCTGTATATCAAGGGAAAAAGTGTAAGCCTGACAGTATGCCAAATTCTTGTAATTTGCACATTTTATACTTCAAATCCTCAGAAGTCCAACTCATTTTTCCTGTCTAGTTATTTTCTAGGGAAATCCTTTTCTCTAGTAGCCTTCGAGCCAACACAAGCACTAACTCAACTGTGTCTGAACCAAAACGATTCTTTCATTCCGAGTGATAAATGCATAGATTATGCACCTACTTCTTAAGTCACCGAGTAGCTCTTTCAAATCCAGTGTGAAGTGGGAAAGAAGCTGAGGAGCAGCGATCAATGGACTATTGGCCCCTAATCAGTCATAGGGGCCAATAAGATAATGCAGCCATCGCTGCCGCAGAAATACTATACGGTTTGGTCCTGACTCAGAAGGTGAATGCCACTGTTCATTTAAATCACATGAAGCTTCAGTTGGGACTCAGGGGCATATTATGTTCAGCACTTTACAACAAAGCTGAACAAAAATAAATCCTATATATAGTCAAAGGCATGGCAGAAACCCACAAGTGGCAAAAACCCCAAAATAAATAAAAACCAAGTTTCATCACCGAAGTCCTATGTATACTACGGAACTGATTTATTGCTACAAGACTTTTCTGCTGTTTTAACAGCTGTGTTAATCAAAGCAGCTTTTGAACCAGAGCTTGACTCCTCACCCACGCCCCCTCCAACAGCGACAGGTCCACGTGGTGCTGCCCTCCGTGCCCCCGCTCACCGTCGCCTGGCAGGACAGGGCAAGGCAGCTGCAACGGCCCCCTTTTCTGTGCACTATGGACAGAAATGGGTCATATGAAGGTTGTAACAACATGAAAAAAAAATGTTTTACAAGTTGCATTTTAAGCTAATCTTTTTTTTAAATTTTCTTTTGTCCTGGGATGCACAGCCAAAGCAGCGGCTGCCATATCCCCGAGGCAGGATGTCTGCCTTCCACCCGGACAGAAGGGCTCTGGAGAAAACCTGTACTACTTGCAACAGCGGATGGATATTTTTTGACACTGTAACACTGCAAGAAGCACAACCAGCAACAGCGCAGACGCATCTCGTAATACTGTTAAATTAAGTACATACATAATATATAACCACACAGGGGCAGAATGAGAGTCGCGATATAGTTGGACAAACGGGGCACAGAATAAAATGCGCAAGAAGTAAAATCCGCAAGATAAGAACAAAGGCAGTAGAACAAGCAAGAAAGATGTCCAGAAGAACATGGTCCGAAAAATAAGATAAGCTATGCAGGGAGCAAACGAGATCCTTGCTTTTGGGGGAGGAGGACAAGAAGCATAAAAACACTGAGGAAGAGCGAGGAAGAATGGGGAAGATAAAGTTAATCCCTTTGGTTCCAGCTGCCCACTCAGCAGATGTCTGCAGCTGGGGGCCTGCCCTCAGCCACCAGCTCAGCCCTGGGTGCTACGCATGCGCAGAGGGCTCAGCGCGAGACTGGTGAGCACTGGCTCTTCAAGTATGTCGTGAATCATGACCAAGAACTACATGTTTACTAATAATGAGTATTGATCTAGCAGAGACTTGTTTGGAACTTTCAAACTGGTTGGTCTTTCAAACACCCCCCTAACTGGTAAATAAACATACTTCGGCTGCCACTGAGTTTCAACGCAGAAGGCTGTTCGCACGGGGAGTTTGGCCATTGCAGCTGGGAAGCGACGGTCATCACAGACTAACGCGAGGCGGCTCAGCTCACACTGGTACCGACCGTGCAGGTACCTCTCTTCTAATGCAGAACAAGATAAAAAGAGACAAGGTGCAGTGCAAGACTGGGAGAGCCTCAGCCGGGGGGCTGTGCAATACCATCACCCCATCAAAGGGCATCCTTAATTGGGCTATATGAAGCAGGAATGCTTGGAGGCTCGCCGGACACTGCTTTAGGTTTGAATCAAGCGCATGGTGTGGACGCAGCTCATGGGCTGCCTGCTATGGTCCCATGTGACAGTATGCCTGGGTGACAGATAATAATCCTTAGGTAACGAAATTACTACGAGATAATTTTTCTTCCAAATATTTGATTTAGAGTATGAACCAGTACTCAAGCACATGCTCAACCTGCATGATGATCTTGCTATTGCTAAATAAAGGCTGCTTGGCAAGGGCTTTATATTATCTCTTTAATAATAGCAGTTGAAATGAAATTACCTAATGGGATGGATCTTTCATAGAAATTCTTGTACAAAATTATCAGAATTCCCTTACTGAACTTTATGTTTCAATAGCATAAGAAAAAGTCTGTAAAAAACATTGCCTCTCTCCTTGTAATTCCTCAGACTTTGGAAACTCTTTAAAAGATGAGGCAAGTAGTTTGAGACCATGAGTATACAGAACTAATTTCATCAGGTTTGCAACCATTTCCCAGACTGATGAATATTTTTTTATGCACAAATAGACGGAGCATGGACTACACATTAGTACACCCACCACTAGAACTGTGCATTTTTATTATAGGTTCCATATCTATAACAATCACATTTTTATAGCATTGCCATAAATTCACAATTTGAGTGCATGCAACCCAGAACTTTCCTTCGTTATCATTGATAAATCATAATAGTGAAGTTACTCTAATTATTGTTCAGAATCCTTCTTAAAATACTATTAGTAGTATTTAATTAAAACTTAAATGGACTTGCAGAACCAAGTTTTTTGTTTCTAGTTCTTGTAAAATTCCTTTGAATGTTAAGATTTACTAAACTTGTTTACAACACATTGTGCTTACATAAGCATCATAACAGCTCACAGAGTTGTGGAATTTACCTTGCCTTCCATAAGTAAGTAAAATAGATCTTAAAAAATTAGATAAACTACAATGAAGACTGTAAATTTAATTACAGTGTATCTTTCTTTTGGGGGGATGGGCAGGTAAGACTTATCTGTGAACCTCATACCGAAAGCTACAATACAAACTCTCCTTTCCTTCTGTTGGCTTTTGTCGCAGCTGATCTGTTAGAACAGGTTGCACTATATTTGTATTCTGAAGCAAAAGTTATTACCTAACCAAATTCATCCATTCACAAATGTATTTTAAGCATGAATGAGTCATATACGTGCTCACATAAGAAATGTAAAACAAATTATCATAGTATTAGGTGTTTTGGTTCAGCATCTGCCTTTGGATACATAGGTTTCATTGCTATGAAAATCTGTTGGGCTTTTATTAAATTGCAGAATTTTTTCATAATTACAGAGTCAAGTCTGTTGGTTATGATTCCTGTCAGAAATATGCAACTTATGTCCACACCAATATATGTTAGCTAATTACTTTCAGTTTTAAGAATCAGGGTTTTTTTCTCTTTAAAGAAATTACAAGAAGGTATAATTTTATTCACCCTGCTTGGTATACAGCTTATACTGCATAGGAAGACTTGAGTGACACCAACGGCTAATGCTGGGCTTCTGAATAGTCATTGCATTACTCCTTATTATTTTATGTCTGAGCATTCTAGCATCTCTGTAAATACAATAAAATATCTGATAAGGTATTTGTGATCATATCAGTAATTTTTCTCATCGTGCTCACTCTGACACAGTTCAGATTTCTAACAAGTGCGTATGCTACTTGTCTGTTGGTTTATAACAAACTTCTGGAAGTATGTCTTTAGGTCTATGTCTATACTAATTTCAAAGTCACTGTCTACTTTCTCTTCTCTCTCCTTGTGCAAGTTTGTACATCTTTATAATACCTTCTGATTAATTTATCACATAGTAAAGATTTTAAAAAATCATTATCCTTTTGATCTAAAAATCCTTATATTTCATCTTTAATATGTTCTTTTGAGAGGATCTTTCTGGAGAAGTTGCCACGTATGTTCTACTCCTCTGAGACATAACAGCAGAGCTCAAGTAAGGCTTTAGGAGCTTCAAATCACATTTAAAATTATTTGAAAAGTTTTTGTTTGTTAAAAAAGCCCATTTCTTTCATGCTAAGAAAAATGAGAGTACTATTGCACTACGTATGGCACAAGAAGACTAACAAAAAGGAAATACATAGAACCAATATTTGAGAAAGTGTCAAAATTTATCACAACAGAAGTGATTTGAAGCATTTCTAACATGCAGTTATTACGTGAACTAGACTCAAATAAGGAGGGACAAAAGTAGAGAAAAGAAAAATATTGATTTCTTCAGATCATTTTTCTAAGATGAACATTATTTCTGTAAGATGAGCTGTTCCTCCATTTTTTTTTAAGCCATGCAAAGAATTCATCATACAGAGGAAAAAAAATAACCCTCACTTTGCAGAGTCATTCTGCTTTATAATGAATGCTTTTAAGCCATCACGTGTCAAACAAAACTAGGAGATTATCTGGAACCACATTAAATTCTTAAGCTCAAGGCACTATGTTATATTAAAAATGAAATGCAGAAAGGGCAAATAGATGGTGTTTCAGGCAAAGACTAGCCAATGCCATAATATTTTTAGCAAAAGAGAAAATGATGGGAGAAAAATATGGTGAAAAATACCGGTAAAAAAATGTAATACGTAAGAAAAAAAGGTTAATAAAAATTATCAGGGGATTGACCAAAGCCTTAGAAAGTGTACAGCTACCTGGTCTACCTCTACCTTTCACCATGTACAATTATTTTTCTTAATGACGCTTACTGTGAAGTCCTCAGAATTATAGTGCTGAAGTACTGATTGCTCCTGAAATGTCTTAGAATCATAGAATCATTTAGGTTGGAAAAGACCCTTACGATCATCGAGTCCAACCATCAACCATGCCCACTAAACCATGTCCTGAAGAGCCTTGTCTACACGCTTTTTGAATACCTCCAGGGATGGTGACTCAACCACTTCCCTGGGCAGCCTGTTCCAATGTCTGACAGCCCTTTCAGTAAAGAAATTTTTCCTACTATCCAACCTAAACCTCCCCTGGTGCAACGTGAGGCCATTTCCTCTCGTCCTATCTCCAGCCACCTGACAGAAGAGACCAGCACCCACCTCACTCCAACCCCCCTTTCAGGCAGTTGTAGAGAGCGATAAGGTCTCCCCTCAGCCTCCTCTTTTCTAGACTAAACAGCCCCCGTTCCCTCAGCTGCTCCTCATAAGCCTTGTGCTCCAGGCCCCTCACCAACTTGGTTGCCCTTCTCTGGACACGCTCCAGCACCTCCATGTCTTCCCTGTCGTGAGGGGCCCAAAACTGAACACAGGACTCGAGGGGCGGCCTCACCAGTGCCCAGTACAGGGGGACAACCACCTCCCTGCTCCTGCTGGCCACACCATTTCTGATACAGGCCAGGATGCCGTTGGCCTTCTTGGCCACCTGGGCACACTGCTGGCTCATATTCAGCCGGCTGTCAACCAGCACTTCTCAGGATCTTTAGCAAAACAGCTAATAGAAAACACCAACTATTAATGTCTGCCTGCCATGGTTATAGGTCAGTCTTCTAACATTTATCATAGGACTCTTATTTATCTTTGCATCTTAAAAAAAAAAAGTGTCACACAAAATATTATAATTGTAATCACAGGCTGCCTTCATGTGTCCTGATATCCATGGAAGTAAAATGTAAGGCATTAATTCCAACCACCCAAAATTCTGAAAACATAGGAGAAAGTCTGCTTTTAAATTAATAGAAACGTTCATTTGAAAAGATTAGATGGCATTCTGTCACCTAAGAGAGCCAGTACAGTGCTCCATTATGTATAGAATGTCCTTACTTCTGGGTAAGGACATTAAGTGCACAAACAGAGAGTCCACAGGGGAGAGGACAATGAGTCCTGATTGAGACAGACAGAGGACAGGCTTGGAGTGGGAGCCAATCCCAAAATTTAGGATTAAACTGAATATGGATACCTGTCTTCAGATGCTCTTAGGGAAGTCAAATTATAGGTCAAGAAATAAAGTATCTCAAAGAACAAAAACTGGGTAAGTATCACAATAGAAGTCGTCTTGAGTTATGCAGTAATTATCCAGAAAATTAGAGCTGGCAAATTAATCTAGACGATCAAAACTCAAGGAGTCTTTGAGCAGCTACCCAGGGATATATTGACAGGCCTGGGCAGATAAGGTTTATTATTTCACTATTTAATACTGAAAATGTAGAGAACTCTGCAAAGGAAGGAAACAAACTGAATTATTTACATATATTGTTAGCTTTAGGAATAACTATGAAATGCATAAAAATGAGAAGGAAAATAAAACTCCAAATATTTTTATCTCATTCACAAGCATGTAACACAAATACAATTATTCAGGTCCTAGCAATCTTGTGGCATTCACTGACACATTAACCCTTCAAGGTCAACAGCTCAGAACGTTTGCTATAGTAAAAGAGGTTATTAGAGTGAACATCAGCATTTATATGCAGATGAAATCCATCAAAACTTATTCTCTGTATTGCTATAGCATGCTTTTGAAAAACAGCATACACACATAGTTAGTAAAAACATTTTTGAAGGCAGATTACTACTTCCTTGCACAGGTCTGTTGTTTCACTGGCTGTCCTAAACCTACGCATTTGATGAGTTCTCTGCAGCCTCCTTGGACTCCCCTTTCCTTTGCTCCTCATGTCCCACTACTCATTCTCACTCACTTGCCTTTTCACATTGCAGGTCACAGTCTTAACCTTTACCTAATCCTCCCTACCCCATGCCTTCTTTCTACGCATTGTACAAAACTGTTCAACACAAGCGTTAGTGATGTTGTTTTACTTAGCAAAAAGAAGTTTAAACAGGAAAAAAAAAAAAAAGAGCGAGATACAGAAGACAAACTCCACTCTGTTAAGCAATTACATCCATTCCTTTGTTTTGTCCTTATTCACACTGTGTAATATAGCTTAAAGCTATAGCATTATGTGGGAGATACAAAAATAGCATACAATTCCTTAAAAATAATTCCCCTCTTTTGAAAGAAAACTGGAAAGAGGAGTAACTTTACTGTAATTCATCTTATTTCAAGTTTACTAAATAGAAGCATTCTATGGAAAACAGATAAACCCATTTCTTATCTAGTACCACTCAAGTTTTGGGGTTTTTTTTTAAATAAAAGGAAATTTTCCCCCAGGAATCATGATTACTCATTCTTACAGTTCAGCATCTGAGGAAACAGAAGCTATATTCTCACTCTTGAATACTAATTTGATGTTGAGAAAAGTCCCTTAACCATTTGTGTGAAAAAATCCAACTGCTACCTTTCAATATTTCTGAATGACAGTCATGGCTCTAAGCAAACAAATGATGTTCACATATTGTGCCTTGCCTACAGGCATGTTGTTGTAATTGAATGATATTATGCCTTCTTACAAGATGGTATCTCAGTATCAATAGGGCAAACATGGCAAGGAAGTATCAGCTTCCATAGGCGTCTTGAACTTCCTGGCAAATACAATTTCATGAACTGAACGGTCTCCCTCTCCATATCAGCAACGTGCTACTGGAAAACCTTAGAATGACTGGAACAGTCAGCAACTTCTGAGATATTTATAACAACGCCAGAAATCACAAAAGCCAGCCTTTCCACTGAATTGTTGCTCAGCCATAAAATCTATCCCAAAGAGATGTTATTTGAAGGCCCTTAATAATACCAGCACGGTTCTAAGTAATTAAAAAGTTAAAAACCTACCAAAACTTCCTCTTCTATCTTAGCCTATAGGAAAAGAAGCTTGATAAGTTCATACTTTTATTTCATTTACCTGGATAGATGCATTGTGTATTTGGGAGCACAGAGAAAAATACCAAAGGATGGAAGGTATAAATACGAGTTCATATTGCACCTAAATACAATCTGATATACTCTGTGAATGAACAGTACCTGTGATGTATTCCATGAATCAACTAAGCTTCTTCGAGTCCAGCTGGTGTAAATCTCTGTCAGACCCCGTCACCTGACCACAGATGGATTATCACTGGGCAACCACAGACTTAGGGGGACAGAGAGGACAGGTAGTACATACAAGCCTAAGCCTCTTCCACATTTTTAATATTAGGAAAGGGACCTTGAAGTGGATGCCTTGAGGGGCCAGTACAAAGTATATCAGCAACTTATTTTGTAGTAACTATACCTCTTTCTGTGACTTCATTCACAAATAAAACTACCTCTTCTTCTGACACCAGTGTTCTGCTGCACGGTACTAAGTATCTAGAAACTCAAGGTGATTTTCTCAGTAAGAAATGAGTGATGTAGAGTTTGCACAACTACAGTGTAAGTGGTTTTATTTAAATGTATTTACATAACAAACCCAAGTGGATAACCAGGAAACAGCCCCTTTTTAGGACTTGGTTGTTCCAGCTACTGCTTGATTTCCTGAGAGCAACAGTACCTGAAGAATTGAATCTACACACAGCTCTGCTGCCAGGTGTGCAAATTATTCTCCATAAAGCCACTTTTTCTTGCCATTGCTTTACACAACTAAAGGAAAAGGTACCGTTTAGAAGCAGTACCTCTTCCAAAATTCAGTGGGTTTTAGCACAAGAATGAGCAAGATCACAGCAATGGCACCCTCTGGTGACAAACAGTAACACATTATAATGAGATAAATTATTCAGCCTGGAAAAAACATTTAAAGCTACTACTTCATGTAAACTTATTACACGGAAAACATTTCTACAGCAACTTGCAAAATGTAGGTGGACATTTTTAGGAACAATGATAACTAGCCTTCAACAGCAAGCAACTTTTCTGAAAAAGGGAAATTCTTCAAAATACGTCCATCTCTCTGATATCACCATATCTTCCTTTTATGGGTTCTAGTCTAATCTAATGTTCTTTAACCATCAGATAGACAAAATATAAATTGAAAAAATCATCCTCTATTTCTATCATAGATAGTATTTCAAGTTCACTTATGGTTAAGATTTCAGCATGGTCTCTGTAGTGCTACCAACAGCTTTTGAGATGTTGAAGAACATTGATGAGAGGTCTGTGAGCCAAAGACTTAACAGGTGAGTATTTTGGAAGTGGACAAACTGCTGCTCACAAGAAATCTTTCACTTGATTTGAAAGGCTGAACTTCAGCCTTTCTGAAGCATTGCCAATCATCCCCATGCTTCTTAAAGCAAGAATGTCAGAGTCAGCAATTTCAAATGCTACAGAAAGACTGAATGAATATATAAAAGTATTTCCCTTATCAATGTCAAGGAAGGAGACTGTCACAGAACGTGTAAAAGCTTAAATTAAGCAGAAAGTTGTCTTTAATCCATGTGAAATATAGTGAAATTAAAAGTAAAGAAAACAGTTGATTTCCAGATTTCTCCTATAGTACCTGACAGAAGTCCAGTTCTGCCAGGAGCTTCTGCAAAAAGTTGAGTCACAAAAAAATCTTTATGGGTAAAACATAAAACTTGGGCTCATAAATGAGATTTCCTGTCCTCTGATCTAAGGAACAGAACTTGCGGCACATCTTTATCATTTACTACTTAAGAACTAGATTAAAAAAAGCTTTTTAATAAAAGAGAGTAAAGTAATAGTAATCTCCCTTGAAACTCAGTAATTACGGGATTATTTAGTTTTCAACAAGTTCTGTTGATTCTAATATATCCATATTAAAACTTTGGCACTACAAGAGCTAAGGTATAGTTTCCTATCCATTTTCTAACTGAAGATGAATTCTATTCTACCTGAATAGAATGTTACATTTCAACATCACATTAACAGTCAATTCAAATACACTGTCTTCGACAAGCTGCCAGATTACTTGAAAAGAACAGCGTGCAGAGTGTAAACACAAAGCATACCAAATGAAATATTCAGAAACAGTAATAATACTGAAACAGCCATATACGCGTGTAGTTTTACACGTATGGCAAATAGGCATTCACTGTACTGTCAAAAACAGTTCCTCGGTCAGACTCAGGCCAAGCTTCATAAATGAAAAAACAGTGTGTACCTTGACCTAGTTATGCATAATTCAGTGAAATATGCAAGTCTTTGTACTTAGGAAGATTATTAATAGTGGGATATGCTACATGAGGAGAGGTGCCAGTATCTGGCCTGACAAATTTAGAGTAGGCTTTTGGTAAAATTTCACAGTCTTTTGAAAGGCAAGACAGAAAATAAATTCAGTATATGGTTTCGTGTGATGTGTGCTTTAGTTTACAAGGGAAATGTGAAACACATTTTTTTTGTTTCACTATGATAAATTTTGTTTAACACCACGTACAGGCAAAGCTTCTGCGAAGGTTTTATCGCTCATCAGCCACTCACAATGCATTTATTACCAAGCTGGATTAACTTTATCAGATACACATCTCTGTTATAGAAAAGTATAAAAAGGCATTATTCTAACTCGGTTATACTTTGAACAAAGGCGCTGCCGCTTGCTTACCTAGGTGACCTATATCATCTAAGTTTCCTTTACTAAAACTAATAATTGACAAACTGAATGATGTGCTGTAATGGAGTTCTTGTTAAACATAGTTTCATCATTTCTCTCTAGTAGAGGGAAAGGCTCATAATTAAAATACTAATTGAAAAATCTCATGGTTATTTTGAGAGTTTATTTAAAAAGCTCTCCATGTTGTGACCTTCACACAATGATGTAGATACAACTGCACGCAAAAGCTCTTTCCCTCTGAATTCGGGAAAAAGGAAGATCACAGCTAGCCTCAGCGGTTTATGAACCTAGCTGCTGCAATATTTTCCAGGTAGCCTTAATTCACCAGCCTATATTTCTGTCTTCCTCAGTTTCCTGGCTAAATACTGGATTTCATTTCCCGTGTCACAATTCCTGGTTGCCTTGGTTCATGCAATTATGTAGGGGGCATTCATATAATCCACAAAAGTCACTCTGAAGGAAGAGACTGCACAACAGGACACAGCTTCAGCTAGGTCCTCATACTATATGGACAAAAAGCACAATGGTCAAGGCCCAGCAACCAGAGCGTGGCATAGACTGTGGCAGAGGTACTGAAATCACTGACAACTCAGAGAAATGACAATTTACAATTTTTACAGACACTGAAGCCCTGACTCGAATGGGCAAGAAGATTACAGACATCCATGGTATAAGACCTCACCACACCATGCATAAGAGATTTTTTCTTCTTATAATCCATCCATTTCTTCTATGATCATGAGGGCTAAAAATTCATCTATCTCTGGGAGAATAAAACCTGAGATCCTGGTGTACATCTCTCTGGTCAACACCGAACTGAATGGAAAAATCTAATGGCTGCCAAATTGCTAAATTCCAGCTACAAACAACTGAATGTGAAGATGGCAATTTTTTATCCTTTTTAGGCCACCTAAGCAGAGCTGTCACTGTTGCCACATGTGCATCCTTACTCTCTAGAATATCACCAAACACTGTGTTCCAGATAGTATTTATTTAGCTCTTTCAATATACCTGTATGTTTAGCACTACTTCCATCGCATCATCCTGCTAACCCACACTACAGTGTTATTGGGTTATATTAAAATTGTAACAAATGTTTAAGATTTTATATATTGCCATTTCATATTCATGTCTTCCACAAGGCTTTAAAGTTTACCAGTACTACATATCCATTTTTTGTCCTTAACCCCATCATTTACCCTCCTTCTGCACTGAATGCATAAGCCATTTACCTGGACAAAATTGTAGTTGATGTGTAGTTAAGTCTTTAAAAGTCGTTCCTGCTAGTCAATTCCCTCATTAGGAAACCACTTCCTATTAGAAGTGCCCTCAAGTTTTGAGAGCACATCAAAATTGGATCCACTTAAGCAACCGAGCTTTGATACTGTGCTTAATGACTTGCTAAATTTGTCATTTACAAAGTACTTTACAAGCCTTCCTAAAGAAGAGATGAAGTATGCCCATGCATGAGCTAACCTCCCCAGCACTCCTTCTTAAGAAGTCTAGTTGATATATGACGTACGTGATTCCATTTTCTGAGTCTATGACATTTCATTTAAATCTCATCGTTTCCTTAGGACCATCTGGACACTTTCTCAGCTAAGAACAGATCGTACAACTGTGGCAGCTTCTCTTCTCTTTCATATCTGTCCCTCCTGCTGTTTCCAAGCTACCTGGGTTGATCTGGGAGGGAAATGGGCACAACATTCCTAGACAGTACTAACAGCTGAAATTAGCACTATACTATGCAATATACAGTAAGTCTACAGCTTCCCTGCTTCTTCTTGTACACAAAATATAGGTATACTACCTCAAAATTATAAGGGCATATTATCTCCCCCCCCCCCTCCAATTAAAGACTACACAGATCTGCTCCAACTGCATCACCACTGTTTAAACACCCCATTTTAACAAGGAAAGTCTTTCCCATAGGCAAAAGTGAATATTTCTTAGTGGGAATATTTAGGAAGCAAACTTAATCTCCCAATGTTTTAACCCAAATAGAATTCCGACACCAGGAACGTTAAAACCTTCTACTTCCAAACTGGTCTTACCACTCAGAGACAATAGCACGCATACAACACAACCAAAACCTTCTCAAGAGTAGAATCACAGTTTCACCATAACCTTTTCTGCAAATTATGAAGTGTGAAATAGAAAGCTGAATAAAAATTAAAGTAAAGAAATATTGAGAACAACATGGCAAAATTAAAACAGTAAAAATAAGAAAATAAACTCCTTGCTGTCATCTGTCTGGTGCCTCTTTGTAAATCCTGTGATGCAATAATATCTTTTCTTTTCTATTGTAAGCCTAAATCCGTTATTCAACAACATTCCAGGATAAGCCCAGATTATACTGCTCATAAAATTGAAGCAACTATAAAATACAAGGTCAGTTTGAATTATGGGGTGGTTTTTGTTTGGTTTTTTTTTTAAGATTTACTTTATATATGCATTTGAGAAATCACTATATGAAATTACCACTGAAAACTTCATAGCAGGGAAAAAAAGAAAGGGAAATATAATTTCCCTGTTTTATTCAAACGATCCAAACAGAAGTACAACACATAAATACAGTTTCTCATATTTTATCTTATAATTTTCCCAAATTCATTTAACTTTATTCATGGTATTCTTTTTTTTTTTTAATAAGTGATATGCACACATGGCATTGTCTGGTATTCAAACTTTCAATTACTATGATAAAAACCACCACCAAAGTAATGTGGAAAAAATTGTAGAATTCACTGTCACCGATATGTCTAGCATAGCAAATATTGATGGATATTGAACCTGAAAATATTTGTGAAGCATCCTACAACACCTTTCTATATGACTTGAATCCTCACACCTGATGGTAGAGACAGGTTGGCTCCAGTGGAGTAGGGAAGATCTTCTCCAGGAAGAAAAGGGGATGAAGTGAGGAAAGGGAAAGTGCATGGCACTACCGGATTCAACGTCAGGACTCTCCAGGTTCATTCCAATAACGCGCCACATTTCCACACCTCACAAGGTACAGCTAGGCTATCAACACAGAAATGGTTCCATACATTCCAAATTATTTGCTTTTCATAGGCATTATCTACAAAAAGCTACCAAAATCACAGTGTTTTATTGCAGATTTCTTTAAAACACACACACAGATTACCACAGTATGACCTTGAACTATTTCCCTTGTTTTGCTGAAGTTTGAGATTGCTTTATTTCTTCCCATTCATTCTTGTCTTGCTGCTCAATTCAGAATCACTACTAGGTAAGATAAAAGCATTCCTTGATCATCTTTTTTGCTCTGACATTATTTTAATAACATGGTTTCAGTCCTGGAATTTCTCCTCCTCCCCCAAGACAAGCTTTTCTTCTTTTCTGACACACAAATCTAAAACAGAAACATCTCAAGTGTTTGGTATTATAATATCAGTGTAGAAATCTCATGATAAACATTTTATATTATGTCCCATTCTACCAGTGATATTATCAATTACATACAATAAAGGCACTATACAAAAAGTATCAAGGTAACAACTTTCTACCCCAAAAAAGGTCTCCAACATGATTCCAGATGTTTTCTTTTTTACAACAGGAGAATCAACATGATCTAGATTCACGTCAAACTGAAAGCCCTCCTTCTGGATTCTCTTTGGGTCTCTAAGTTCATTTCAGCACTCTGAAATATTACTGAGATCTGCTCTGAGTTTACATGCTACTTTTCTGTTCTCCTTTCTTCTACCTAGGATTATGTTTTCTCTTCTGTATTACTGGTTTGTTCAGCTTTTCACTCTCATCTGCCTAATGATGGTTGAATTTAATCACCTCCCTAACAGCCTGTAACTGGTCATTCAATAACAGTGAAGCCAGGGAGACAATTGCAGATTTGTTGCAAAAACATTCTGTACATCAATCTTCCTTAACTATGACAGTTCAGTTTACATGGATTTTTTATATTGAAAATTAATTTATTTTACAACAGGTTTTGAAGTTTTGAGAAGAACTTAATTTTCAACTCAACTTAGAAAAAAAAAGAACTGCTCGCTTTTTAAAAAAGTAAACAAAATATAGCCCTGGAAGAGTACTTGCTTCAAGGCCACTACCTAAACATAATCAGCACCTAAGCTTTACTCTGGAAACAGGAATACTGTAGGCTTAGGAAAGAACACATGACAGCTGATGACAAGCGCTACTTTTGAAAAGAGTTCCATGATGTTTTGGAATAAACAGTTACAGGCTTTAATAAAAGGAAAGACAAAATAAGCATTCGGGAACTCTGGTATATCCCCTATACTCTGTACCTGTGGGTCCCCACAAAGAATTCTCTCTACAAAGCTGGCACATGACATCAGAGATGAGCTATATATCTAATTGACTTTTTACATTTGTATATATCACAAAAAGATTAATTTACTTAAATCTCACAACTCAATACATCATGTTGATTAACAATTTGGTGACAGATTTGCTGTTATATATTCACATTGCCATGTATAAAGAAGAGATGGCCAGATCGAGACAGAAGTAAAAGCTGTGAGATATAAGAAGAATTTAGAGCCTAATCAGACTTGTGAAAATAGAAGTGTTGCTTTTCAAATTGGATCATCAATAAGGTGTTTTTTTAGGAAGAATTTTAGTATACCAAGTAAAAAATTGAATTTAAATGAGTTTCCATTATTTCAATTTATCTATAAGCATTTCAAACCTGCTAATATTTCAAGGTTCACAGAATTCTAATTTATGATAAAATTAAATCATACTAAATCTAGAAGTGCAGAAAATGGTCATAAGCTTTGTGAATGGATTTGAATGGGAAACAAATCATATTGTTAGAGCAATTTTTAGAAATTAAGCCTCCTCTGTGCTACTTAGAGATGTACTAAAAGTGACAAAATAGATTTAATATTACAAGAAAAGTGAGAGGTATAGTTTGTTTTTTTGGTTGGTTTTTTTTTTTTAAGTGCAATGATATAAATTGATAGCATCTCAATATTAAAAAAAAATCACCTTTTGGAGTTGAACTACTGTTTTGTAACACAACAGTTGAACTGTATCAGGGGAAAAAGCTTCAACGGTATGTTAAATAAATTCAGTAGTCCTTGCATCATGAGTTCACTCTAATATTGCTAGGCATAAATGGATAAAATCTCATACCAAGAAATGTCTTGTTTTATGCTAGTAACCTGCAAATCTGAAACCATATCAGAGAGCAAATTTCTCTTGAAGTATACATTCTTGTTACTTCCTCTTGAAGACGAATACCTAGCAGGTTATTGATCTGCTTCTGAAGGACATAGTGTTTATTATGTAGGAAACCACTGCTGGGCACAAGCGTAAGAAATTAATGATGGTTTTGTAAGTGTCCACACTGTGGTGCTGAACCAGTGGGGCAACTGTCAATCTATATGATAATGCATCTCAAAACTTCATAAAATCAGTGATGTGAAGAAGCATTGATTTTTGAGCTAACCAGAATTTGTGAGAGAGTAAGACTAAAAAGTTTACTGAAGTTAACACCTCTGTGTATATAATAGTTGCTTCAAACTTGCATGATTTTTTTTAAACACCCAAACATACAGAAACCCTTATCACAAAAACCTTTCCAAGTAAAAATGAATTCCACATACCGGTTTGTTTCTTGTGTGCTATTTGATCATGTCCTTCTTTCTCTTATTAACATCATTGTTAGAAAAATTACCTATTTAAAATGGATTCACTGCACTGTATTTCCAATTACTTAATAATTCACTTAGTGTAAGGAAGAAACTGAAATGCAAGCAAACAGACTCATTCTTTTATCAATGTCTGTGACAGTATGTATGAAAGTAGGTCCTGAGATTAAATTTTCTCAGACAAAAGGTGTGGCACAGTGCTTCCACTGAAATGGAGACAGTCGCCTTCAGTGAAGTGAATTCATGCTACAGAAATGAATCCCAATTGTTCCATAATGCCAGAATTTCATTAGTCAGGTTTTTTATTTGAAATTATGCACAGTAGCCTTATCAAAACTCTACTAAAGTCATGGAAACTGTCATGTTTTCTGTGAATGGTTTTATTAAAAAAAAATAATAAATCAATTAATCAGTCGCTGATTCTTTTTAAAATACTGACTTCCTTGTACACACCATTATTAGTAAATATACATTTCCTCTCTGGTTTTGACAAAGAAATGTATCCTGCTATGCCTATGGAGAGGAGATACTACTTGAAGATTCAATTTAAATCAACAAAAAAAAGACTGCTGTTACAAACAAAATCAATTGCACTTTTCTGAGCTTTCTTCTATCAATATAAAACCTGTAATTCAGTTTTGCCTTGTTTGCTTTGACAAGCAGTTGCTGGTGTTTCTAGTGCCTGGCACACCAGCTTTGTTGAAACCGAGACAACAGTCAGTAAGTATGGGGAGGAGCCTAAAATAAACATCTGAAAGAAATCCTCATCTGAGAGGCATCCAACATGTAACAAATTAAATTTTATCACGAGTAATATGCGTAGCAGGGAGCTGGTTTCATTAGCTGGTATCAGCTGCCTGAATAGTTGCTCTGAGGGTACAACATCAGGGAGATCCCTTTTCACCTTCTGGGCTGGTTTTGGCTGGGGTAGAGTCAATTTTCTTCACTGTAGCTGGTATGGGGCTATGTTTCAGATTTGTGCTGAAAGCAGTGTTGATAACACAGGGATGTTTCCATTCCTGCTGAGCAGTGCTCACACCGAGTCAAGGCCTTTTCTGCCTCTCCCCCCACCCCACCAGCGAGCAGGCTGGGGGGCACAAGAAGCTGGGGGGGGACACAGCCAGGACAGCTGACCCCGACTGACCCAAGGGATATTCCAGACCATAGGACGTCATGCTCAGCACATAAAGCTGGGGGGAGAAGAAGGAAGGGAGGACGTTCAGAGTTAGGATGTTTCTCTTCCCATGTAACCATTAACACGTGCTGGAGCCCTGCTTTCCTGGAGATGGCTGAACACCTGCCTGCCCATGGGAAGTGGTGAATGAAGTCCTGTGGTGGTGAATTCCTTTCCCCCTCTCCAGGCTGATTTTTGAACTCGGGAAGGTTCGCTAGCCTTAGCATAAGTGTCATGAGTCGGGCAGTGAAGCGACCCTTGGCTGCACCAGGGACTCTTACACAGCGAAGACAGGGAGATACGCTGCGTGTCCCAAGGACTCCTGCTGCCCGGCGGAGGATGGCCAGTTCTTATAACGACCTGCGGCCAGTTCTCTCTCATAACAACCTTGCAACATTACGGTCCTCCCCTGACAATCTTGGAGCATCCCGTATCCATGTTTTGAGTTATTCTCAGTCTTGGAATTTTCCAGCGCAGCTGGGATTCTAGCAATTTGTTGATGACAAAAGTCAATCATCTCCCGAACCTATAAAGAGTGGTACTGAGTGAGGCCCTTTGAGCTCTCCTGGACCGCAGCGGGCTGCGACCAGCATCTCCCTCTGAGCGGGACGCCTCTCGGAGCTTGCAAACTCTCCTGTTTGCGAAAATCAGAGGTCTGTCACCAAAACCTGACGTGACCTGGGCTGATTCTTTTCGCTCCTCGAGGCTGGAGCCTTCGCCCATTGAGACAAATGCCAAAGCATTTGATGTGAATATTTTCACTGACCTCAAGGGGAATTTTTAACAGATAGACCTCCTTTTCTCTCTTATTCTCTATATGTATTTCTTAGTGTCTTTATGCACGCGTGTGTACCAACCTGACAAGTCTATAATAAGTAAGTCATAGCAAGTATATATTATGTTATAGCAAGTATATTATAAGATGTTAAGTAAGTTATAGAAGATATAAGTGAATACTTTAAAATTTATACATAAATTACTGTCATTATTTTTATTCGACTGTGAAAGAACTTTAGGCTGCGATTATACTGACAATCCCTTTAGATATAAACTGTTGACCAAGTCTGGGACTAGGAGTCGATCCAGCTGCACCTAGACTCCGACAGGAGTTTAGAAAGCAAGGGGGTCTTCTCTGAACCTCGTGACTCAACGGGAGGGTTTCCCTTACCATTTCCCACATTCCCTTTTACCCTGTTACGTTTTCAGTCCCCATATACATAAGTTTAGTTTAATTCTAATTTAATTTTCCTGTGTGCATTTCATCCATGTACTAAGTAATAGAGTGAACTTTGCCATTGAATTCTGTGAAGTCGCACTGTTATACAAATTTCTATTAAGTAATTTTTCTGTTGCTAATACAATTGGAGGTGATTCTTTAAGTGATCCAAACCCCTCTCTCTCATTTTTAATCCCCTCCACGACAAGTCCTTGTTTTGCTTTGCTTGGGCATGTGCAGCTTTTGCTTTACCTATTAAACTGTCTTTAACTCAGCCCACGAGTTTTCTTACTTTACCCTTCCAATTCTCTCCCCCATTCCACCGTAGGGGGAGTGAGCAAGCAGCTGTGTGGGGCTTAGTTGTTGGCTGGGGTTAAACTGCGATAGCTTCTCAGAATGGCAAGTATCAAAACATTTAGTTCATATTTTAACTAAGCTGAGTTTGCACCTTCATCACCCTATAGGATGGATTCCTGCAAATCCACTTTTACTATTTTTCCTCTAGTTTAGTTTAAAAACATGGGAGCACAGAAAATTCCCTAGGTAAAGATTTTTAGCTGATATATATGAAGAACATGAATCTGGGTTATATGAATTTGAAAGGACAGCTGGCTTAATGCAGTTTACTTTGAGAATCAACCAATGTCTAGGCGTTTGTCACAAATGATTGTTACACTGTCTAAAGTCTCATTTCTATGAACTTAATGACTATAGTAAACAGAAGTGCTTTGCCTCAGTCTGATGCATAGGTTTGCTTTCTAAAAGCCCCCAATACTTACCAATAAGCAAACAGCAAATTAATTTTATTTTTTATAACTTCAAAAATGTGAAAAAACACACAAAATTATATCTGATTGTTACAAATTAGCACCATTGTTACAGCTAGTAGCGTATTGTAGATTATCAATATTACCTCAAGCTGTGTATAAAAATCGCATACGAGAAACTATTTCTCTTAAGAAATTTCTTTCTGCTTCTCATCATTAAGATTAATTTAATGTACTCTGAGCACAAACTTCTGTGAAAGATTATTGCGAGGAAAGTAAATTGTAAGATAAAACAAAAATATATCATATTATATGATATACATGTCATAGAGTTTCCTGATATCGATGCTAAAGCAATCCCAACATTAAAAAGCAGCTTTAGTCAAACTGAGAAAGAAAAGTAAAAAATTAACCTTTAAAAGAATACTCATGCATTTCTAAGTATGATCACGTTCTTATACATGTGCATTAAGAACATATTGAACAAAAAGGCCTACCATTTTCCTCATCTGACTTATTTTCATTGTCGGAGTCGGTAAGCGTCAGAGCTGAGTTTTCACGACTTGACAGACCGGAACTTCGCCTGGATTTGATCCCTCTTCCCCACAGCCTGATGGCATGCTCCGGAGACATTCCTCCCTCTGTGTCTGAGTCAGCATCAGAGCCGGTGCTCAAGGAATAGCCTTGATGGAGTATTCCTATGTCTGAGCAGTAGCCGCTTCGATGGGGAGAGGGCTCACAGATTCCTAGTTCTGCAAGGGTGAAGTTTGTTCCTAAAAGGGCAATAAATAAAAAAAAAAGAAAAAAAAAAAAAAATTTAAAAGCTAGGGGATTTATTTTAAGTTGGAAAATAACAGACACTTAAAATTTCTGTTAACTATGCTGTGTAAGCCTCTGTAATGAATTACATACAGAAATCTCTGGTGCTCAGATCTAGCAACTTAACTAAAACATATTGAATATAGTTAAAATGGATGAAATACAGAAAACAAAGGTAGGAAAGGTCTTTAAATTTTAGGTTACTATTTTGGCCCCAAATAATTAATCACTTAGGTATGTGATTAACATAAAGCTCATGACAAGAGCTAATGACATAACCTGCTTTATTATGTAACTAACCTTATATTTATAGGACCAGAGCATGAGCTTTGAAGTTGAGCATTTGATTACTCAAAAAGAGAATTTTTTTCTTATTAAGCTCATTTTCTCATACATAAGTCTTCCATAGAGATAGGATTTTTAATGCTAATTTTCATATAGTTTCGTATTTCATAGAAAATAAACATTTATTTGGGAAAACAGAGTTTACAGATCAGGATCACTTGAAAGAATGCAAATGTATCAGCAGTGTAACATGAAACCTTGTCACCAGCTTTGCACTTTTACATTTGGTGAGATTGATAGTTTAATATCTCCTATAGAAATCAAGATAGACCTTATAATCATTGCAATTGTTTTCTGCCTTTTTTCACCATATTCAGGAAGAAAGCATACATTGATACCAAAATCAGGAGGACATCGGGTTTAAAGGCAAAACTTTCAGGAACAATGTCAAAACATGTGACCTTTAGCAGTTAATAACGAGTCAGTGGATAAAGTCTCATACATTTTTAAAGCACATGGAGTCCCCCAGGGTTCTCGGAAAGTATAGATTTGCTGGCTGATTTCTGCTTATGTATTTGTTTCCTACAGTAACGAACAGGATGGTAAAAAAATATAGGGAAATGTTCACTGGTCTTGAAGGCTTTCAAAGGTTTTGAAAAGCAGTGATTTTAGCTTCATTACATTGGCCTAAAAATGAAGAACAAAGACAGACTGAAGTCACTGGCAGTATAACTGCCAACTATTTAATTAATTTCTTAATTTGCAGGGAAACTAGATCTGTGGTCTGTTTTTCTAAAAAGGTAGTTTTAATTTTTCCAAAAGTAGTTTATATTTTCTCCTCTTCCTCTATATATTTATCAGAATGAAGCTATACAGTGGATGTTCATACACTAAATAAAAAGCACACTTAAGTGTCTTCTATTAACAAAGATGTTAACTTGGGTTTTTTTAAGTGTTAGAACTTCTTTCACAGATTAGCGAGGAAAGATCATACAGTATTAAATCTATCTGATTCATCTATCTGTATCAGCCCTCTCTAGTCTCACACCTAGCTATTAAAGTATTTTTTGGATATGGGATGTATGCACACATCTGCAGAAAGTAAAACTGGGCCCTACTTAACTTTTATTCCTAGAGCTCATCAATTAAAGGAAGGTGATGGATTTCTTCTGGAAGACTGAGCTACATCTTCATCCAGGAACAGCTAGACAGCAATATTGAGCATGACAGGAGGGAGAAGACATGATCTCTTTCACCCCTAGGTTAACCAGCAAACAGGCCAGCAGCAAGAGAGTGGCCAACAACTTCAGGTAAAGAAGTAGCACTGCCTGGATGCTTCTAAAGAAGTGAAGCATTTAGTGGCAATGTTTAAAAATATTATAAAAAGGTTGACATTAAAAAAGTCAGCTCTTTTTCATCAACACCAAATTAACCCGAACCCTCCTAGTTAGGAGTATATTTTAAACTGCCTTGTAATATTTATTCTAGTAATCTGAAATTTTGTGGTTTAGTCAAAAGCAATGAACTGAACAGTCCTAAAAATGAGCTTCTCAAGTGTACTTCAGTCTAAAAATTTTTTGCCTTTTTTTTTTTTTTTTTTTTTTTTTTAGTAAGTAGAGAGCTCTGGCATGACAGATGAAACTAAGCTACTTTTAAAGAAAATGTAAATTTTAATCAGGTCCAATTTCAGTAGAAGACATTTAACAAAAGCAGCTTGATTGACTAGAGTTTTGTTTCAGCCACATGAGCAAACTAACCTTAGACTCATTAAAAAAAAGGTCAAAACCAACCCAAAATATAAAACATATATAAAAAATGGAGTGAACTAAAGCCTACTAGCCCCATGCTTTCTGATCTACACAGGCAAAGTGCATCTTGACATCAAATACATGTTAAAATTACCAAACTCATCATGAAAGTGAAGTTTTTCAAGTTTTCTTGTTTGCTGTTGGCATAAATGTCTACAAATACACACCAATTATGAATATATTAGCTTAATTAAGCTGGTTTACATACACGGTATAGCATTTTAATGATATTCTGTGGATTTTAACAGCCATTACAAGCCCAGATGATTTCACTCTGATTAGCATCCTGTATTGACGTCAGAATCTGACTATAACATCTAATGCAAAAAGCGATCTGCAAAGAAATTCTTACTTTATTTGTCTGAGAAAAATGGTAAAGGCATTGAAAGTGGAAGGAAAATATAGCATTCACAGAAATCATTCATCCATTTCAGTTTTATTCTCTGGGAATTTGGCATCATCCAGAAACATGGAGAAAAAGATTTGAAAACTGACCAAATTCAAAAAATTTGAGAAGTGGATCAGATCAACTCAAGAACACAAATGGAATCAGCCTCTGGGAAAGCATTTTCTATGCTGCTTCTCAGAAATCTCCTTACAGTCTTACAACAGAAAATCTCGAGCATCCTGATGATAGACATGAAATATTCTAGAGATTTCCTTCTCCAGCAAAAACATGTTCTTCTCTGGTAGACTCTAAGTTAGTTTTATTTATTATTTTTCAGTGTTTGCTTCTGCAAAAAATGTGAGACTGTTGTGTAAGACAGCATACAATGGCCGAATAACTTGTCCTTGGATACCCATGGGAAACCACATAAGAATATATTTTGGAGACATTTTTCGCATACATACATATATAGATTTTATACATACATACATACATAGATTTTATATATACATACATATATAAAACCATTTTTCAGAGATCTATTTTATATTTAAATATATAAAAATGTATCTATATATATTATACTTCCTGATACCTTCATAGCCCTTAAGTTACTGTAAAATATGAGGAAAAGGAGATAAAAACACTATAGTTATGTTCTCTAGCCCTATTCTTGATCTGGATCATATTCTCCTACATGCCTCATTTCTCTAAAATGAAACTGTCCACTTCTCTTGAATAACGAATGAACGGCTTTCACTAATATAATATTCTCTTATTTGCTCAGCCATTATTGCACATTAAGGTATTAATGGTATCAGTAGACTACCCTTGTAAATTCAGATAATGGATAAATACAGTTCTGCATGCACAGAAATCATTTGTTCAATAATTCATAGCAGAAAGAACCCTACTATTACTTTGCAAATAAAGTATAGTCTCACAAATAACGAGAAAATATCTAACTCGTTTCGTATCCGCTCAGTATCCTGGCAGGATACTCCCTATGGGATCCTGATGACGGGAGGGTTACCAAGAACAGTGCAGCCTTCCTCGTCCCCACCGCCAGTAGAAACGACAGCACCTGTGGGCTGGAGTGAGGAAACAGACACAGCCTGGCCTGGGGTTAAGGTTTAGTGTCTCCTTCAAGAAGTATTTTTCTTACAGCTCTTTAAGTGATTAGGAGATCAAGCAAACCAAGACCTCCCAGAAGAAAAGCGAAGGAAGGAGGGCAGCAGTACCTGTTGCTTGCCATGCCCTGGGAATTCAAATTGTACCGCTGTGTATTCACAGAGAAAAATCTGGTCCATGAGCTAAAGTGCACTACGAGCACTAGCAGTCAAAGCACATGGATGCCTTCTGACAGTGTTATACAGCATGCTCTACCTCTAGGGCTTGCACGGAGTTGGGAGTAACTGCATTTTACTGAAACTTCACTTGCAAAGTAGGACTGAAATGCGCAGGCAGAATCTGTTCTTGCACATTCAAAACTTAAGGGTGTTTTCTCTCAGATTCTTGTAGCATCTACTACATTGCTGGTGATACTAAATGAAAAGAGATAAATAACATCCGATTTTTATTGGTGGAAAAGAAAGAAACCTCTTTCTTATGAAGAACACACCACACAGAAAAAAAAAACCCTCACAAGGTTTTTTGCTTTTTCATATGCAACAGAGCTTACTAGCCTCCATCCTCAGTCCCTGCATCTCCACCTGCAGAAATCACTAGACCATTTTCATTAAAGAAGTTAATGCGAGCTGCTCCCTTAAGGTGTATGCAATCTTTCATATAGAAATAGACCTAAAGCATACCAGTTTTGAAGTGTAGTATAATGTTATGTACTTGATCATCATTGCCCATAATCTACATGCTGTGAATAGTCCCTCAATGGAGTAGAAAAGAAGATGTTTTCCTTTTAATTAGTACATTACTTCTATTATCTTTTGAGCACATCTCCTTTTACAGAAATTTACTACTGAAGTTATTTAGTATATAATACTTACTAAAAGTGTGTTTAATTCAATGATGTACAATTCTACTCATCACCTCAGTGAAGACTAGAAAGCATTACCATATAAGCAAAGGTTATTTTCACCTAACCTCTCGGCAGAGGTCTTTTTTGGGTCATCACAAATTGCATGAATTGCCCTTCTGAAGATTAATCTAATCCAGCTGTGATCGCTACAAGATGCCTCAGAGGAAGATATCTGAAACCAGTAATGCACAGATATGATAAATGTGCCTTCAACACTAGATCAGCAGTTCAAAACTGGGCTAAGTCTAAAATCAAAAGGATAAATATCACTTAGATTCTTTGCTACTATAATCAATTACAAGAAGTAAGGATAACAAGAATACATTCACTTAAGATATTTCATCCTTTCTCAAATTTTTGTTATGTTCATAGCTAGAATGATTTTTGCTGGCACAAGTACCACACTTTAGCTCCAATCTGCGGTATATGAAGAGGTCGTTCCTCTTAACAAACTCTGATGCACACTTAATTTTTCTCAATTCTTTATGCATTCATTTATTATAATGACAGGGACAACAGATGATTACTATCTCATTTTTTAATCTACTTACTGTGGTCATTTCTAACATTTACCCTTTTTACTCATCTTCCTTATCCAATAAACAACTGCCATCTTTTTAATCCGCTGTATCTCAGCTGTTTCAATACTATTCTTTTCCCCTAGTTAAACATCCTGTTCTACAAAATGTTTTACTTAATTTTGTTTCTAATTCTACACTATCAGATACTCCAAACTGAGACTTCAAACCTAAGCTGAGGGATAGACTACTGTCTTCCTGCATTTTTATAGCTTTTCTACTATTTTATTTAGGATTTTTGAAAAAAAATGTATTAATGTAAATCCTTTATTTTATAAATGTCCCCCTCCCCTCCCCCACCTCCCTCCTTTATGCATCATTATAAAATATACTGCATCTTTCTGGTGGTTTAAATATACTTACATCAGAAGTATCCTTTCCCTGTAACATACAGGAATTTTAACCACGTAATCACAATGAATAGCCTCTGTGGCAAATCTAATACTAGCATGAAACACGCCTGGAAAATTCTCTCTCTTAACATCATTGATCTCACAATGACTGCAATATTCCATTTCTGAAGAAAGCACAAATCCAAAAAGAAAAGCACAAAGAAAAGATAAGCTCTTCTTTCACTGTGATCCCTCCAAGTAGAGGAAACATCCCCTGGCTTGGGAGGCCAGGTAGGAAACAGGAGATACTAGTCACTCTAGCCATGACACTCATCAGCATACAGCAGATTTATGGGCTAGCTTTTCCTCCCCATTGTAATATTCGCAAACATGATTACATAAACTGAACTGTTTACCTGAACTCTCCTAACACTCCTATTTCCTAACTCTCTATCCATTTTCCCCTAATAATAGTCCTTTGGTAGCGTGGGGAAGGGGCAGTGTAAGCTCCTGTGGAATGAAATCTCCACTGATCAAACACTAAAAATACTTGAGAATGGATTCCTTAGAAATTAGAAAGTAACAATAATGAACAAGCTATTTCTTGTTCTAGGTTTTAAAATCTATAGCTGGGGTTTAACAATAGCAGGACATCCTACGTGTTTCTGTTACTGCCTACTAAGAAGATTGGCAGATGACATATTTTTGTGTAAGATTATTAAATTCTAGGTATTGCTAGTCAGGAAAGCAAAACATTTTATAACTAAGTGAATGTGAACTTTCACCACTTAATGATGATATATCTTACTTTCATAGAGCACATTTGTGACAAAGCCATCAGGAAATGCTTTATAGATGTTACTGAGAAGTATGAGAATACCACAGAGGTCTTGATGCCCATCTCCAATGTGCTGTCACCCAGCCCGCACGTGCATACGTACATACATACCCCACTCTGGTAACACGTGCTACAATTTAGAATATACATGTACATGGCGAAATTTTGTTACAAATACTAACACAGTAGTATGCAGACAACAATTTTTAAAATTCAATAGAAACACAATGGTTTTCTTCAATGTGAAACTCTGGCAGCCTCGGTCCCTTCTGCAGCAAACTGACTAGAAGTAGTAAACAGAAATGCATACGCACATTACAACACGTGGTTTGAATTTGAAATATATTTTCTAGCTTCTCTCATCAATGACAGCAAAATCCTTTAATTGTCTTTTTTATAATCCTCTTTCTGCCTTCCTTCTTTCTGACTCGGAGATTCCCAAGCCTAATACCAGGATACAGATGTTTCTCTTTTTGACAATAAGGCTGTTGACAGTATTAATACAGTAGATTCATATCCACTTTAAAAAATTATAAGGTTTATAAAACCAGGCATCTAATGAGATTTCACTCTAGTTCACAATATTACATAACCTTCAGTTATGTGATCATATTCTATTTTTTCAGTAAAATTTCCTCCTTTGGTGAAATGACTATGGAGCCACTCTCATTTTTTTTTAACCTTCCTCATTCAGTCTTTATATACCAAATAGAGAATACAGTATTTTTAATTACTTCATACACATTTTCTGCAGTTGTGCTGAATGTAGTCTCTGAGAACACCTCAAACACTACTTTCTTTATCTTCACCTCCTTACGAGGTGAGCTTTTATCATCCCCATTTTATAGCTTTTAAACTAAGGAAAGGGAGAATAGAACAGCCTCCTTCCAGAGCATAAACTAATTTGGGCAGAACAAGTATCATCTAAAAAATGTATTTCTGGTATCACCTTATGGTGATGAACTTCTTTTTAATGATATGCTGGTTTAGGGCAAAGTATGCATTTATCGTTTTCTCCTCAAATGCTGATGTTGATTAAGGACAAAACTAGATTTGGGAGGACAAGAGGATGGAGCTAGGTGGCAAGTATTTATTATCTACCCAACGCAGCCCAGGTTAAAATGTAATTCTTCAGGCTAACGTTTTACTTTCTTAGGCAGTCTTTCATTTATTGTAAGCTTTCCAGCTTTTCCAAGCTCTGAGGAATGGTAAAAGGAGAACAGCTTCATTTATTACAAAGGGATGTGTTATTCCTACAGACCTGTCCGTTCAGAAACCTGAAGGAGACAGGAAAAAAACTACGCAGCTCTGTAAGCAATTGCTCTGCTCTCCTCTGCTGCTTTGCCCTTCTGTGTTCTGCCTAGGTGCACTTCTCCTCCTCCTCCTGGCTGATTAAGTGCCAGCAGAAAGCAAATTCGGGGCTGAGCCTCCCCTATTACTGCCCGTGCGGGTGCCTGGCAGCAGTGCAGGAGGAGCAGCCATGGGAAAGTCCTGCTCAGAGCTGACCCCGCAGGCGGGCAGCAGCTCCTCGGCACATATGCAAGCTTTCATCAGTTCTGCAGGCAAACTCCAGTGAATCTATCATATTTCTGCAGAGACGCAGAGACAGAGAACAGGGAAAGGTTTTCCAAACTTGGAATCTCTGATTCAAAGGATGGAGATACTTCAGTTTAATGAACACAACGGTCATGTGATGTTTCCGCTGCAAGCAAAGTAACATATTTTCTCTACCATCATTCTCAGAACCAGTCAGGTACTCCCTCCTGTCCGGTCTCCAAACAAATCAACCCAAAGTAGACAGAATTAATGGCAAATTTCAACCTAAATACTTTGATCTATTGATGTTTTGAGGTGTTACTATAAGAAATGTATGTAAACTCAAGTATACGCAATGCATTAACACGTAAATAAGATCCTCCTTTCTCAAAGCAACTTCAGGCCTCTCCATGTATCTACTTATCTCCAGTGAAATGTATCATCTGCCATTTAAAAGGCAATGACTGTTTTGTGATCAAAATCAAATTAAAAATCCACAGGGTTGTTTGTGCTAAACATGCACAATGTATACCTGTATTTGCAGAAGTATGTGCCGTGTCAAAGATGACATCCTGGGCAACCTCCAGCAGGAGGAAAAAAAACCCTGCTCTTTTTAGGGCTACTTAGTGTGTAATAAGACAATGAGTATGACCAGTAATCTAAAACAACTCTAATCCTATTTTCTGCACTTTTTGTTAAGGTGACAAGAAAACATGAGAAAGGTTTTATATTTAAAACTACAACAATACACTTTTTTCCTATGTGAATGAGACTGGAAATTCTTCCACAGATGTGATAGTAGACATTTTAGCATTCTGAAATCAGTTGTGCCACTTTACTCATGTCCGAATACATTCACAAAATTACAAAGTTAACAATTGGGCTGTTGTGCAGCACTGGGGACTAGCAGAAACTAACTTCCACATATTAAAAAGAGAGACTGAAAGTAACCCACAAAAACAGTAACTGAGGGAAAACCAGCACAGATTCTGTTCTTTTCATCTGTGAAGTGTAGGCAACAACATTGTGCTAACACAACTGTCCAAACGATCTAACGTACCTCTGCAGTGACAAATACTGCATTTTGGGGATAAAATCTGTACCAATTCACAGCTATGTTCTGTTATACATTCCAACAAGAATGTGGTTATCAATGACTAAAATTCTGCTCCTATTATTTTTTCTTTTACAAGCAGCAGAGAAAGAACAGAACATGAAGCTTCGTGGCAAGTAATGTTGTTCTTGCTGTAAACTTCCCAGCTCCTGTCCCAACATCATCAAAGTAACAGTGGTTTTTGGAGGGGGGTTGGGTTGTTTTGGTTTTTTTTAATAGAATTTTATGAAAAGGATTTAAAGGGCATATTTTCTATTCCCAGTCAAAAATGACGCAAACTAGGGAATAATTTTGTTATATGCCCCTTTCTTCTTTAGAGAACATAAATTTCTAAATAAAACGCACCACAGAAGCACAAAAAAGATAAAGAATATACTGCATTTGTGTACATAAAGTGATTGCTACCATAAAAAAACACAGAAAGAATTATTTTCAAATTGCTTTTTCATGTTAAACAACCTGTTCAACACCTGATAATATCTCCTGTCACACTAGCGTAGTATTTTACTATGAAGAAATAACAACAACAGCTCCACAGAAAATGCAAACTTCAAAGAGGAGTCAGTTTTAAAGATAGTACAAGGAAAGAATGAAGTGCTATCCCAACAGAGAAGAGCCAGCATTTACTATCTGTACTGTCTATCCCTGTTCGCAATGCACAGTTAGGCTCATTTGGCACAAAGTAGTACAATAATTAGACCATGGTACCCACGGAATCTAAAATCTCAGTTTCCACCACTAAAAAATGGTATGAGTCATTTGCATTCTAGTCTAGCTCATGAAGATGCTGGTCTTTTGGTGTAAAAACATTTTAGTTATGTCAGAAAAGGACAGTGAGTTCTCCTTGGTCTCCAGAAAAAAAAAACAAAACAACTCAGTTAACCATAAATATACAGATATGAGTACTTTTGGATAAAATCACTGTACAGCTACTAATCTTCATTGATAGACAAATCTGAGTTCAATTATTAAGAAAGATTTCTATGAAAATCTGTAGGAAACTACCAGAGGATAAATTAGCTGGTGATAATTTGCTGAATTCATCAAAAGCCTTTTCTTATTTTTATACTGTTAAATCAAGATTTGAAAAGCAGTAAAAAATATACCACTGTTCATGACTTGATAAATAAGCTGTGCTCTCAAGAAACAGTAAAAGTCACAGGTAATAAGCTTGCATACTTTCATAACTGTTTAATTGGGAACTCTTGAAAAACCTGAATCAGCTGTCATCACAGACAAAACCTTAATTGTTTTCTTTTGTACCTTGCTTCACAAGTTAGGAACATGGGTAGTCTATATTTTATGAAGGTCCCCAGACACATATAAAGATTCCTTAGCTCTAGCAGCTGTCAGCTGTTTAGTCACAAGGTGCTTCTTCACTGTAAACATCATGTCACCTAGAAATAATGGTAATGTAAATTGTATCCTGTACAGTAGAATAAAAGAAGTTTAAACCATTATTCAACTCAGAACTTTTGTGTTTACATTCTGAATGATGTTGCTCATAACAGGTTTTAGAAATGCCAGAGATGCCAGCCTTTAACTCTGCATTTCTAATCCTGCTAGGAGGACAACCAATAGATCAATGTGGATGACTTTGAGGACTGATAAAGGAATTCATCTGAAATGGAAAGAAGAGCTTCCCCAAAAATTCAAACAATTTAAATGGAGCATCATATGAATTAAAAAGGCATATTGAACAAATCCATATAAATTTTATGCCAAACTTGAAGAATAATGAAATTAAAATCATTTGAGCATTATAATTTTGAAGAAAAGAAAATATTATAATCAGGTATCAAGGAAAAGAGATTAAGGTCTTTGAGACAGTATACCTACTAGGAAACAGACACAACCACATTTTCTTTTATTCATCATTTGTGTTCATTTTATGAAGAGATCAGGAAACATCTTTATTTATTTGATTGAATTATAAATTGCTTTCAGCTTTTCATTTTTAATCCTAGTAAAATAATTAGTTATTTTCATGGCCAGTCAGTTGTGGTATTATAAATGGAAGAGTTGGCACCAATTCAGATTACTATTGGTCCTGAACTTTGCTACAGATGAAATACACACCCTTAATACAGGATTTCTTTTATCTACCAATAGACTATAATTTGTAGACTGCATATACAATCGCAAACACAGAAACTGAGTGCATCCTGGCCTTTCTGGCTGTACAAGAGCTGCAATGTTATAGGCAACAGAGCAGCAGATCCATCAGTTCCATTGCTGGAACTGACTGGTCTTAGCAGGCTTCTGCAGAACTACGGAAGGAAGAAATATGACCTCCTTCCAAGCACCTCTCTTCCTTCCCTACAGTGGCATTTTCCACACACACAGAACACACTGCTATCCTGATTTTTTTTGCTAGTCACTGCAAATCCAAGTGCAACATCTTCATTTTAGCCTGTTGCACTTGGGCCACTGTGCTGGCAGGCACACACTGTTCTAACATTCCCTTCGATTACTTTGCCCTTCTTCTTCTTCAATGAACAAAAGTGAAGATTTGTGGTATGTGCCAATAAAGAGCTTATAGATGATGTGTATTCTAACTTTCTGCTGTTTGAAACTATGTCTTTGTTTTTATAAAACTCCATTTTAATAATAAGGCCAATTGTTGCCTTTCTGTTGTCCTTTCCCTTCCATTTTTGTCTAAGATTTGAAGGACTGCTGGCACTGACTTTAATTTGGTTAATAACAGAATGGAGATGCAAATGTGCCAAGCAGTAAGTTGAGCTCCAACCACCACTTCAGCACCAAGTTTAACAGGTAGCAGTGTGTGATCTTCTGAAGAGACAATGTCAAGATACCGCGACTAAAACTACAATTTTGTCAAATCTTCTTTTATGTGTGGCAAAATGTTGACCCTGATTTTTAAAAACTTTTTTAAAAAAACTCATTTTCCCCCACTAGGTCAACTATCCTACACAAGAACCAGTTGTAATAAAAAACATTTTACTGCCTAGCCTTTCTCTATTGCTTAGTTCTACATTAAATATCTTCAGTCTAAAACCAAAATCTTAGTGAGGTGTTATTATTAGGAGGTAACACAGTAAATACTACAAAGAGAGCCAGACCAAAATTTGGTTCATTTGAAAGAGAGTTACTGTGCAGGCAGTGTTGTCTGACTACTTTTAACACACATGTCATCTTGCTTTGTAAGTGCCTTTACTTGCTTCATAAGTGCCTTGCAGATCAGGTGAAATGATAAATTCACATCTCACTGATAAAGGTCAAGTATACATAGGTATCGTACGATGCCATTAATTTTTTTATTATTATTATTATTAATATTACTACTACTGTTATTATTTACTTTGCAGACTCCAATTACAGAATTCTTTGGATTTAACAAGAGGGAGATTAGATTGACTATTCATTAATCCTCACACTAGTTCACACTTTTTAACCTACCAACCATTTTGAAAGAAGCACTGTAGGCTAGTCCACGTATTTCCTTTTTGGGTATATGGGAGTCACAGGCAGTTTTCAAGCTAAAATCAGGTTTGTTTTGAAAGGGAGTATGGAGTAGGTAAGGACAGGACTGAAGACTAGGGATGGAAAAAAAATCTCCTCTCTCCTACTTACAGGATACCTTGGATGAGAGAGCTTGCCCATTCTGCTCCCAGTCTCTTTTTCCATTATGTGAATACTGACAGAAATACTGTGGCTGTGTGGTACTGTTGTATAGCTCTTGCCTGTGGCCTTCCAGTCACTGTCTTATCTGAAAAAATTATTTTCTTAATTACTGGTGTGATAGAGGACATGAGCAAAGCTGGCCAGTAGCTTCAGATGGCTTAAGCTACCATGACAGACTCTGGATACTTCACAGATTTATCCATCACTTTCAGACTGATGAACTTTTGATTCAGCTAAGCATATTAAAACTTGCCAGCACATCTATTTAAATTTCAGATCTGTGGTTCTGAAAGGCATTTGGTTGCTCTATTTTCTTCTTTGTCATTTTCTTAATGACTTCAGAACAGGGAACAGGCATACATGTTGGAAAACTACCCTTGATTTAAGTTCCCCTACAACTTACTTTTGTCATGGAAACAGAACACAGCATATGTTTTATAGCGCGCTTTTTTTTTTTTATACTTTTTTTTTTTTTTTTGTAAACTGGGAATTTGGCAAACAATATGCACGGATATACAATCAAGGAGAAAGCCATTTCACCCTTCAATGGGAAAGGCAAAAGAAAGAACCCTCAACCCAAAATAGTGAACAACCTAAAAGTTTCCAAGGATTTCTGATCTGGAAAGTCAAGAGAGAAATCTATAGCTAGATAATCAGAAATGTACAGTACTGATCAACTGTGGTCCTGTAAATCATTTTAGGGATAACTTTAAGAAGTCCAAAATGGGGGACCCACAAATCAAGTCATTCAAATTCAACTATGTTCTCTGTAGTGGGGAAAAAAACAGGTTTTTTTAAAGCAGAAATGATCTGCACAAAATCATAAAATGGTATGAAAGATGGCCTTGTAAAAATCAAGCACTGAACTAATCATATTCCTGTTGATTCTTTTTAAAATCACTAATATCTAAGAATATGTTTGAAAATGAGCTCTAAAGTGAAGTTGCTTTTAAAATTAAATGCAGGATAACATGCATGGACGCCATGTACCACACATCCTCAGGAACTACTCACCCAAATAAATACTGTGCACTGACCACATACATATCAGAATTTTCCAGTGTGGTTTTGTGGGCTGGAGTGCTCTTGTTATCGCTGTCTGTCCTCCATCACATAGGACTGGCTTGACCAGTCACATCTAGCCACAATTAGTAAAGCCTGATTTCAGAGGGCTGGTAGCAGAAAATTTGTGAACAGGGAACTGAAACAATCATCATCAGGCATATGCTCTCTTCTAACTAACCCACTGGAGCCATATTAAAATGAGAAAAAACACTGTCATTTTGTTTCCACTTTGCCTAAAATTGTGGTGTTTTATCTTTGACCTATTTAACAATACTTGCCTCTTCAGAGTTCCACTGCAGGCACAGCACACAGCAGATGCGTAATGCTGCCGAAAATTTGCTTCCATTGCAGGCTAATGCCACTGCTACTCTTTTATCAGCTTTTAACACTTCTGTTATCAGCAAATTGCCCTTTTTGGAGGGGGCAAAAAGAACCCTACAGAAGTCTGCTTTTATGAACGCCTCAAGCCTTCAAAACTAACAGTGAGAATCTTGTGGTCACTGTATACTCCTGTCTGAAGAGCAGCTGTGGCACTGTATAGTTTTGGTATTAAGTACCGTCAAGCTTCCTTTCAAGCAAAGAACTATTTATCTACTTAACACAGAACATAACCAACTTTTGTAAGTTTCATATATTACATTTATTTCAAAATGCTTGGCATTATTAATCTTTTTTATATTGCTAATATAAAGATTCTGCTTCAAAACCTAAAAACCCAGAAAGTTTATTTTTTTTCTCTCTTTTTTGCATTGCATGCACTGATGAACTAGCCTGCTCAGCAAGCATTTAACAGATTAGACACTTGAACATGGTTTCAGGCAATGCTCTCTCATGTTTCTGCGTATTGCCTGATAAACACTTCAAAGTAAACCGCTCATAAATATGAAATGAAAAGCCAAGAAGTCGTTATGCACAGCTTTGAGATACAAATCTCTTTATTCCCCTCTGAAGTGGAGTTTGATTGACATAATGAGTCATAGATCCTGTCCAGGGACACACTGCCTTATCCCCTTTTCCTCAGGAGACAGGGAGTCTTTAAAGAAATCCACTTCAGAACTTTCTGATAGACAGCTACAGAAAAGTTGAACACTACACAAATTTATTATTTTGTATTAATACCTACTTTAGCAGCTGTGACATATGTCAAAAATTGATTCCAAAGCCACGAACAGGCCCTAGCATCTAAACCTTTAAAAGGCCGCCAAAGCCAAGATGTATATTTTATCTAGTTATCACCGACACGGCAAGGCAGGCCTTGGATCTGCAAACAAAGGAAGACTTCTGGAGCCGGAGAGGGCCCTTGCTGAGCCAGGTACTGCGCCCTGCTGCTGCGGGGAACTGAATATCCACGGGGCCCCTTTGCCACCTTGGGGAGCGACAGTTCCGTTCCCACCCGTTCAGGAACAGCTATTCCTAACGGCGCGTCGTGAAGACACAGGCGAGCCCTTTCGGCTTGGGCGAGTCCACTGCTGAGCCTCTCGCCTTCCCTCCGGTGTTTGCACCAGCAGCTCCTAACTGCAGAACTGCCTCTCAGGTAGCGGCAGCACAGAGCTCTCCACCGCCCGGCTCTACCTGGTAGATGTGTCTGGCCTTGGGGCAAGAGGGCGGGGGGGGAGGAGGGGAGGGGAGGGGGGAGGGAGAGGAGAGAGGGGGTAGCCGGGGGACGCTGTCACCCCGAGGAAGCCCACGTTGCTACGGCCTTCGTTAGAAGGCATATTCATCAGGTACAGACACCTTATAGTCATTTCCTATACTTCACGGGTCTGTGCCATGAAAGAGGTTAAGACTTTCATGCGAGAAGGCAGTTACAGTCATTTAGCCTCAAAAACCTCTGAAATGCTGATTTAGATACTGCTGTGAATAAATGATACCCATATGAAAATGACAAAAACTATGGCACGTCTGACTGTTGGCCATTGCTATTCCACAAAAAGTTGAGCCTTAAGCCACCACAGTGAAACTGCTAATCAGTAGCACCATAAAGAAAATGACGTAATAAATTGCTACCCTACAATGTTATATTCACAAGCTGCATTTGTAGTATTTGTGGAGGTTTTTAGAATGAATCCAGCGAATACCTGCCTAAATTGGGATGCAACTTCTGGCACTTTATTTGCTAGACATACTGTATGCATCAAATTATAAATCGTCACTGGCTTTTGTTAGTCTCTATTCCCCATGAAATAACCGTACATAAAGTATACAAGATCCACCACTCACAACTTTGCTTTCTTTTGTTAACGGTAGTGCTATTATTAACATTAGACACAAGCCATTCACATAATTTATACAGTAATACATATACAACATTAAGATTTTAAAAAGCAACAGTAAAAAATTAGCTTAATTTGTGGTGTTCAAAATGCATTAAAAAATATTTTTATTTTGCCAATAAAAAAGTTACTAGCTATAAAAAAGCATACAGTGAGACAATGAAATGGTAAGAAGACTAAATATTAAAAGAACTGAATTCATATTACGTGTAAATAATGAAACATTCAAGCCTAGTTTTGCAGCAAAAGGCTGAAAGGGAGATTTAGAAGCTTAAGATGATGAAAAAGCCACAACGTGGTATCGCTATACATCTACAAAGAACATTGCTGCCTTTCCTCAGTCCTCAGTGACTGAGATTACCAAGACATTATTTTTCCCTCTGAAACATTTATTGTTAAAAACTTTTACTATGGTTAGTTAATGTTTCCAAATTGCAAACACACTTTGACCCTGGCCTATATACTGTGAGCACTCTTCCTTCTCTGCTGCATAGGATCATTCGCATCTTAAAAGTTAAAAGTTTGCACTGGCTTTTCTAATCGCTAGTAAGCAAAATATATTTACATCAAAATATAAATACATGAATTGCAGCAAATACTGAGCAAAATGGGGAAGTGCTGAAAAAGCCGAAAACTAAACTAAAGCTTATGACTATAAACAGGCATTTTTCAATTTTGCATTTTTTTATTATGGATTGCCCTTTCTATGTAAACTAAAAAACTTTTGCCCAAATTGCATCTGTTTGTAACTATTTTGAATATTTGTGAGGAATCATTATCGTACCTACAACTAAGGAATTATGGGCATGCATCTTGTCACATAGCTGAAAAAAACTGTATTAATTTTAATGCATGTATTACTCCAGTGTATTGTTGATAGATTGTCACAGTGAAAGGCAAATAAGGCATCTGAAATGTTCTGAATTACTGAAAGTCTTCACAAGATCTTCTGCAGCACTCACAATTCCTATGCAATTTAATTAATATTAGGCATAAGATTAAAATTAGATACTTTAAAAAAGAACTAGACCCTAAAATAAACAATCCTTTTTGATGATAACTATGTCAGAAATAAAGTGTGTTTCTGTAAACTAACATTATTTTAAGAGATTATACCTCTGTTACTGAGCTTTCATTACAAGATATGAAATATTTTGATAGGGCTTCAAGCAGCATTAAGTATTCTGATGAGGCCCAAAAAGCACAGCTGTCAGTCATACCCTTGGCTCTGTCAGTCACTTCAGCACACTGAAACCAAGTTGTCTCCAGGATAAGTGCTCCTCGGAGATCTGCAGTTGCTGCTTGACCTACGGCTGAAAAGCAAGTGCTTCGCTCACTAGATCTATTAGCCCTTTGACTTCATTCATTCACTAGCTAATATAAATACATTGCTAAAGTGAGTGATTAATTCAATTTCTTTAGAGAGACTGCTAAATTCTTGAAGCCTGTAGTATGACTATCCACGGAGGCTCCAAAACATTCATATAATTAGTTATTAATTATGGAATTGCTATTAGAAATCTGCTAAAAGTCACTAAGTTTTTAAATTTTTTCTTTTCATCTTCCCTCCAAGAATACCCTTTCCTTACTGCACCGTAGCTTCATTTAACATAGACACTAAATCAGCTATCTTCTCTACCTATTTTTAGGTAGTTATCTTTGAGCTGGAAGCCTGTTCAACAAATCATCATCTTCCTATTTCTTGTCCGTGCTTTCCAGGTTTGACATCAACACAACAGCTTAAATGATAGCTTAGTGTTGCTCCTAAAGGAACAAGACTTCCATTAAAAACTGCAGGAGTTAGGCAATTTAAAAGAGAGGAAGAAACCCCAGAACATTTATACACATATTGTTGAATGCAAGCCTTTCCCTCCATTACTGGAGAGAACCAACAAATATTTAAAATTACCTAAGATATCTATGTGTAACAAGGAGTCTGGAAAGCATTTGGACATAAAAATCTGGGAATTTGACCTGACAGTCCATTGCTTGGACATGAAAAAGCCATCTTTTTTCTTTCTATATTTAAGATATATCTTGGCATCTTCTGATCCAAGTATGGCACTGTGATGAAAATACCAGAAAACGCAAGTGTCCAACTTAGAAGAAGAAGTTCCCTTCCAATCATGTTGACAATTTTTTTCATTTGTAACCAGATAGAGAATAAATATAGTCAGTTTTGATTCCATCTTTTAAGTTTTGTAAATGAAGCTTATGTTAATCAAACAAGTTCCACATAGCTGGACATAATGGGGTAAAGAAATACACAACATATTTTGGAAGCATTTATAGGGACTTCCTTTCCTGCTTAAATCTCATTCTGTGGAGCAAAAAGAAGGAATACTTTTACATGTGTTATAATCAATTCTAGTTTTATATTCTGGAACAGTTATAACTGTAGGAGAAAGACCATACTTGCTAGTTCACTCATCTGAATTGCCTTAAGCTTCATCAGTTTTCAAAAAAAAACCAAACCAAACCAAACAAAAAAAACATACAGAAGAATGACACAAAACCCCACAGAAGTCTGCAAAACGTGCACAGAGGAGCGCTTGATTTTTAAAGCTGTTGGTAATGCAGACATTCATCTTCAGTACACACAGAACAGTTGCAGCTTAGTCCAGAGAAACAAACAAGAATATTTTCAACTCATGCATATGCTTATATTTACAAAAAAATCTTCCCATTTATGCTGTTAGATAAAAATTATTAATCTAGCTAAAAATTTCTGACAAATAGTCAAGCAGTCAACAATGTTGTAACTCAGAGCTTACTTGAAAGCTGGCAACCAATTGGAAGAATAAGTTTTTGAAGTCAAACTAAAAAAAGTAAAATATACATAGCTATATGCACTTCTTTGGCTGCCATTTTCAGCAAAGTAACACATACCTATTCTAGTACCCTCAGCTCAGGAAGAATTATTTCTGGACAAAAAAAGCTTACTTGGATCACCTGCACTGCACAGTTGTCTGTGCAACAGCCAACAATAACCTGAGCTCAACGTAACTTGAAGGATGCCTGAAGGAAGACTGCATTTCAGTGATGGAAAGCATGATCCTTCCTACACAGTATGCAATGAACTATGCATTTAGTCCTTTGAGAGCTTTCAGGATGAAAAGACTATAGTTATTACTACCATCACTATTACTAATGAAAAATACACATGTAAAATTAGGTTTCAAACACTATGTTTTATAGCCCCTATTTGTCTCTGTGGACATACGCCATAATGGCTTTAACAGACCTTTAACACTCACTGACTAATTAATCTTTACACTCAGGACCCAGCACTGAGTTTTATTCAGTAAGGAACAGAAAATAGCATCTGTGGATTGGGCTTGCAAGGTCCACTGCATGAATAAATTGACAGGCTACAGGAAGAGTCGGTATTAAACAGCTTCTCTCCTCCCCTCAGTACTCCTGTAACAGCCTTCACCAGCCACTGAAGCTTCCCTTTGCAAACTTCTTACATACAATTTATTTTTATTTCCTAAAGTGACTCTTTTCAACCTTACAGAGACTCAGTCTTCCAAATACATTGACACTGATAGAAGAAATATTAGAGGGACTAGATATCACTTTAAACTATAACTGCATTTCTGACACAACCAAAGTATGCACCAGCAAATTCAGCTTTCCTATGGAGACCACAAACGAACCATACAAATTAATAGACCCCAGCAATTTGTCAGAAAAACCTTTAGGCTTCCTTTTCAAACTCAAACAGGTTCTAAATATAAAAAAGCACAGGGAAAATATTCTGCAAAAATAAATCACAAAGAGAAAATACACCATGCAATTTCTTAATAGAATAAATGCAATCTCTACTCTTCTTAAAAGAATTTTAAAGGTATTGTAAAAGAACAAGCATGTAGGGGTAAATTTCCCTCATCTCAGTTGCATGATATAGTTACAGTCAATATAGCTTACCTGGCATCTTGCCTTACCTCAGCTATACAGCCAGGCAATCAGAACACCATCTTCAGTTACAAAAAATAAAGTGTTATGTGTTCACTAGTCAAGCTTCAGTGGCAGAGATTTCATCAAGATGAAATTATTAAGGATTCTAATTGTTTTTTCTAGAATCACTATAGGTAAACCGCGGTAACACTGTGAAATTCAAGAGCATGATATCTGTTTTATTACATTAAGCTAACTTCAAGAATAGCTTGCTCCATTTCTTTTCTAAGTAATATTATATTAGGAAACAAGCCTTGTGAACAGCAGCACAATAAGCAGTAATGATGACAGTACAGCACTCGTTTTCAGAGTCAAAAATTAGCTCCCTGGACTGTCACTTTATCAAGGAAGATCACCAATGAGTTATGGTATACTTCTTACAACAAAGCATTTATTTTTCTGTATGCCTATAGAGATCATACTTGTCAGATTAACTCTTTTTCCTTTGGAGTTGTTAATCACTTGCCTAGCAAGTCTACTTTTCACAGCTAAGAGCTATCTATTAATTAAAGTCCAGCAGGACTGAAATGTGCACTTATCAACGGTTGGATAGACCCAAGTAAAGACACGTCTACTCCTACACCTCAGTCTACTCTCCTCACTCCCCTTGTTTTTCCTCACTTGTTAAAGCACATTTTCAGTTTCCCTCCATAAATTCCACAAAATCCTCCCTATCAATGAGCCATATTCTACTCTCAAGCCACCTCTAACTGATTTCTCAGCCTGAAAAAGGGAAAGGAAGGTGAATCAACTCGGAAACCAAATCCTCAACTGCCATTGCTTGATCAGTTACAGCTTATGGTTTTATCTCCCCAAACGTTTTCCCATTATAAAAAAAATGAATGCTAGTAATGCTTTATGCATCAGTATATATAAAAAAAGACTTCAAAATTTAATAGGAGTTCATAAGGACCCAGCTTTGTGAATTACACTCATTAAAAAAAAAATCTAAAGTAATTTCTAGTTGATTTGAATCCCATTTATGTATGACAATATCTGCTATGTTAAGAGATCCTGACAGGAACAGTCCAGCTGAAATTGCAAGCACATGAATCTGGCAGCTGGCTCTCTTCCCACTTACCTTCAATCCTCTCAAGCGGGGGAGGAACGTTACCAAGCACTGTGTAAACCTTCACTCCTGCTTTAGAATTAAAATAAACCCTGGCATAAAAAAATAAGGAATCCATTAGATTAGTTTTTACTCAGATTTACCATTTCCTCAATGGTCACATTTAGGCTAATTTCCTAACTGGCAACACATTATGCATACATTTTAAAAGCAATGTGGTCTAGAAATAGTCGTTTTGTGAACAGCTGTATCACATTCATCATTAGTACTGAACTAGTTCTAGCCCTGCCCATCAGAAAACTGTAAGCACAAGGAAAATACAATGCCAGCGTAAGAAAGACTGGAAAAAGCAGCTGCACAATTCAGTCCAGTTCATCAGGAAACACAAATAATGATCCACAACGTACCACTTATAACATGAAGGGTATGGCTCAAGACAGAAAAGGAAGGGAGCTCAGCATTAAACCAGAAACTTAACTTCTGTACCCTACTACCACAGCCTCATCTTCACCGTGACACAGTTTTACAGCTAGGAAAGAATAGGCTAACGGCTGCTGTGAATTGAAAACTGTATTACACACAAGTCAAAACTAATGTAGGACTGGATCTAGATGGTATCAGATGTGCCTTGATTCCTTCTGCTTCATGTACATGAATTGAAAAGAGACAGTGACCCTTGGACCTAAATTTGTTAACTGCACCTCCAAACTGGAATAGTAACAAGCTTTTTCTTCAGACTAGAAGAGAAACTACTTGTAAATTACAATGTAAAGGGTATGACAGAGGACTCTGGTTTAGGTTTCTTGGTTTTGCTACATCTGTTCTAAACAGAAGAAAAATCATCATCAAACGTCTCATAAAACTGGTCAGAACATATATTCTTCATACAACAGTGCCATTAAAGTGCTTATTTATATAGAACATTTAGTTTTACTTGGAACATATCTCATTATTATTTGGAATCTCCTGAACAAAATATTCACACCCCACCCCCCCCTCCCCGGTCTGTGATACCAGTTCTGTGGCTGAACATCATTTGCAGCCACGACTGTGACATGGAAACAGGAGCTTGACTTCTGTTGGGACGTCTGCATTGGATCGCTACCTTAAAATGCTTGATAGCCAAAGTCTTTATAAAACTGAATTATCTACATAAATGTGTCTGGGTAAGAATTTAAGTGCACAAGCCCAGAAATGTCAAGAAGAAAATCTGAAGCTTAAACTAATAAATATACCTATACAAACTCCGATTTTTAGAATGTAATAACTTTACTTTGATGTAATGGCTTCCAAGAAAATCAACTAATGAAACTGACGTAAGGTCACTAAAATTCTGAATAAGAGTGCCCACAAAGTCAATTAATGCAGTTTAACTACTATTTTAAATGCCTATGATTATTTTTTTCCTCAGTGTTGTCATTTAGATACACCTATAGTTTAATTTTCTTGGAGGCACTGATAATTACAAGTATTATCTCCATATAAAATATTTTGACTTTTGTGAACAGATTTTTAATTTACTTAGATTATGTATGTATGGGATTGTTTTGTTTAACCATGTAAATTTAAAATTACCTGGAATTTGAAATACTTCTTGTATGCATTTTTTCTAAAGTTCCATGAATTCTAAAGACTTTATCCTGCACTTTTCAGTTACCTGAGGGCAACTCATGTTTTCTTGCTTTCTCAATATAAGTGGGTGGATAAAGAAACTCCTGTTTCATGGACAGATGAGGCTGGCCACCACACATATAATCTATACATGTATATTTAGCACTGCCCATATTTAAGCTACATCATGTTTTGCAACATGTATTTTGCAACAAATATACTGAAGTATGACACAGAGAAGAGACTCACACCATCACCCTCCATGTTACAGACAGGAAAACAGAGCTCTGAAGTGAGTGCTTGGCTGAAGACTTAGAAGGATTATTGGCCGAAGTACAACAACTCAAACTCTGCATTTTAACTTTATGTTTTAAATCAAGGTTGGCTAGATAATTGTCTAAAAGGAATATTTATTTTTGGCAGTGAGATGTACCCTGAATTTCAGAAAACCAGAAAATCATCTTGATTCAGATTTTTAATGAATACCATGCAAGATTTACATTGCTTAGAAGGATGGAATAATCTGAATAAGCAGTCTGGAAGTCTCAGCTACTTCATTTTTTACTAAACACTGTAAATATTGCATATGGGACTGCAAATTATACTGGCACAAGCAATATAAGTTGTTATCAACACCAATATCGCAAAGAATCAAGTGACCACAACAGCATACTTGAAACACAATTTTCCTTCTGCACTTCAACTACAGAAGCACTCATCTGCTAGAATAACGAAAATCCCTCAGATTCAGACCAAGAGGGTGGCTGAAATATTTCTGCTAGGGCTTCCAAATGTGAAAGGGGCCATATGCGTGCCATGTTAAACATTGTCTTTTTTCCTCCCTTGTGATGCAAGAACATCCATGTGCAGCTCAGGGGCTGCATTTTGCCTGCTGCCTTTTCCCAACAGAAAGTTGATTTATGATTAGATCTTCTGCCACCACAGGACACTAATAAGTAAGAGAGTATTACTGTAATGGAGACTGCAGTAAATTTTCATTTAGAGTACTGCTCAGAGAATCAAGAAAAAAACCCTATCTCTGGAAAAGATCCTGCATAGTAAATACTGGGTTTAGCCAGCAAGGCAAAAGTCTTCTTAAAACATGCTCAGTCAAGTAGTATTTACTTTGTGTGAGGAGTCACCACAGTGAGAAAATGAACTTCAATTCACAATGAAAGACATAGTTATCACTGACTTCTGAGATCTTATTCCCACTTACAAGTCAGAGTTAGACAACTCCTAAAAATTTTGGCAAATTCATCTCATTTTTTTCTTCCCTTCTTCCTTTAATTTTCTTTGCCTTTAATTTTACCATTCATCTCTAAGGTGCGAGAGTCCTCACTCAGCCTCCACTATTGTGTCTCTTGAAGCCTACCTTTCCTATTTCTTTGACTATCTTTTGTTCTCCCCAATCCAGCAGTGTCAGACTTCTTTATTAAATGTATTATATTAATAAAGCTGTCAAACTGCTTGAACACGAGTAATTCCTACGTTAATAAAACCCAGTAAAAGCATGTCTTTGACTTCACCTTCATATTTTTAAATTCTATTTTGTAACAACAAATAAAGCACTCTAAGCTTTATTTTTGTAAATGATGATCACATTTCTGTGATGGATAAAGGCAATATGTATTTGCGAGAAACATCAGAAAATTAGATGAAGGCAAGACACATGGAATTAAGTGAAGTTCTCCCTTGTGATGGATGGCTTGAAGTTTCAATAATCAGAGAAGTTTCCTTAAAATCAAAATAATTTTTGATTAGTTAAAAATACATGCTACACAGACAACAGATAAGGAAGGAAAAAACCAACAGTGAAAATATTAGCTAAAATAAATAAAAATGGATTACTAATCTAAGTGCAAAGATTTTTTTTTTCCTTTTTCTGTTCACAATGTTATTCATGCCCCTAAGCAACTCACTTAATCTTTTTTCTCACGCACTTTGTCTGTAAAAGGGGAATGAACCAACATAATTTATCCCAATGGTATAATATGTGAGTTAGAGTAAGACAAAAAATAACAAAATCCAAAGATCTCATAATTATTTAAATAGGATTTGGTACATCAGGATGACATATATAATCTTAGCTTTTGTTCTCTTCAGGAAAAAAACCTATGAATTACTTAAAATTTATACATTTTTCACTCTTCAAGCATTCAACTGAGTCTTTGTCTTCTTCCATTTTATATCATTTTCAGCTACATAAAAGATGAAGTAGATGCATATCAAGTTGTTTTCCTTAGACTTTAAATCTTGGGTAACTTGTCTCATTTACCACCTTTCACCACAAATTAATATGCACATCAAGACAAGTTCATTATCATTTAGAAGCCTGTTGAAAAGATGAAAAAAGAATTGCACCTTAAAGTGCCCTGGAATATCTACTGGTTAATAAAATCAGTACCTGAATAATTTTATAGTTCATAATAATAAGTTTGCTTTTCTTCCTTTCTAATCAAAAAGCTCTGAAAGTAAAACTTAACATTCTAAGTAAATAAATGCTTATTATTGGAAAATACCATCATATTTGTTTTCTGAAGGTAAGAATGATGTCTATATAAAATAAATAAAACCCAATTATATAAATAAAAGTACAATATGAATGCATTTTTGTGTTTCTAAATACTGTACTTTGGGGAACTTGAGTTGAAAAATTACTCTTAGCATGTAACAATCCTAATTCAGAGAAAAATGTCATCTGCATCTTACAGATTTATATAAAAGTTCCATTATTAATACATTTCAAATATTTGTACACTACATAGGAGAATAATATATTATATTCTTCTGGAACAAATAAAATCAAGTTTAGCATACGATTGTCCTGTTGACATGAAATTTCACTTCACATTACCAAAGTGACAGCTGCTTTATATGCAGCCCCAACACGAGAGAACTGTAAAATGAGTAGAGAATTCAAATACATGAAAAATAGTGGTGGCCAAACAGTCACAAAATCGTTGTAAGCAAGCATTAATGATGTCATAATGAAAAACTGTAAAAATTAAAATGGCTGCTTTTTACAGTGAACTCATGTATACCATGGATATTAATTATTAAGGGTTAAAAAAAAAAAAAAGGCAGCATTCTAGCTATAGGCCCTGAAGCAGCAGGGCACTTCAAGCTCTGAAGTAGTCTCACTGGGTTCAGTCACAGACATGACAAATATGATTGTGGGGAAAGAAAACTTAGGTAGAAGAAGATGATACCAAAAGAACAATTCAAAATGCATGGAAGTCCATGTAAACACAGCCTGTTGAGTTCAGCATTGCCTCAGCTTGACAAGACCACCTAATAACACACCACACACTAACTTTGCCTCCAATAAACTCAGGTACCTCAGTATTTTTTTTGGTCTCGGTGCTATATTAATTTAGATCTGCACCGAATTTCTCTAAAAAAAAAGTCTTTAAAGATATTCTTCAGAAATTGCTTTTTTTGGGAAAAAAACCTATTTGTCCAGCAACCAGTACAATCTTCCACTCCCAACAGCATGCTCATAAAATTAATTTTTATGTTGCTTATCACTATATGTGAATTCATACTGTATGTTTAAATGCACTTGGAACTTTAAACAACAAATAAAAACCCCCTAAACTCTGTAAAGGGTGTCAGGTGATCACAGAAATCCTTATCCTGCTAAAGAACAATGTGCTCTCAGATCATAAAGTGTATTAAAAGAGACTGAACCTTTGAGGCTGATAAAACACAGTGACAAAATATTGATGTAAAAATTTGTACACCATTTTGATTACTCATTGTTTTGTGATCATTTGCTTTATTTCTGCCATTTTTCCTTTTCCAGTTTCCAATTTACTTTTTTATCCAAATTGCTTTTGAAAGTCTTACTATGATTTGTTCTGGGAAACAGACAAAAAAAAATTCTCCAAATAATATAAACATCATGGCCCTTTCACCTGTCGACAGGATGCGTTGAAACTTCATCTGGTTATGAAAAACTAAAACTTGTCTTCAAATTGATGTTCCCCCAATGGGCAACTTTAGCAGACCAACTTGTACATTCAGAGCATGTTAATATATTAGTATTTTAGCATGCCGCTTACAAGCCTAGCACTCTTAGCTATATCTATCTTACAGAATAAACATACAATGACCTGGAAGGTGGAATCATCATACCTACTTCATAATATTTTGATATTTTAATTCCTCAATTTTTTTGTAATATTAATTGTTGCTTGACAAATACTGGAAAAACACATTGTGCTATGAAAACATTCGATTCTGCTCAACAGCTGAGCATTCCTCCTAAATTCTTATTTAATGATCTAATTAATTCACAGTTAATAAAGTGAGCTTTTTTCCTGAACTCCACTTAGTTAGGTGGAACTGCTTTCCAAGATGCCGGCAACCACTCACCTGTCCCACGGCCCATGCCAAGGTACCCTGCCATTCACACCTGCAAAACCGGTCTCAGCATGCCACCGCGCGGGTTGCAGATTCTGGGCAAGTCGTTTGCTTGTGCCTCATCCCCCCTCTCTCAGGTAATGCCTTCTCTAGTTACCATCTGTTAGAGCACTCTTGCACTTCTAGGCAAAGCCCGCTATGTTAAAAACTATGTTTTATTGTGACGATTGTATGTTTAACATAAGGTTATTTTGAACTCTTGCACATTAGGTATCCAATATAGATATGGACTTGAATATCGCTGCATTTCAGAGCGAGTCACAGTTACACCATTGATTTTTCCTTCAGTCAGCCTGTGGTTTTGAAACATTAAACAACTGTATGGCAATATGAATTTAAGAGGTTTTTTCCCTCAAGAGCTAAGATAGAATTTATATTTGTAGCCTAAATACTTCTTAAAGGACACCACTGAACTCAGGAATTACTGAAAAGGCTCCGCACCAGGAAAAAATTCCTTAAGCTTTTAGGAAAGGCATTTTGTGCTATTTTTTTGCAAATTAACACGAAAAGCCAAATGACAATTTAAGAGAGCTGGCAGTAAGATCATTTGAAAAAGCTCATTAGCTCTTGTTAAATTAGTAACTCACAAGCTGAAGAAGAAAGGAAGGAATGCTAAATGCAGTTCAGTCACATCACCTTCAGGTAAATAACGCCAACCACATAGATTTCAGCAATCCTTAAGCATCAGTTGTGCTATATGCACTAAGCAACAAGAGCAGAAAAAGATTTAGAAGTACAAATGTCTATTATAGTTGCCACCACCACTCATCACTTCTGGGCTTCGTCCATGGAAACCTCTGGGAACACACACACACACACACACAGCCCCACGCACCCCCCTTCTGTTCTTCTCCTGACATTGTCAGATAACGCTTCCCAGGTTGTAGAACACATCACCTGTTTTCCTGGCTTCCACTTCCCAAAATGGAAACACAGTGCAGATAACAGAAGAGGAGGATCCAACAGGAGCGTGAAGGTAAGCGGGCTTACAGCAGTGTTTGTCTATGCTGCTGAAAGTATATATGTCGCTGATGAGCTGCAGGGTACTGTCTCCATCTGCAGCCATGCTATTGCCTTCCCATCGATCTATTTTAATGTTGTCCGTAGCAATTCGACTACATAGGCAGGAAGTAAAACCCAATCTTGTATCGTCACCACTAGCTGATGCACCCAAGATGTACAGTGCAATGCCGATTGATACCATCCTACACGTGCTTTTTATCTCCCTCCAGGTTATTTCGCAAAGCTATATTTCCAGTTCTCTCCATGGTTGGGATGGCAACTTTATGGATAAGACTTTCCAGATAAGAGCCAGTTTCAAAAATTCTGCTAATGCTTTCTCTTCTTGCTGCTTCTGCCCAGAGTTAGCACCTTAAAGCCCATCCTGATACCTTCCTTTCTTTATCCCTCTTTCAGCATTGCTCCTGACTAGCCTTATTCATCTTCTCTTTATCTTGGTATCTCTCTTCCGTATCAATCCTCATATCTCAAAATTTACCTTGCCTTTTCAACACTGAAGATACTGCCACTTCATTTAGCTTCATTGGAAATTTTTTTTCTGGGATTTTAAAAGCCTTTATTTACCAGTACCATTCTGCACATGTTAGGAGTCCTTAAGAAAGGACAACCAACATGAGAAAACCATGTAATTGACTGGTGAATGCAAATTAAAAAGGAAAAAACACAAATACATTAAAAATCTTCTGCCAGGAATCTAAAGATTCTTGCAAAGAATTCCTTGAGAGAAAAAAGAGCTAGAAAATTTGACAGACACTCTACCACCTGCATATCCAAAAATATCTACAGATTTCAGCAGAAACATAAAACTTCAAGCATAACAGTCTCCTTGACAGTAAGACAAGAAGCCACTTTCCACAAGTGCCCTCTCTCCCCTCATCTGCATTTCAGATTATGCTGTATGTTAATTTACAACCTCGAGCCATCAGAAATTTAAGATAGTCCACACAAAGATGTTTTTAAGTGGAACAGGAGGAAGTTAAATGATAAGGATACTAACCAACAGGGTCTACTTATTACTTTAGCTGCCCAAACTGCTAACAGATTTCCTTTGGTTTTTTGTTGTTTTTTTTTTTTGGGGGGGGGGGGAGGTTTGTGGTTGCCAAAGATCATATGCAGAATTAAACCACAATACTCTCTTTCTCAGAGCTGCTGACAACAGAAAAATATCTTTTAATAAAAAGGCTGTAGGAAGGTAAACTTTGTGCAGATATTTAGCTCAACTTCACCCTCGGTCTTGAAAACTGAAGTTATAAAGGCCTTCTAGATATGTCATCTCTGTAGGGGAGATTTTCTCTTATATAAGCAAACAATAACTGAAGTACTTATTTTAAGCATCTCATTACATATGAACGAGATTAATTTAAACTGAACAATTTGGCATTTTTTCAGGCATATTGTATAAGCACAGCTCTAAGTAAATTATACTGCTGGACTTAATGTAGGCTTTAAACATATCAGGTACAATACTTCTTATTTTAAAAAAAGCATACTTGATATTCACTGATGCTACCAATAACTACAAGTCTGTTTCCTTGCTAAATAGTCATATGACCTCCAGAGACACAGATTTTAATTCCTATTCTGAAAAAACAGTACCGTAAACATGTCCAGGGGCTTAATTTCTTCGATCATTTTGTGGAAATTTACTGTGCATTTTGGTAACAGCATTTTTTGATATGCTACCATATCCTCTGTCTCGCAGAACATTATTTAAGTTACATGAAGAGGATCTAGGGTAAATCTATCAATCATCTGAGCCATTTGTTTAATGTTTGCACATTCCTGGTGCGAATGCAAGTATAGAAGTCTTTCCCAGGCCTGACAAATATACAAACTACTGTAATATCTTTGTAATCTGGAAGATATAAAAAGAAAGAGGGAGTGACCATGTAATGGTGCTGTTCAAGGTCCTTGGGGCAGCAAGGATGGCACACAGCAAGTTTGCTACCCTGGACTTCAAGAGAGCAGCGAACCTCGTGAAGTTCAACAAGGCCAAGTGCAAGGTCCTGCACATGGGTCGGGGCAATCCCAAGCAGACATACAGGCTGGGCAATGAGTGGATTGAGAGCAGCCCTGCGGAGAAGGACTTGGGGGTAGTAGTGGACAAAAAACTAAATATGAGCCAGCAATGTGCATTTGCAGCCCAGAAAGCCAACTGTAACCTGGGCTGCGTCAGAAGTGTGACTAGTAGGTCAGGGGAGGTGATTCTCCCCCTCTGCTCTCATGAGACCCCACCTGCAGTACTGTGTTCAGCTCTGGGGTCCCCAACACAAGGACATGGACCTGTGGGAGTGGGTCCAGAGGAGGGCCATGAAGATGATCAGAGGGCTGGAGCACCTTTCCTATGAGGACAGGCTGAGAGTGTTGGGGTTGTTCAGCCTGGAGAAGAGAAGGCTCCGGGGACACTTTATAGCAGCCTTCCAGTACCTAAAGGGGGGGCCTACAGGCAAGCCAGAGAGGGACTTTTTACAAGGGCGTGTAGAGATAGGACAAGGGGTAATGGCTTTAAACTAAAAGAGGGTAGATTTAGATCAGATGTAAGGAAGAAGTTCTTTACTGTGAGGGTGGTGAGACACTGGAACAGGTTGCCCAGGGAGGTTGTGGCTGCCCCATCCCTGGCAGTGTTCAAGGCCAGGTTGGATGGGGCTTTGGGCAACCTGGTCTAGTGGAAGGTGTCCTTGCCGATGGCAGTGGGGTTGGAACTAGATGATCTTTAAGGTCCCTTCCAACCCAAACCATTCTAGGATTCTATGATAAAGACTATCAACTTCACCCTCTCCAACTATAGCTTAAACTATGAGGATGCAAAAATAGTGATGCTGGGGTAATTAAAATATTCCTAGAATAGCATTCAAAACCACTGTATGTTAGGAAAATCATAATTTTCAGGAAAACAAATTTGAATCTAAATTAAATTCCTATTCTCCCAATCCACTACTCCACAGCTGAGCAAATTGATACTTTAGATTCAATAACTGAATCAGTACTATTAAACAATATTTATATATTTTACAATAAATTATTACAACTGTGAAAATCACCTCTTAGTTTTGGGTTTCTTTGATCTGCTGAGTCATTCTATTTATTCTAAGTTGTTCCTATGCACAGATATCCCATCTTGTTCTACAGATAACCATCACATTTTGGAATGCCAAAGTTTCTGTTTTATAAATAACACATCTGTACGGTAAGACGATAGGTTGCCACACTTCTGAAATCTTTTGGGTATACATTTTCTTAAACTGGATACTAAGACCCTCAGCAGTAAAAGAGACACTGGAGAAAAACTGAATAAATCCTATCCCATTCTGTATTTGCAAGCTGTAGAAATAATGAGGAAACACACAGATCAACAGAAAATTCACACTAAAACAATACTTCAGAGGAATTTCATTAACAAGGACTGTTCTGCCTAGCATAGTGATGCCACAAAAAAACCCGCCACACAGAAAACCCTCTGTGTGGGATAGATATACTTGGATCAAGGTATAACATTGTTATGCTGTCAAAAAAATGAAGGAAGAAGATGAATTTAAGAGACTGAATTTAAGATGGAGGAGTCTGTCATGCAATAACAGCTTATAAGAGTTACAAAGCCGACATATAAACATAAAGAGCAAAGCTGACATATTTGATAACCACAAAGCCTGCTTATTCCAAATATACTCTCAATTACAGTCATTCTGGATTACACAAAATGAAAAAACAAGTTCAGGGAAGTGCAGTATTACAATGCTCATCTCAGTTTCTGTTCTGTCAGCCTCTCAAAGCTTCCCTACATGTGATGGAGTCTTCCCAACCTCCTGCCTGGGCAAACCTTGTTGGAAGAGAAGGCAGTTTCGCAGCTTCGGACCGTGCGACACACATCCCACCCCTGCGCTGATACTCGGGGCAACGCGGGAACATGGAAAACCTGTCACGGCAGCTTCTTGTGGTCTGAAGCTGAATGTCATCTTGGAAGTTAGATGTTTTCTTTAAGGGTCATTTCTAAAAGTCGAGCTAAGCCTTACCTGTGCAATACCGTCTCCCAAAGGTAAACAGTTGTGGGTAGTGGACTTTCTCAAAAAGACCCTAACATACTAAGCCAGCACCTCACCTGTGTTACATTGTTGCAATTACCCCAGAATAGCCAACCCACAGTAACGAAACCTTTATTACACTTTGTTAATAGTAAAAGCAAGCACGAAGGTTCATTTTGCTTAAGAAATAGCAAAGAAACCGGTAAACACAGATGAGAGATTGTTGCACTCAGTCAACAAGAGAGAATCACATAACTGAACTACTGAAGACATCTAAAACCACAATCTGTTGTGTACACAGTGATTTCAGTGAGCAAATAACATTTCATTTTTCTGTGCTGTGTTCTGGTTGAATTGTCCACATTCGAACAATCCTAAATACAAGTACAGGATTTTAGTCCTCTATCAATACTAGGTAACATATATTTCCAAGTCCCTCTAATTTAACGTTCTTTCTTTCAATTACGCTGCTGCTAGATCTGTAGGCAGTCTTATAAACCACTTTAACCTTATTTTAATTTTTCATTATGAAAATTGTAACTGTTCATTAACTTTGGAAGACACAGTATTACAGCTGTGGTATATCATTCCTCATATTATTAACAATCTACTTTATAAATTCAGTGCTTGAAGCAGATATTGGTAATAATGTCTTACAAGTTTTATTTTTGTGTTTGTAAGAATTTAGAAAAAAACTTAATAGAAGCACACACACTTAGCTCCCTATCCATACACAAAATTTTATTCACTGTCATGATTTTAAAATTAGTGCCAAAATATAATTGCACCGAATTTAGCAGACTCGTTAGAAACTAAAACACAAACCTCCCAAACAAGAAACTATCTGATTAATACTACCCTCCCCACCTCTCCAACTCTTTGATAAGATTACTTAAGCAAGAATGATGTCCAGATTATAATTTTTTGTGTAGTAAACTTTTAGCATATCGTGAATAATTTTCATCGAAGGTAATTGTTTCCCACAGAGATTAAGCAGCATTTTAGCATTGCTTCAATACTGTTCAAATGCCTATCTTAGGGATAGAAAAACTCCAAGAGACAATTGGATATTGCTATGAAATTGAATGGAATATTACTTATAAAAGGGTTTTTTTGGTCCTGTAACTACATAATTTGAAATATTAATATTATATTTCTAATATTTAATATGTCATCTTAAACTGCCATCTTGAAAACACTGTATTCTACTGGAAGTAATTCAGAAAAGCTAGAATACTGTGCTAGACCAGTTGACATAGAATGGGCCATTTGCTTGAGGGAATGAATTTTATTTTTTTTTTTAATTATTGGACTTAACATTATCTCTGGCTTAAGTAGCAAAACCTAAAATACTGATCATTTTTAATTCAATACTTATACAAACATAACTGATTAATGTATTTGAGAAGACAAAGTTGTACTGAACTGAGTCATCCTGCAACTGAACTACTTCATATAATCAAAATTTAAACTTGTTTCTAGCCAGCAGTCAGCACATAACTTGCTTATTCCTAGGTAAAAACTGACCAAACACTATTCTACCCTTTTCACATAGAATACTGGAAAAAATACTACTGATGTTGGATATTTGTTTAAATTTTCTTAACATTAGACATTACTTTACATTCTACAGCAGGTGGTGGAGCTGCCAAACCAAAAAACCTCAGCTGTAGCTCTCTGTGTAATCTCATCATCCACGAAACTTTCCATGAAGTTTAGGTCACATATGAATACATTGATAAGATAAGCTAAGAGAAGAAACACAGTGACAGCAACTACCAAGATTCAGAACTTAAGAGTGGATAAATGAGCTGATAAGGAAAGAAGAAATATGATAGTGATGTGCATGCAGCTAAAAGAATTTTACAATACTAGGAGTGGCAAGACATACCTGGGCTGATAACTTGGATAAAGGAAGCAATGCAAGGAATAGAACAGGATGGATATTGGTAAGATCTTCCAAGCAAGGTTTTTACTAAGCTGAAGAAGCATCTTGCATGGTAATCAACAGAAGACCAAGGTTTGACTTGCAAAATTACAGTGGACAAGCTACGCTGAAGAGACATTTCAGTACTGATGATCAAACTGTTCTTCTCTTGTAATCTACTTCAAGCAAGTATCTAACTTTGTGAAAATAATGATTGTGAAAGCATTTGATTGTTGTACGGAAAACAGCTAACTAGCATCATCGAACACAATGGTAGTTACACAGAGCTCAGAAAACAGAATCACAAGCAAGACAACAGGCACCGCTTTTAGTATTATGTCAAGAACGTTTTTCAAGTGTCTAATTCAGTTTGTAACATCCAGTTTCTGACCAAAGTTTAGAAAATAGCCTAGTTCTTAACTACTCTGTTTTCCATAACATTTCTTTAGGCGGGTAATTCCTCTCTCCATTTTCTGGACTTGCTCAAATTCAGCTAAAATGAAATCTTTTACTTTACTTTTCACTGCATTAAGAAGAAACAGAAAACTTTTTTGAGTTTTCCTGTGTAAGCTTTCTGCATTGATTTTAACAAGGTTCTGTCACACACACACACACACACACACACACACAAACATCTGAGACCCATTCTATACCATGTATAAGAAACAGCATTCCTCAGAGAGGCTTTTCTCGAAGCAGTTTTAAAAGATATCTTTTCATTCTGAATTAAACAGGATGTAGGGATTGCCACCAGTGGAGGAGTAGGAATCACAAACAGCTATAACCCAAATATTCTAAGGAAATGTAAGCAAGTAATTACAAATAAAACTGCTTACATACATGCAACTTGTTTGGCAACAGCAGTATACCATAAGGAAAGCTGCTACAATTCATAACAGCATCTTGTAATAAAACAGCTTTATGCATCCCTCTCAAACTGTTTAGTGCTCAAATCTCATCAGATGGCTGAGTAAGCATTACACTTTGGGACAGTAAATCTCTGTTTCCAATATGGTCTACATTCACAGACATGTACTTTTGCATTCACTGTAAGACACTTCCAGCTAAGCACTCATATAAAAAAATAGCAATATATAAAAATATCTGCATGCTATTTTGTCTAGTCAGCTATATAGACTCTGAAAAAATTTAGGAACCTTGAAGGACCAGCAGCTCAACAGGAACTGACTGCTACCAGAAAAAGCAAATCTGAAGTTTGGATTTACAAACGTGGAAGTAGTATGACAGGGCTATCTTTATACCTGTTACTGTGTCTTCAACATGTTTTTATCCATGTCACTGAGGCATATATGGCATTGCCATGGTACATATTGCTTCCTTTAGAGAAAAACTAAAAGATAGGAAAGGGTTTAGAAATAAGTGACAAATCTGATTTCATGACAGAAGATGATACTACACAGGCAGATGCTTGAAGAGCTCTAGATAGATAGATAGATAGACAGAGCTCGTATAAAAGATGACTGGCTTAACTGCAGCATCTAACAGAACTGTAAAGAGAAAACACTGGGTACTATGGCTGTTCCAATAAAACAGAAAAGGGCATCACCAGACCTAATGGATAGTAACTGAAGCCACTTTCCAAAATCCAAAGAGAAGCTGGCATCTGCTTTTAACGTGGAGGCTGACTTCCCACAGACGCTGCCTGCCAATGGAAATGATGGATTTTTCTGCCGACTGATGTTTTCAAGACTCCAGAATGTGCTTCATTCAAGGACAGATTACTGGGATCAACGTAGAAATAATCTGATGAAAGTTAATGAGCAACTGGAGAGCAGGCCAAACAAGATAACTGGAAGGCCTTCTGAACTTAAACTCTGAATCCAGAGACAAATAATATAAAACAAAAAGAACAAATAAAACATGCTGGGCCCTGCTTACCCAATTATACTTGCTTCTTGTTCTCTTTTCTACTAATTTTGATTCCCATTTGTAGGCTTTAAGGTAATTTATCATCAGCAATTTGACTCAACTCCAAAACATCCATGGTTCTCTAAGGAAGAAAATGAGTTTTGGGTGGTGTTTTTGTTTGTTTGTTTGAAAGTTTCCTTATGTTTTTCTTACTAAGTAAACTGTGTGTATTTGGGTCCAGTCATAACATTTGAAAAGCTTCTAAAAATCACACAATCCATTTGAGGTATTAGGTGAACAAACAGGGAAAGAAAACAAATATAAACATAGTAATCATCACCACAGAGCAACCAGTTGCCCACTGAGTCTAGAATTTAGTCCCCAACAATAGTAAGATATTTCAAAAGAACATGGGCAACAAAAAAAAAAACAAAAACAAAATAAGGTGTAAAAGACAATTACAGAATAAACACAATAAACACCTAAAACCTGTTCCCAATGCATTTGAGCTGAAAACTGACTTGTGCGTTGGAGCAGTGCATACACTCTGGTGCTTAACCCATTGTGATGGGTTGACCCTGGCTAAACGCCAGGTGCCCACCAGAGCCGTTCTATCACTCCCCCATCCTCAGCTGGACAGGGGAGAGAAAAATATAACAAAAACTTGCGGGTCGAGATAAGGACAGGAGAGATCATTCACTAATTACCGTCACGGGCAAAACAGACTCAGCTTAGGGAAAATTAGCTCAATTTATTACAATTCAGCCAGAGTAAGGTAATGAGAAATAAAACGAAATCTCAGAACACCTTCCCACCACCCCTCCCTTCTTCCCGGGCACAACTTCACTCCCGGATTTCTCCACCAAGCCCCCCCCAGCGGCACAAGGGGGACAGGGATGGGGTTTACGGTCATCACACGTTATTTTCTGCCGCTTCACCTCCTCAGGGTGAGGGCTGATCACACTCTTCCCCCGCTCCAGCGTGGGGTCCCACCCACGGGGTCAGTCCTCCACGAACTTCTCCAACGTGGGCCATTCCCACGGGCTGCAGCTCTTCACGAACTGCTCCAGCATGGGTCCTTTCCACGGTGTGCAGTCCTTCAGGAGCACACTGCTCCAGCACGGGTCCCCCACGGGGTCACAAGTCCTGCCAGGAAACCTGCTCCACGGGCTCCTCTCTCCGCAGATCTGCAGGTCCTGCCAGGAACCTGCTCCAGCGCGGGGTTCCCACGGGGTCACAGCCTCCTTCGGGAACCCACCTGCTCCGGCGTGGGGTCCTCCACGGGCTGCAGGCGGAGACCTGCTCCACCGTGGACCTCCCTGGACTGCAGGGGGACAGCCTGCCTCACCAGGGTCTTCACCACGGGCTGCAGGGGAATCTTCGCTCCGGCGCCTGGAGCATCTCCTCCCCCTCCTTCTGCACTGACCTTGGTGTCCGCAGGCTTGTTTCTCTTACATGTTCTCACTCCTCTCTCCCGCGGCTGTTTCTCCCTCTCCCAACTTTTTTCCTTCTTAAAAATGTTATCACAGAGGCGTTACCACTATCACTGATTGGTTCGGCCTTGGCCGGCAGCGGGTCCGTCTCAGAGCTGGCTGGTATGGGCTCGCTCTCTCTCGAACACAGGGGAAGCTTCCAGCAGCTTCTTACAGAAGCCACCCCTGTAACCCCCCCCGCTACCAAAACCTTGCCACATAAAACCAATACACCCATCTTCCACACACTCCAAAAATATACAAATGTCTAATACTTCCCTTATTTTCCTGAAGATACGGACCTTAAAAACTTCTGGTATCAGAAAGTTCAACAATGTGTAATCCAAAAGAAATGCCTTTTGTCAGTTTAAAATATATGGATTTCCATTTTATTTAAATATTTCTTTCTTCCTCTATTATGAGAAAGGAAGAGGAGAAGCAAACGGCCTAATTTTTCTTTACCAGAAAACAAGCTTTAGAGGGGTGCCCAAGTCCACAGCAGAAACAAAACAATATTCACTAATGCAAATTCTGGACTACATGACTTCTAAGGACTAATTTTCTGCTACATGCCTAAGATGCAGCGGCAAAGATGCCCAATTCAAACCCAGATCAAGCGTAAAAGCTTTTTAAATCTGAGATTTTCATGGTAATAGGTGTATTAGAAAAGCATCTGAATCTCTTCGTCAGCTTGGGAACACTCGTAAGTAATCAGCCTCCTTTCCAAACTCTTCTTGCTGGAAAATATACCCTAAAAAATACCTATATTAAACTGCAGATACTTGGGAAGACAAGAACCCAGAGAAGGTGGAATATTTGCAGAATTTGCACAAGTTAGCCATTTTTTGTTAGTAGGGTTAATCAAGAAATAAGTATTTTTATTTAGAGTATTTTATTTTAAAAAGAAAAATATTATTTCATCTCCTTGGAGTACATTATTTCCCTTTACAATGGATTTTAATGTGAGAAAGAGCATCCACATGGATGGGCCTACATATTACAAACTTCTTAGAAGAGTGTGTGCATGCGTGTGTATGAGAAAATGGAGAAGGATTTATAGGATCAAAAATTATTATTTTCAGTGTCCAAAGTCTTAGACTTCTATTTCATAGCCAAGCAAAGGGATGAGGAGAAAAAAAAGTAATCAAAGAATAGGTTTTCTTCAACATTCAGTTAGGCCCTAGCATAATAAGGCGAGCAAACAGTACTCCTCTATTTTGAGGCACAAGTTCTTTTTGCTTGATACAAATTTGTAGCCATAAAGTATAGGAAGAATAATTCCTATTAATTTCAAAGTACTTTTGAAAGGGTATTTGCATTAAAATGGCTACTAAGCCTATTCTAGAGTAGACCTAAGTTTTTTTTAAAATTTCTTTTATTCACAGTGTGTGCTAACTACACGAGTTGATAACATCTACTTTTTAGAAGTTATCCTTTCATATCTAGTGTACATAAAGTTCATGTAACTTTGTAAATGGTTAAAAAAAATAGAACCTAGTTTAACTTAATCATCAATGAATGAGAAGTCCACTGCAGCAGCAGTAAAAAAAGCAGCTCTTTTTGAAAACTAAATAACTTTTGAAAAAAAGGAGCATAAGTCTATATACATACCTATATATTTGCATCGGAAATCCCTGCATTCTGATTCTCTAATTTAAACTGTAAACAAATGCTGATTTTTAGTAATGATCAGTAGAGAGAAACTGCCAAGAATAAAAAATGACTCCCTGAGAGAAACTGTGTGTACACAGAATTTGCCTATTATGTCTGGCTGTTTTTTGTTTATTCTACAAATACATATTAATATTAGAATAGTACTGTGTTTTTCAGCACTGGCCATATTAATTATTACTGGAGTCCTCTGTCAGCATCACAGCTTCTCTACATAAAGCTTCAGAAGATAGTATTTTATTCAACTCCAACTTCATCTTTATCATGTTCACCTAGAACGAGATTCCTGGTAATACTTTAATTGATTACACTGTGTATTTAGGTTGCTAGTTGATTATGTTCTTTCCATAGCAATGACATTTTAAATACTTCAGCATGCTGTATTGCAACGGCCAGCTCTGAACTGCGGGGCTGGAATACATCTGCTGCCATTCAGTGTCTGCTCTCTCAGAGAAGGACTCCTAATGGCCAAGATGCTGATCTACTAGTCAAATAGGTAAGAGAGCAAGAGTTACACCTTCATTCAACAAGTCCCTGTTAGACAGTCTGACTTCTCAATGGTTAGTTCCAGCAGGCCTGAGCAACCAACCACACCCAGCAAATTAAGTCACAATGTATGAAGATATAAAATGGTGAAACACCACGAAGGGAGGATGGAAGGGGAATGTAAGAGATTTTCTGTAAGAATGTAAGAATGTAAGAGAACAACTGATTTAAACTACTATTTACAAGTCAGTGAGCTTCCTGTTCAAAAGGAAAACAAACAAACAAACCCCCCCAAACTCAAACAAACACAACACAAAAGAGCAAGAGAAAACAATTTATGCATATGTACTTGGTAGTACCCCAAAGACTGAGAGTCTGCTCCGTGATGCTTCCCTGAAAAGCCACTTCTAAAGAGATTTCCTTCTGATTTTATGCTATTGTGACTCAGATCTAATATACACAAAGTTTTAGTTTAATTCCTATTTGTCAGCAGATCTTAATATTAAAGCTCAAAAGGCCACTTGACTGATGCTAGAGTATAAATGAGAGGAGGCATGTTGGATTTGGGGTTAGACTTTCTTACATTTTCCTTTCCTAAAAGAATATTTTCCTATAAAGGTTTGTACTTTCATTTATTTGCTTTTCTAGTAATGCTGCTACATAGGTCCATCATTAACAATATCAACACAGATGAAAGCACAGATGAAAAGTGCTTTCATGTTTTTAAATCACTTAACAACAAGAACCATATAATCTTTTATGATTTTGGGAGGGAGAAGGTAGGGGAGAGAGTTTTTATTCAATATCTTTGCTTTATTAAATAAGCAAATTATATTAAAATATAAATTTTTATTTCTCACTAATGCCATGCTTTCTAGAGAAGAGAAAGTGAATGCAGCTGTTGTCTCACCTTAATAAATATTTCACACTGGGATCATGTATTTCTTAGGTAACCGTTAAAAACAAAGTAAATCTTGATTCAACAGCAGTGCAAGTTACCTGTGTGTACCAGTTATAATAGGAAATTTGCCTTGAGGCCCTTCTCCCCACATGAGCTACCCTACATCTGATTCCCTGTTAAGGGCTTCCTCCTTAAGCTTCTGCCACCTGCCTCTACCTCGGATTTTGTTTGATTACGTAAGCGTATGGATATACCAAAAAGCAACGTATTTCAGAATGCTACTCAAAACCTAACATGAGAAAGGAAAAGTAAGAATGTGCTCCCACTCTAGCCAGAATACAAGAAAAAGTTTTCTTTAACATCTTTAATCCAAATCTATATATTGAACATTTAATTTTCAAAAGGTCACAGGTTCTGGAAAGAAATATTAAAACTTAAATTAGTAAAACTCAGTTGGATTTCAAAGGGATACACTAATCTGAGCCTAAAAATTGAGTACGACTTGTGTTTGATGACAAGATAACCAAAAATCTCATCTTGGTGTTACTGGGAATATAAGCAGCGAGACAAAGTCCAGTTAGCCTAGAACCTGTAACAGCAACTATCCCTCTGTATAGCAGCACATTAGTCACTGCTGAACACAGAATACCTGACCACAATAACTTTAAATCTGAACAAGCTTAATCAGTCTCATGAAATGTTCTTACTGCGGTGTGGTTCTTCGAATGTGTCCCAGTAAATTATTTGGTGATAGATTTATGATGTGAAGAACAAGAAGAGAAAACAACATTCGTTTTTCTCAGCAATCAGAGCTGCCTAGAGTAGGCTGTAAAAAATAAAATGTAGATTCATCAAACTGGTTTGGGTTGCTTTGGGTTTGGATTTTGGGGGAGTTGTTTTATTGACATTTTTCTTTTTTCTTCAAGAAACCTGTTTAATATGTATGGAGAAAAGATGCAGTATGAAATACCCAGGAGATGATGAGTAGTATGCCATAGTAACACAACTTCATGTGAAAGAAAACTGAGTGCAATATATACTTCCCAAGTGCCCCTCTCTGAGAATTCTACTGCAATAACTTAATTTTCTATTTGATATTAATAAAAATACTGGACAATCTTAAGAGACATTATAAGGCATTTATTATAATAATTGTCACTACTGTTTTCTAACTCCCATTAACGTACCAATAGTGTTAAACAGGATACAAAAAGCATACGGTTTTAAGTATAAAAGAATAAAAAATGGAATTTGAGCTGACATTCAGAAAGGTATTGGCTCTTGTTCTTTACTGAAATTATCTCGCCATACAAAAAAAGATGCTGTGACATATACAAAGCAATTCAACTGTGGTAAAAAAATTCAAAATATTTCAGAAGACTGTTGGGTCCAGTTTAATATGATTGTGGTTTTTAGACTTATTTTTAATAACTTCAATCATATACTCTAGTTGTTCTAACATTTCACAGCAGAGATTTACTGCTAAACTAGATCTGACCTGAGAATGAGAAAGCAGTCAATTCAGTATAACTATTGGCTAATAAATTTTGCATCAGCTGGCATTTGGCCCAGGCAGACACACAAAATCCATGAGCTATGAATGCCAAGTGAGGAACTCCAGAATAGTAAGGTTTGCAACTGTGCCTTTGAAACCCAGTTTAAAACCCTTAACAACTCAGTAGAGTGTTCTTTTAAGCAAAATTTGGTTACAAAGTATACTCGAAGAAAAGTTGCCTTTCAAAGCAACCTCTTTAAAGAAAGGTTTTCCAAAATCCTCATTTTAGCCTTAAAGGACATCTACCTTCACCATGCTGTGTCAGCAGATGAAGTTAGAAAGAAGGTATTTAAAAAAAAAAAAAAAAAAAAGTAGTTTGATAATTGGTTCTCTTTGGTGGAAAAATACGGAGCATATAGAGAAATTCCTGTATTACCAGAAGATTGTAAAATATCCCAAATATTCAGAGGTCTCAGAACTGTTGTCAAGCTTTTGACATAACCTAGCAGAAAGTATAAAAGTTTCTATTCATCTTAAAATACAGCATTCAGAAAGGACTCCTCAACTTTAAATAAATCTTGTAATGTTTGAATGCTCTCTCAGATCCACTGAAGGACTGTATTTTTCAGATCAATTGACTAATGAATATTCAGTGCAGGTATTGACTTACAAATACGTTTCTATCTATATTAGGGAAAATCTGAGACAAATTAATAGCTCAAGTATGCACTGGACCTGTCATTTTATCCAAAAACCTGAACACCTGTTTTGAAGATTATCAGAAAATAAGCTTGACACAAAAATACTAAACCTATTCTGAATTACTTTGCACAAATATTATTACTGCTACATTAAAAACAGACTTTAAAAGGGGAATTTTATTACTTAGAAAAATTACAGGTAAACATCTTAGGAAAAGCACAGTAGAAGTAATGCCAGACAAAGGTGCTTTAGGTAATACACAGTTGCATCACCCTTCATGCCTTTATACCAAAACTTCCAAATACTGCACCAGAAAGTAGCAGCTACAACAAAGAGGAACTTTCTTTGGTAGGTGCATTTGTCAATGGTTAGCACAAAAAGCTTATTTCAAAACATTCAAACAATGACAAAGTTTTAAAGTTGTATTCTCAGAGTTACACTTCCACCAACGTTCAATTTTCCTATTAAATGCTTTATTCACACTAACTTAGAGAGGTATTTATACTTTGGAGATCTGCTTTTTCATGAAGAATGAGACAAACAAGTAAGAACAGAAGGACAATGAAATACTAAAGCAGACCAAGATGATCTGTTTCAGACTTCTGAGCCCTGAATATAGTTTTTGTTATTAGCATTTCACTGTCTAACCATCACAAACAAAAATAGAAGTAGTACAACGTGGTCTTATGGCTAACAGATTTTCAAAACCAAGTAACGTATGATCAGGCAGCAGCTAAAACCAACTGCTTTGAGCAGATCCAGTGCCATGGTTAAACCAGATAATTTTCAATAAGTCAAATGCATATAGCTTTACTAACAGAAGAGAAAAAATATTGAGGAAAATATCTACAATTGCTTAAAAAATGTCAAGCTACTTTATAATAGATGAATAAAAAATTCTCTAAAGACTATTTATTTTAAGCATGTTTATTTCCTACAGAATTTAATCCCATCAAAACACCCACTCAAATTTAGAATAAATTTACATGTATAAATCCCTAGATGTTTGCAGCTGGAAACCGCATGCATAAGATGTAATGAACAGTATTTCCTACTATATGAACCACTTTTTTATCCATATAACATTAATATAGAAAGTGAGAACATGTAGCAAGTCTTAATCTAGATCTACTTCCAACATTATCTCAAATTTAATGTCAGTAGAGGAACTGTACAATCAGAAAGTTACCGAGCTTTCAAACAGGAAAAATCATCATACAGACTTATTTTCTAAAGAAATTTGCTTTGTAAACTTAACAAAAGCAGGAAAATAAGGAGTTACTGCTCGTATTATTTAACAAAAAACTTACTCTGGCCCTCTAAAATAAACTTTATTCATCTAACATAACAACACTGACTAGCAGGAGGAAAAAAAATAATAAAAAAAAATAAAAAACCTGAGCATTTCAATTCAGTTACCAACAATCTGCACTCCCCTTCATAAAGAGGGCAGATAAGAACACATTAAGAGCAGGAGGAGGATGAACAGTTGTCAAATCAGTAATCAAGAGAAAAAGAACACCCTCATGAAATGCCGAATAATGACCTGGAAACTAAAATGAGGCACTTGAGCTGAAGCATCAATCATCCAGATAGGGAAAAGCAATATTTAGATGACTCCTGTACACAAAGGCTGAACAAACCACAGTGAAAATGGCTCCAGTAGCTCGTATGATCTAGTTGCAGTTTGATGCGTTATCTCTAGGTAAATACCTATAAGCAAAGAAAGACTCTACAAGAACAGAGATTACCTTAGAAAATAGAACTGGGTGTTTGATAGACCAAGCACAATGCAAACACTTCCAAATGTCTGTACACAAATGTGAGAGAAACACGGGATTAGACAAGGGTTTAATTAGCAATGCTAATTAATAGATATTTTGATTTAAAGGTGAAGACAGGCACTGACTGTTGGCAGAATGCTTTAAACAAGTTGCATGACATGATATCAAGTATAGAAAATGACCTTTCATTGGCTGTTCTCTACATAGAAGTGTGATAACTTAGAATTTCATGAGTCACAATATTAAAAATGTATAGTAGAGAACTATCATATGCCATTAACAAGCACATATATAGAATAGTAGAGTTTCAGCAATTAACGATGTACTGGATAATTTACCTTCCATTGAGAGGGACACAAAGGGCTATACATTTATGCCTCAAAACTGCCTATATCGTGCTTGATATATAAACCATATCTGATTCTCCAACTGAAACTAAACCAAGTAAATTATTTTAAAAACCATATCTAATTGTTGACTAAGTGACAATTTCAGCAGGCTATTTAGTCAAGTTAACCTGATGATTAAACACTGTTCCGATGAAGCAATGTTCACTAACGGTTTCAACACACAGACTTATGATTTACTAAGACAAGTAAATACCTGAATGAGAGCAAAACTACGTGTGTGTACAGTGCAAAGGCATAATCACATTTTTTTCAACTAAAAACATTTAGATTGTTAATTCATTGGACATAACAGGTATTTAAAGCAAGGAACATTTTATAAAAGAAGAGGTTACTTCACCTTGCTTACAAGTTCACACAGGCAGGTTATTTCAAATATTAGTTCTAGGATCTCAATGCTGCGATAACGTATTATAGCCAATTATAAAAGTAATTAGACGGGTTTCCTCCTTCCAGTTTATATGAGGTGAAGGATAAGCAGTAAGGGTAAGCAGTGACAAAATGAAATCAGAGGAAACAGCATTCCCATTCCCACATTCCAATTACAGAGCAGTCAAGAACAGGAAAGGAATTCCAAGGCACCTGATTAATAATGAATATATGTTGGCCATATGGGGTTTTACTGTAACAGTCTTATAGTTATCTTTTCAGTACAGGCACTCTGTTAAAGACAGAAAAGTTTAGATGAAAATGCCATTATTATTTCCAAAATGAATCTAGGAAATAGAATAGAAAGTTAGCATATTGGCCAACCCTGAGATCCATGACAAATACAACATTTGGTTAAGGGTCACTAGCATTTGTGTTTATCAGGAAGAGTGGATCCTGGTTTGCCTCATTTACCAATAGTGAATTCCGACAGTATCAATAATCTAAGAAGAGAAAGAACTTCCTAATTTAACACAAAACAGTTGAAATAATGTTAAAATGGCAACCATTCTCCTACCGTTCTTCCATTAAAACTCCTTATAACACTGGTATCCTTCAACAAGCCACAGAGACTGTCTACCGCGGATTACTGTAAAAGGAACCAGTTCTGACTTTAAACATACCTTGCCTTGGAAACTCATCTGACTCCCTGTGAACCAGGTCAGAAACTCGATTTCCATAGTGCATCCTGGTGTCATGATCATACGCCTTCAGCGTCTCACTTGAGCTGTAAGACTTCTGAGTTGGTACTCTGCAGTCTTCACTGTCCAGTGAAGAACTTGTATAGCGACATTCCTTTCCACAACGGCCCCTTGTCAGAGAACGGTGTCTTCTATCTTTTATATCCATTATTCTGAGTCAGGTAGGACGTTTTCAGAAAACTCACGCTTATATTTGGGGTCAGTCACTGTCACCTAAAAACAGGAAAGGATAACAAAAGAGTGAGCAACGTTGCTGCTACATTTTGTTTTATTCTACTTTCCATGACTTATCCTTGAAGAACAATCTGGCATAGATTGAGAAGAAAGAGAAGACTCACATGATGCATCCTTAGAAATTGAAATGATTGACCTGAATGTGTGGGGGGAGAAAATCAAATGCTATAAGAGAATTGCTTTCTATCTAAATTATCATCTCATTGAAGAGTTTAAAAAATAATGATAAAACAAAAACACTGTTATCTTTTGATTTTTGAATGAGCACTGATAACGCAGCACAGAACTGACAGAATAATATTTGTTCCTGTTATGCAACAGTACAAAGAAAAGCAGACTCAAACCAGCTTTAATTATTTCCGTTCTTCCTTCAGGAGGGCTTGCAATTAAGAATTAAGCATGCAGGAAAGTTGCATAGAGGAGATTATTCCTATTCAGCATTAATGCATTACAAAGGTGTACATTATCCTTTAACAATGTGTTCACAAGCAGCAACTGATTTTATTGCCCCTGGATAACATAATCCAAGGCCCTGTTCTCAGCAAAAGCTTGGACCAGGTGTCTCCAGAGGTTCTTTCCAGACTCAACATTTCTGCATTTTTATGATTCTCTGAAAAAACTTTGGGAATTGGCTGCTCTTGTGCACCACAGAACATGACTAGATGCTCTTCTTCACAGTCCCTCAAGATGACCAGTTTATCCATATCAGCAGTTGGAGCTCTTCAAAATTGTGTAAATACCTTCTTGCTCACTGGACCAGAAAGAGATAGATTCTTACAGTCTACTTAATTAGGACACCCTTACTGTGGCAGATATACTTTCATATATGCACAGTTAGCATGCATAAACTGCAAAATGAAAGATACTGTAGAAAGCAAGAAACACACTAAGCATGAGCACCCTAACCACCGGGGTACTAATTATTTTGAGTTGGTATCCGTATGTCTTTCTCTCATGGCATCCTATGCCCAGGTCTGTAACAGTCCAGAGAAATCCTCATGACAAAACTTTCTGCTGGAAACGAAATCTTCCCACACAAAAAATACCCAGATTTGCTAACAAGCAAAAACTGGAACAAAAACTCTGCTTTTCTATACTTGGCTAAGGAGGAGAAGAAACGGTTTTGGCAAATTTAGCTGGGACAGTTGAAGGCGTTTTCTTTCTCCTTGTCCCCTCTCAGTTCAGGTGGCCTACTCGAAAGCCCACCCAGCAGAACGGGAGCAGGTCCTGCACGCCTGCTATACCCAGTCGCAGGCCAGAGTCTTACTTAAACTACCAAAGCACTTCAGCAGTACGATTCCTTCTGCCACCTCTGCCACCAAGGTAACAAGCTCCAGCAAAAGACGATAAAAAACCCAGAAGGCAGTCATGTCTTTCATTGTTGTAGTTGTTTTCACCCATAGGAGAGGAGGTCATAACATTGGCATAAGTATTTTGGCTAAATCATTGCTTTTTGGCTGGAATGGATTATGCCCCTAAGAGACAATAAAAGTACTTGGCCAGATGAGCTAGTGAGTTGAGAAAAGGTTTCTTGGCTTCATTTAGACTCTGACATTTAGACTTGTTGTGGTTTTTTGTTTTGTTTTGTTTTGTTTTTTTCTTTTTTTCTTTCTGAATTTTAAAGAAGAAAGTTAGGTAACCAGGAGAAACAGCTGCTTTAAACCACCCACAGGTACTCTGCAATCTGTGAGCGATAAGAAGTGTAAACATGCTTGCTTTTTCCTCCTTTTTCTCTTATTTTTAACTATGATGGTACATTTCAGAGGAGAAAAAAATGAACCACAAAACAACACACAGAGAAAAGCCAAAACAGAAGATGTTCAGCACTTAAAACTGAGAGGGTTAGTTTTAGAATTTTAGATTAAAGAGAAAGGAAGACTAAATATATACTCCCATTTCTCACCTCTCTGAACGTCTAGTGGTTAAACTGACTTCTCTGTATCTGAATTATTCAGTTCAATTCTTTGGCCCTGTAATATTTATTAAACTGTAAAGCATGTTAACACTGGTGGCACAAACACTTGCTTGAACTTTGAGGAGATATATGATCGTTTAGATTAACAATGCCTGGCTCTTTGATTCCAGTTCAATACTATCTCATCAAATTCAGATATCAATATATCACAATTACAAAACACCAAAACAGATGAATACAGTACAGTATTGAGAAAAAACTGCCAATTACTCTCTGGATGTCTTCATGCTACTGTTCAATACAAAAGCCTATTATTCCATATGAAGGTATTGTCTATCAGTTCAGAAAACAAACAGCTTTTTGTTTTTATGATTGCTAAACTTTAAGCTGTCTGGCCTGATTTCTATTGTTTCTGAAAGAACATTTAATTCCTTTTTACTATAGTTGAAAGAGGGATTTACTACGACTGAGATAAAACTTCTGAGTATTTCCATGATATTAGTTTATTAAAGCATCTTCTCAGGCAGACAAGATTTTTTGAAATTGTTCCCTCAGTAAACATTCTTTTGTAGAGTTTGTGCAATTACCCCACAAATACAAAAATAAAAGGAAATGGTAAGACAATGCTCTACTGTTGATAATGCCAAGAAATATTTCTTAGTCACCCTCATGTGCAGAATGCAAGGTGCAACGTCTGCACTGTCATTACCATGACAAGTCCAACATGTTAACACAAGAAAATAAATGTAGAAATATGATAAATATGTCCCAACAGCTTTACTCTGACCTTTCTTAAGGAAAATCTTGTTACAAGAATCAGATGTCATAATAATTTGGTGAATAACTTGATCTTTATAATACTATACTATTAAAAATTTCTTGAACTTTACTAGATTTTAAGAGATGCTTAAAAATACTACAGATAATTTGAAAAACATTTTTATTGGGGTTTTTATTCAATGACATGTTCATATTTATTACAGTACTTGTAATTTTTTTCTGATATTTCTATTACTTGAGGACAAATCCCAAGCATCTGAGACTAAATACATCTACCTAACTGCAACAAAATATTCTCATAGATTCTTCTTCCATCCTCATCTTTGCTTTGGGGATTTCTATGAACAAAACAGTCAGGCAAAAAGCAGTTCCATAGCATCGTCAAAAAGACACTCTTAAAATTCAAACAACAGTATCACCATACATGGTTTAAAATATGGTGAAATGAAGTTGTAACGCACTCCTAGAAAACTTGTTTCATATTTTTCTCATACTTATCTTAAATAGATGAAATACTGTTTCAATTCAATGCTAAATACCTTCCCTGTTAGTCAAATCTTTATGTAATGTATTCCTGGAAAGGTAAAATGTGATGGCTTTGGTTGAGCGAGAATAATGGCGAGATTCAATTTGAATTTAAAATTCCTGATACTCTTTGACTTGCCTGTCTCAAGGGCACTCTGTGAATGGTTTATTTTGAGTAATTGACCTAAATAGTAACTGATTTAATAATTTCTTTTGTTTCAAAGGATTTCACTAAGACTGCTCATATTGACCCACTTATATTACAGAGTAGTACAACCACTAACAACTGACTTCAAGTGTTTTTCTCATCTAGCGTTGTTTTAATTATCTGTGAAGCACTAAGAGGACCCCTTTCTAATCTTCTGAATAAGGTATTTATGCCTTGCAAAAGGGTTGGTCAAGTTTCAAAGATGGATAGTCGCAGCTGATCTAAACTTTCCACAGATGGTAGATCTAAAGCAATAAATGGGATATACTGTATTTGCTGCTGATGTACCGCACGTGCCACAAGTTACACGTGCCTAATAAGCTTTGGACTCACTATTCACCCAGTATAAGATTTCTTGTATTCATGCGCAGCAACCATTTACCTGGACATGACTACAGCACTGGTAACAAGAGCGTTAAATGGTAACTGTGGGGTAGTCCAAGGGCATTAAAACACTGTATGTCCTGGAGAGAGAAGAGAGAAGAGACGACAGAAGACAGAAGAGAGAAGAGAGAAGAGAAGAAAAAGCTGAGGAGCTGAGAAGTAAAAACCAGTTTTTTGTTTAGGGTTTTTATAAAAAAATTGACCACTTCTTTTTGTGTTAGCAACGTCAAATCAATAGGAGGCATGGAGGGAGGACTCAAAATGAATTTTAATGGCTTAGTGAAGCCTATGCTAAAACTCTCTTTAAATTTGAAGTTGATTCGTACACTGATCTTACTTATGTGCTTGTTTCTTGCATTTTCTAATGATCCCTTATACTATTACAGCGTACATGGCCATTAGAACTGCCACTCACAATAGACAGAATGCAGTAATCACTTGGAAGTTCAACAGAAAACAAAGCACTTCACATTTACTTTGTGCCCCTAAATAACCTACCACAACTAGATCAAAACATTACAATAGGGCATACAATATTAGAAACAGTCTTTTTTTAAAAAAAAAAAAAGTAGTAGTACACCATGTACCAATCTGATCATTAAAAAACAGGTCTCTTAAAAGCCTGTACTTCTTTTCATCATCAACAATTGGAAATAAGCTTGTGATTTAGAGAATCAAATGCTGTTCATTATTTTATGCAAAGACTATTTTTGAAATGAGAAAATTCAATAATTCAGCTTTGGCACAGAACAAATTTTCAGGGAATGAATAAAAGGGTTATTTAACTGCTGTATTTTTTGCTGATTTTAATAGTAGTGAAAAAGTACATCTCTACTTCTGGATCACCTCTGCCTTTTTTAAAAGGCAATAAATAAAATGCAATTTTTAAATGAAATACTACTATAGTATGTACACTTTGTCACATGAAATAATGCTGATGACAAGTATGCTAGTATTGATTTGGACCAAAAATCAAAGTATATTTGGACAGCCTGTTTGGTGTAATAATCTGACCTCATTTTCCATTGATATGTCTTTCTTCTGATTTTTCATATTTATTTTTTTTTTCCCCCCTCTCCAAATACTGAAATGTGGAGTTTCTTTCTTAAAGGTACTTTATGTCAGTTGAAAAAGCAGCTAGACAAACTCAGATACAAATTCCTAAATGTTATTAAATGTGGATTCTGGTGTATGAACCTCATGAGCTGGGGATCACTATAGATTCAGAAACTGTACCAGTAAAATTTCACTATTAGCTAAGCACCAGGTCTGAGGCAGAGTGTGGCACATATGAACCAATCAATTCTTCATTTTCATTTCATCTGCTATGAACTGTGAGCTTTTCCCCCTGTGAGAAAAACAGCAGAAATCGCAACCTTCACAAACACTTGTGATAGCTTCCAGAGCAGGAAGAAAACTAGTGGCCTTTAAGACTCCATCATAAAAAACTTATTTAGTGCCTCCGTTAGCCCACACAGTACATCTACATGATTTTTCTTGAAAAGTTATTTTGAACTTACTAAAATATTACTTGCATCCTATATATTTCAGTAGCTGGTCATCAAAAGAGAATGTCAGCTACCGTGTTGTTTCCCATCCTAGATGTTACACCAGCCATTAGAAATAGATTGTGTCACACTGACTCAGAAAGATGGCCATGTTTTTACAAAACATGTGACACAAGCAATGAATAAAGTACAGACATTTACAAACAGCAAAAAGTTTAACTCATTTTTCAGAGAAGGGCTTATAAATCCACCCAAATTGGTTATATAAATGAGGCTGAAATGACATCTACTTTTCTTCCCAGATACACAGAGGTAGAACAGTAGAAACTTTGAAGAAGAAGTAAAGAAAAGAAAGTGACAGAATAAACATTTTTGTGTATTCTGGAGTTTCTCAGCCATGTGAAGTTTTCAAGTTCTTCCTCTTGGAGAGTGTTTTTCTTTCTTTTCTGAATGAAGCATTAACATTCCCCCCATTCCAAACACTGCCCAAATAAAAAAAAAAAAAGAGGTTTTACCCCAGGATCACATATTTCCACTCCTAACTTAAAGTTATTTACAAACATTCATTAGGCCTTAGAACAGCCATGAGAGCTAAATCTGTATCATCCTTATTCTACAGAAGTTGTTAAACACCAAAAGGGTAAGTGTCCCACCTGAGGTTATACAACAAGTTTGCTGCAGACTGGGAACCCCAAGCTCCAGATCTTGGTTTCCTGCTCACAGTATAATTGTTATCTACATACTTCAATCATTCTATGCAGTCAGACAAAAAAAAAAAAAAAAAAAAAAATCAAGTCACCATGGAACAATACAACAAACCCACTTCTTGATTAATATAATTACTTAAAATTAGTATAGCTCAATAAGTTCAGAAAGTAGATTTAAAGATCATATACAAACTGGCCACTTCAAAAGACTAAGTTTGCTAAAAATAATTGCCTGAATAACATTATTACTCTTCTACTGCCTAGGAAGAACAAACAATACTATTATCTACTGCTAAAATGCTGTTAATGAAGAAAAGTAGAATAATTTATCATTGGATAATTAACACAATGCAGTTAAGCATGCTTTAACGATTCTGTATAATAGTTTCCTCTCACTAGAGAATACTTTTGAATCAGGAAATAATTGTCTAAATAATTTTTGATTAATTCTTTGATCAAACTGATCAACATTTATAGAAGTGAGATAGATCTAAATGCCCATGCAATGAATGACGACTTGCTTTATTTAATTGTCCATTGGTGATGTACCTTTTTCCTTCTAATCCTAGGGTAGAATGCTGTCTTTAATTAAGTTAACAGGATTTTTAACCTTACTAGCAATGGAGCCAAGACATCAAGCTGGTTGGAGCACAAGTTCTGCTCCAGCCATTTCCCCTCTTGTTTGCCTTCACCAGCACTTAGTCATTAGTTTATTTAATTTTTCACCAGAATTTTCCAGTGTTCTGTCCTCTTGTCAGGCTGCTCTCTCTTTCCATTTTCTCAAAAACCTTATTTATCCTCATAGTTTCAGTTATGGATTTGAATGCTATTCATTTCCACAAGCGTTTTCCTTCACAGCCAGGCTAATCCATCAACTGTCTCTGAGAACTCCTGGGCACTGTGCTTCCATATTAGACTCAAGGGTTTTGATTTTAAACATACGACCGTGCTATAAAGTTGGAGAAATATAACTGACGTGAAAGGACTTGTACTTTTCTTGCACCCAAACAGGTCCAATGCCAAGAATTTTAAGACAGTTCCTTCCTAATTCTTCTTCACTTCCTTACGTAAAACATTCTGTAATTCTACACCTGTTGGGCACCTTTGTTCCTGCTGGCAATAGCAGAAGCTGTACCGCTGGGTAAAATATCAGCCAAAAGAAAACCATTAGGAACACACCTTTCATTCCTTGTTTACTCTTAATAGATGAATACACTGTTAAAGGGGAACTTTTCCAGAATCTGAGATCAAGCAAAGCTCCTGTGTACATTTCATCAGAGGATGCTACTATAAGAAGATCAAGTTGCTGAAGAGGTTTCTCAGCAATTTTCAAACCTCTACAATAGTCTTATTGTCAGAACTCATCAAAAGTAGTAATCATGCAAACAGTTATGAGTTTAGGTACTTCACTTATCATTTCAGTTGAGAACACCACCTGCTTTTGACTCTAAATTTACATCATTCTCTCTCATTCTGTCCAAGAAACACTCGCTGCATTTCTTTAAAGCTTCCATGGAACCTCTCCTACCTCAATTTGATACTAACAGTTCTCATTCTCATTAACAAGATGCTTTAATATGACACTGCTAGCAGTGTCAACCTACAAAAATATTCTTTGAAGAAGGCTTTATTAGAGACCATTTTTAAGGTGTATACATTTATGATAATAAAATGCAACAATATTTTAAAATGCCTAATAGTATTTAGTAGAATTTCAATAAAGACAGCTATTCCCAATTACACAAGTAAATAACCCACTCAGCTAAGCCCTGATACTCCCCCCAGGGGGCGGTGGGGGGAAGGAAAAAAGGAAAAGGAAAAAAAAAAAGGAAAAAAAAAGTTATTTTGTTTGTGTAAACTATTAGCCTTACTCCTTGGGAGTTCTCTACTTTTGTAAACGCACAGATTTTATCAGTAATAACAACTTTCTAAAGTGATCCTTTGTTTTAAAGGTTCAAGGTAAGCTAAGAAAAAGTCAAAGGGAAAAGAGAAATATGAATGGAAGACAATAGATGACATCCTATCTCAACAGCTTCCATAAAAGTATTTATTGAAACATTTTAAATTCTAGATCGCCTCAGACACCAATGAAACTTTGCATAATGAAGTAAGAAGGCTGCTCTATAAGTTTCTCAGCTAACAACTACACCTCAAGTGTTGTTCTATCTTCCAATAAAGGAAAATGAATTGTTTTATAAAAATTAATTAAACCTCGCAGCAAAAGATAAAATTAATACAACTATTATATAAAATGACCAACTGTAACTCAAAATCTCTGAAGCGAATTTCCAGTGTCCACACAGCAAGGGGTTGGCAGGAACAGAACTGAGGTCCTATCACCCTTAAAGCTGGTGCACTCAAACCTGCAGTGCAAGGTTTGCTTGCATATTATCATAGCAGAAGAGGACAGAAAGGGTTACCTTCATTAATGGAAATATATTTAATAACTTAAGAAAAATACACTTCTAGGAAATCAACTGGTCCAAGACCACAAGAAGCAGCAAATACCTCATAATATTGTACAGTCACTGTGCAGACATTACTATACTCTCTGTTGCATCTCCAAATCATGAAGAAAAAAGCCACATCACTCTGGAGAAAAATCACTCTAGAGAAAAGGCCACGTGCTTTATTGTAGTCATTTAGGACAGTACATGTAATCCAATATATACTCTCACAATGCAACTTCCTTCTGCAGACTTCTTGGAGAGGACCATCATTTTGCTTACTATCTGTGGGTGTCTCCCCTATCTGTGGGAGTCTCCAAAGAAAGTCTGGCATTTGCTGGTGGAGAAGAGGTTTCCTCTGTGTCACTTTGTCAGCAGGCACTGCTCACGTGGCCGAGTTGTCAGAAGCAAGCCCATCCTGGCTCCTCGGTTGCCACAATTCTCAACCCTGTATGTGATCTTCATCCAACACCTAGCAGGAAGTGCCTGAAGGCAGCTGGAGACAGCAAGGTCTTAAGCTGTACCAGCACAGAACATGGGAGCTCACATGGGGATATTCTCAGAGAAGCTACTGCATGAGAAATGCAAACAGCCATCTCCTATTCACCACCATGTGCGGATGAGCTTCAGAAAGCAAGAACAGTCACAAGGAAGTAACCAGTTAAAAAGCACTCTCAAAACTGCAAGGAATCTTTACAAAATTCATTTTGTCCTTTCTTTCCATTGCCATTTCACAGAAAGAACAACAACAAAGCTGCAGTGCCTGATTTCTTCTCGAGACTAAGCTCAATGCATTAAAGCCAGCCCCCACAATTTTGCCATCTGGTGCCTAGCTTGCTGTGTATCCAGAACAGAGATGCCTACATTCTTCAAATGCCATGGTCAAACTTCCCAGGCAAAAGCATCAGCATTTTATGACAAGGATAGAGATCAAACCTAAGGGAACCTGGCAAGAAAAATTTAAAACAAATTTTAAACTAATGTTGTTTCACCTACCACATTCAGCTGTATGGCTGACTCTTGCAAAATAAAATTTATAACTTCAATGAAGACACTTGGTTTAAACTAAGTATCTATTGTATCTGTACAGGTATATAGACACCCTGTTCTACATCCACAGTATATGGAATTAATTAAAAATATTTTAAAATTGCTATTAAAATTACTTATTCTCTAAAGACATTAGAATAGATAAAATTTATAGCTTTGTTTTTCAAAACAGAAAAGTAACTAGAGGTCCAAAACCTAGTTGACTCTTCTACTAAGGATTAGATGTTATATACAGAAAACAAAAATAAATAGTGCAGTTTAACAAAAATGACATTGTGAAACTAGAATTCTCTACAGTCATAACCAACTTCTTAAAAGTTAAACACAAGCCTTAAAATGCTCTCTTTGTTCCAATGCTGTATTATCTACCTAGGTAAATGCTTTCGTAATGTTATTATTCTTAGCAATACTTTACAGATGGCAACAATATTGCATTGAGTTCCGCTCCCTCTAGAAAACGAGAAAGATGTTCATGAACTGGAGCAAGTCCAGGGAAGGACGCCAGCGTCTCAAGGGACTGGAGCATGTGATCTGCGTGGAGAAATGAAGGAACTGGGCTTGTTTAACCTGCCGAAGAGATGGCTAAGCGGGACCTAGCAGTGGCCTTCCTGTACCTAAAAGACTATGGAGAAGAGGGAGCCAGGGTCTTTAGTGAGGGCAACCAAAGACGAGTGAGAAACCATAGGCGCAACTGAAGTACAGGAAGCTCTGATCAGAAATGAGGTGGGTAAAAAACACTATGGGGACAAATATGCACTGGAACAGGTTGCTGCAGAGGCTGGGGAATTTTGCACATTTTCAGCACTGAGGTGCACAAAGCCTTTAGAAATTTGGTCTCAGTTCAGTGTTGAGGCTTGGATTAGGTGAGCTCTGGAGGCCTTTTCCAGCCTCGATGGTCTGTGACTCTGTGTTATTCTTAATTTAGGAAAAGTTCCGTACTCATTAAAAAAGCCCACAACAAACAAACCAAAAAAGTATTTCTTTAGGAAACAAGACTGCAAAGTGAACACATGATGAAAGCTTTGTAAGCTGAGCACACAGCCTTTAAAAGGCAGAGGCTACATTATGTCTACACATGCGAGCAGACTGCAGAGGACCAGCAAACACCACTGCAGTGGGGTCCTTGCTACGCAGTCAAGCTGGTGACAGAACAAAAGGAAGTCACACACAAACGATATGCCAGAGAAAGCAGAATGGGCTTTGTTGCTTCTTCAGTTCCACAATACAGACCCACCTGAGGGAACAGAAAATGCCTAAAATAAAGTTCTAGAGTGAAGAAAATCTACAGGAATTAAAAGCAGAGTTAAACAAAAGTAAAAAGCACAAGCTCTATCATCATTCCCAAGACACTACTGCAAGCTCATATGTTTCCAAATATGTCATTTGACAGTGCTGACTTTGAAACGGTCCCTTAAAAATTAAAAAGAAAACAACTCTGCCATATGTTATAATGACACTACCATAAATCTGAAGAAAACAATGCATGAGAAGGAATTGTAACCTCTAACACCCAAGAGCCCACCTCTCCACCAGCCACAGCCACATTCCTATGTTATGTAAATCAATACAGACATATTCCTTTTCCACTGAGGATTTTGTCTTTTGTTTGGAAGCCCAGCAAGCATGGCATTCATCTATGCCTATCCTACAGATATGTGGCCAATGACCAACTTTAGCTCTGTGTGTGATACTCAGATATATGGTAATTGTTCTGTCTGAAAATCTATAGAATGTCATAAACCAGAAAAAAATATCCAAAGCTGAAGTTGTGATAGTGATTTACCTACCAAATCCTTCCATTTCTATTTCCACTGCAGCGTATCGCACAGAGAGTAGGTATGAACCCATGACTCCACAGAAGTCAATGGTGGTTTCTCTTCCTCTATAATCCCATCTGCCAAACTGCAAAAGGCTTGTTCATTTTAGCCAATATACTGGGGTGGTGGTGGGCTAATGTTTCCTCTCTGTTGTATTTAATTCAAAGCAGGGGTCATTCTCTGTGCATGGAGAACACAAGCTACTAGACCAGGGTATACAGACAGAACAGTCATATAACTGCATTCCTGGGATTAGCATAGGCAAGGTTTGGTCCCCCAGCACCACCCAGGCGTCCTGGTGAACCAGGAAGGAGTTTGTCCATTGCTACCAGAGGTAGCTTTTAGTTATTGTCAGAGGAAGAACTGTTGTCCTCCGAGTAGGTCAGAAAACCAATTGAAATTTTCTGGGTTTTTTTGTTTGTTTTATTTTCCCCACAGTACCACACAGTCTTATTATGGAGGAAACCCACCAGAATTGGAACTGACCTCTGGAGAGAGCATCACCTATGGTAACTGCATCAAAGAGTTGTGATTGCTTAGTGTAAAAAGCAAACTAACTAACTACTCAACCTTTTCCCCAGCACCTTCTCTTTCCTACAAGGGTCTTCAAAGAGCTGCAGACCATCTATGGAGGATTAGGGACAATTTCTGCCAGCAGAAATGTTGAAGGAAGGAAAACTTAGATACATTCCATGAACTAGTGTTGGTAGTTTTCGAGATGTGCAGAGTCAATAAAGTGTCTTAATTAACCATGTGCTTCGTAACTTGCCTTTTTTGCAGTTATGTCTGAGATGAGCTTCTGTCAAAGTTGATAGGTCCAGAATTTCAAGCTCTGTATTTCTAATGTTCATAAACCTTGATCACCCAGACACATGCTTCTGGCTTAAAGGTAGTCACATGTGCACCTCAATCCCCTGGAAAAAGACTACTGTAAGCAACATCCTACTACATCTTTCACAAGCAGTTTTACTAATGCTCCATCCTTTAAAGCATTTCTCCTGTTCACAAAGAAAAGCACTGCAATCCCATATGTTAATACATAAAGTTACTGAGGCAGAGAAGAGCAAAGTCACAGAGCAACCCTGCTATTTAAAGCCTCCCTTAGCTTCAGTAGGTTGTTCTGCCTTACAGGCAGTGGGAAAAAGTCTCCTATCTCTGTACCTCTCAGAGCAGGAAGGAAACTGAAAACAAACTCTATAAATGCTTTATTATCCTGAACTTAAATCATTAAACTATGAACAGTTTTTACCTAATTTACTAAGAAACATTATTGGAAAGGCATCTGACAAAGCTTTTCCTATACATTAAGAGCCATCGGATTGTAAATTTAGGTCAACACCGAGACACACAATGACCTACAGGTAAAATGATCCATATACCATCACCAATTTCCTCAGTTGTCCAAATTATCTCAGTAATTTCTAACTTGCATGAAATCTTCTATGACTTATTAAATTAAAAAATAAAAAGCAAAAAGTAAAGGAGAGAAATCTCTTTCTTGATGCCATTTTCAGTGGTACACCTATGTCACTCTTCAAAAGAAAATTCTGCACAAACAGTGGTTGAGACTGTGACTACCAACTCCCAAATGTGCCTGATCTGCGAGCTCAGTCTGTGGCCAGGGAAGGCAGTGTTCCTCAGCTACTGACAAGAGAACTCCAGGTACCTCAGAATTAAAGAGCTTCTTACAAACCTTAGACCTCTCATACTCCCCCAAAACACAGCCTCCTAACCAAAAAGAGCAGGATTAAAGTGTGTGTTTGAGGATTTTGTAAGTGGCATAGCTAAAGCCACTTAAAGTGACGTCTCTTACAGCACTACCATCAAGATTTCATGCAAGACAAATTATTGAAGGACTCTGGACAACTCTAGTTCTGTCTTTCCAGTAACACAGAATAACAGGTGACACAGAAGACTGTATCTGAACGTAGTGCATTAGGCAGCACGAATACATCCTTTATTAGTAATCCATACTGACTTCATTCTAGAAAAAGCTGCTCCCTGAATACAGCCAGCTTTCTACGGACAAGAGTTTTGTGCTTATACAAGCAGCTAGAATTCAAACCAGAAAAGGAAAACAAATATTTGTTCAATCATATGCAATTAGACTGAAAAAAAAAAAAAAAACGAGGTTCTGTGAATAAACCACTAAACTGGTTTCAATTCTAACACCATTAAAGATACAATGATCAATTTTTTTTCATTTCAGCTACCATAAGAACAAAGGATTTCCATTTAGATCACTCAGCTATCCCTTATTTCATTCCCATTTCCCGAGAGGCAAGCTAAAAGAACGACAATCACCAGACTGAGCAAGCACACTAAAAGTTAACAACTGAGAACAGAAGCAACAGAAATCAAGCTTCAGCAATTTAACAAGACTGTCCAACTCCACCATTTTGACTGAAAAGTAAGTTTTAGTCAAGATCTGATATAAATGCACAACGTAAAAATTTCCTTGCTTGAATTTTGCATAGGGTATTCTTACAAATAAATAAACAAGCTATTTATTTACTTCGGCTGTAAGTCCCATTTCTCATTCTCATAAAAATATTGTCATGGTCAAAGCAGCTTGCATGAACCCTTCAATTTTTTTTTTAATTATTTAATTCTATTTTTAAGCTTCAGCTCAACATTCAACTCCAATTTTTCTTTTTTTTTTTTTTTTTTTTTTTAAGCAGTGGAATAGCATGTTCACACACTAAAATAATAAAATGCAAAAAGGGTGCAAGAGTAAGAAATACAATTCCTTAAGAGTAGCTTGCAGATCAGGTTTATCTCTTTGTAATTTAGAATTTGTGATTACATTTATATATTACAAGATCTGCAGAAGAGACGTTCTACAACACACAAATCTCAATGCCTAAGACTCAAGGCAAGTCCCAAAAGAAAGACCTGTAGTAACCTAAATTGCAACTGAATTTATGTAGATAGAATAACCTTTATTTGAAAATAGTGATTCTAAAGCATAAAATAAAACTAGTTATCTCATTTCCTATAAATACCTTCATGGAAATCTATATACTCACAGAATATCTTGATGCAATCCTCAGTTTTCCAGTTGGATTGGCTTAAATTTTCAGAACTAATATTAGTTCTCAGAAATTCTAGCCTGAACAAGAAAACTTTCCCCTCTGTTTTGCAGAGGTGAAAAAAGTTAGATAGCTGCCTTTCTTTAAGTCATTTAGTCATCTGAAATTTTTTTATATTCACTATAAAAAACTTACATGAGGCTACTGGAACATTTTCCAATAATCAAGACTACAGAATTAGGAAATGTCCCATTTAGAAATTGAGTTTTGAGTGATAAGAATGAAATACAAATTGGTCCGTAGTTCCATGACTCCATTTAGACTGCACTAATATTAGTTCTGATACAGTGCAAGTGCATCATCAGACAGATGGTCAGATCAGTGCTTCAAATGGGTATGATTTAAAAATTGTAATTCAACGTGAAATTGTGACATATCAGTTAATTAGATTTTTTTAAATTAAGAATAAAAATGCTTTTAAAAGTTATTTCTTTATATATAGATACTCATCCATACTTCCTAAGAATTCCAGAAATCAGATAAGTCTAAGGGTAAGTCTACTTATCTATGTAGAACCAGGCTAATCCTCGCTTTGCTAAGTAACATAATTTATCAGAAGGACCAAAAGCATGTTTCCTTATCATTCCCAGTAAGAACTTAACTATGGAAAAGCAAGGTGTCATATCATGAAAACTACCTGTAATTTCTACTAAAACATACACACATCAGATTACAAATGCTGTGTTCAAGCTCCACATTCAAACCAAACCTCTCGGACTTACATTAGAGTCCTGCAAAGTAATAAAAGAGAGAGCAACAACAATGGAAAAGTATTCGAGGCAGCAGAGAATTTTGCTCTAGATCAGTGTGTGACAAAAAGTAAAACAAGTAACACTGAAGGTCCCCAAAAGAGATTTAATGGACAACTAGGTACAAAATTTGCTGTGCAGCAGGTAAAACTAAAAGATTAAAAAAAAAAAAAAAGGAAATAAAAGGAAATAAAAGGAAACCAATAAAGGTCAAAGTATGGTGCATGCATTTCACAGCAGTATACTGACAATACTGTAAGATTTTCTGTTTATAATCAGAGCTTCATTAACATTCCTTGGGTTTCAGCTACTTGATTTTGACCCATTTTTGTCTCTCAGCTTTTATAAGCTTCTTAATTTTGACTGTTCCCCAAACCCATCTGCATTTCTGGAAATCCTACTCCTTCATTTCTCTTGGTTTCACAAATTCTAGGTGGAGTTGCATTTGAAACAATCTACCACTCTCTTTATAAATGAATCCAGCATGGGGCAACAGCACAGATTTGCAGAATTCAGCCATTCCTCATGTGCATTTCCAAAATTACTGAAAATTAATGAGTTTCTACTGTGTATATTTATATGCAACTCTTTGAAGTAATCATTACTAGCCAGTAAAAGTCACTTGGAGAAATGGGTTGGTAAAAGAAAAATAACTAATACACTATCTCCGTATCTGCAGTACTATTCAGTAATACTTGTAACTGTTGTCCTAGATCCAAAATGCACTAATAGACCAAACTCTACATCTGACAAGTAATGCTGACCAAAATTATGAATTTTTAAGTATGCTGAACATGCCTTAAAAAGTGAAGTCTAAGGAGTTTTCCTCCCTGGAATGTAAGTTTTTTCTACCAAGACTCAATTCCCTTTTGTCCCAAAAATAAATAAGATTTCACGCACAATTGAGTTTATCTGCCTCAAATCGATAAAAGCATTAAAATCAATCTTAAAAAAAAAAAAAGAAGTATAGTTAACCAATCTGATTATTACTGCAAGTCTTGTAGGAACACAGATGTGCTGAATATGAAATTTACTGGTTGAAAGGTACCGTGGAAGGTTTTTAGGCATTACTAGAATGCTTTCAAAACATGTGCAGCCACTTACAAAAAGTATTCAGGTGCTTTACCCAGTTTGAAAAGGAGTGTTTTTTTCATGGTATTAGTTTTATAATGAGTTCTTTCAGGCAAATTTCAAAGAATGTATGGTTCACATACTTTAAACTGAATTCATTCACAATTCAGTATTTGACAGAGCTAATATTTAATTGTTTCTAAGGAGTCTACAAAGGAAAATGATTCTTTTCTTACTCAACAAACATTTAACTGAAATTATGTTTTGTTTTGTTTTCACACTGAGGATTGAATTTGACACTATAATAGAGAAAAGCAGCCTGTCCTGGGCTAGTTAATGTGATTTTAATTATTGTAGCCACAATTCTCCTTGGTTTGTATTAGAAAGAATTTAAGACCACCTACATTTTGGAATATTGCATTAATGCTGATAGAAGAGGCTTTCTTCTAACAAATCCTGTTTTATCATCTGAGCAATTCGAAGAATTACTGACACGTGACTTAACGCTAGCAGTGTGCAGGTTTGAATCCAAATATGGACACAACTGCATGTTTTCAAAAGCCTACAAAACCATGGGCATAGCTGTTTTAAGCTATAAGTAAGTTAATGAGAAGGCCAAGGTTACTGTTTCCTTTTCAAGTATTATAAATCTTACATTTTCTTATAGCTGAGACCAGAAGCTACTTTCTGTTTAACAGTGCAAGGTTAATAAACACTTTTCAAATAATGTTATAATCTACTGTGTAGATCTTCAGAGCCAGTTTTATCTTCTTCACACAAAGATAATGATGATTATCTGCTCTGCAGCTCCTATAAATCACTTCACCTCCACTGAGTTGATGGAGATATGTTGATTTGCATCAGCTGAGAATTCTGCCAGTTTCTGCCCCCAAGCAGGGTTAGCATCATCATTTTGAAAGCTCCTTTTCAGTGAAAACGCAAAGCTGCATACCAGTAAAAGTTTTGGTTTTGTCAAAAATACGTTTACATTAAAATTTAAATACACCATTTAGAATTTCAGTCAACTCATCACACCACAGTTACATATCAGCTGACTCTAAATGTCTGAGAAACAGTAAACAATAAAATCTCAACGTCATTGGACGCGTATGCCATGTTCACACTATATCTGCAAGCTCAGGTGTATGCACATCTTAAAATCTAAAAAGTGGATGGTTGTGAACTGTTACGTTGTGTTACATAACAATCTAAGAAAACATATACTTCTCAGGAAAGAGATCTGAATCACATCCCAGTCTACAATTCTGTAAAAAGCTCCTCCATTTCTTGAACTTCAAATATACTTAGAACACAGCAAAACAATGCTGATTTCCTATCACCAGCAATAGAAAGTTTGCCAAATTCTCTCTCTACAGGACACTGCTAGAGCACAGACAATTGAAATTTAAAATTAAGGTATCTGGTAATCCTATTGAGATGTGAAACCTGCAGTTCTCGCGCATGGGACCTACCTCCCCTTCTCCCCCACATTTACTGTGTCCCAGTAAGTACCTGAGGAGGACAGAAGTGCTCCTGACAATAGGCCCATCGCACCCAGCATCCTGTTTGCAGCAGTGGCAGTAAGTAGAAATCCAGGGAAAAGGAAGAAGAGAGGATGTAGGTCTGACACGTCCAAACTCACGAGTCTTTTTAGCTTGGGATTTACTCAAACTGATGTGAGGTAACTCAAACTGAAAGTACTTTTCAGTCTCCTCTGGAGCCTAGGTCAATTTTTTGCAGTCACAGTATGTGTTGGTGTGGAGGCTTACAAGCCCAGGCTACCTGCTGTATGAAGAACCACTTTCATTTGCTCATTTTAACTCCAGCTGGAACCTATACTTGGTCACATGGGGACTGAACATGCTTGAAAATGGCACGGACATTATTTTTTTAACAGAAAGTCTTCAATAAGAAAAGAAGAAAATTGAGAAGTCTGACATAATCTGGGGGGTTGGGCAAGATGACCTCCAGAGATCCCTTCCAACCTCAACCACTCTGTGATTCTGTGCTTTTTATCTCTAAAATCATAGGTTCTTTTAAAAGACCATTATGAAGAATTGTCAGCAATTCCCCGGGTACATAGATGATGAAAAGAAAATGCAAAATAAGATGCAAGATTTGGACCCAGATCTTTAAGTGCTTCATTACAAAACTTGAAATTAGTTGCTTTAAGGTACTTGCAAGGAGACAAGGACCAACATGGATGCAACTTGGTGAATATTCACATGCAAGCTTTAGCTTAGTTTTCTTCCGAATCCAAAGGTTTTGCTCCTCGTTTCCCCTTACACATGATATACACAAACATTCAAATGCAGAACACTCTTTTTTTTCATTATGGAACATAAGAAGATGGGAGAATAAATTCTGCAGACAGGGAAGATGGAATGGGAAACTATATAGTAATTTATAATGGACTAATCAAATAGCATGTATCTTGTTCAATTCTGTAACTGCATTTAATGTATGTGGATATTTATTTATTTCTACAAGCAAATATTCTGGGTAGTTTTAGTAAAATACCTTCAAGTTTGTTATTACTTGATAGATTTTTAATCTGAACAGATAGAAAATACTCTCTTCAGATTATGTTCAGAATCTATGGGAGGCTTTAAAGCTGCCTATAGACCTCCAAAGGCAATTATAGCAGAGGAGTTTTTCAGATTTACACCTGACTGAGATGGAAAGGTCTGTGTACATCAAATATTAAAAACAAACTCACTATAAATAACCTCTAACTGAAGCACAGCCCCAGTGACAACTAACATTTTTTCTTTTTCTCTCATTTTTGCCCCTTGACATAGCAGTGTGAAAACAGTAAAAGAAAATATGGAATATGTATCTATAGAATGACCTAAAATTTTCCAGTTCTCATGAAGTTACCAGTGAAGGAAATGTACAGGCATGTATGTGGTCATTACCTTCACGTTCCAGTTTCTTTATTGCATAAACAAATAAAATTGACCAGAAGACATAGCACAGTGTTGACTACAATATAATCCTGCTACATAATTTGTAATACAATATTTGATTTTTAATACTTTAAAAAATAAGACTATTCCATATCTCTCCTAAAAGATTTGTAAATTATATCACAGATTAAGAGGTGGCCCAAACTATCTGAGCACCACTTGATATTTGCTTTATGTTAATAGACACTCTCTTGAGTAGCTGTGCTTGAATATGTTAGAAAGAATAAAGGGAAACACTATTTAGCAGTGTTTTTAAAACCCTGAATAATTTCCATAATTTGTGACAGTTGGCAGATTTTGATAGTATCTCACAGTGATTTTTATGTTTCAAGATGACAATCATTACACTATTATCTGCAGTTTGAGCAGTGGAACCTAACCTCCTAATTAGGATGAAAAACTGCTCCAGTTGCAGCCCCAGTAAGTCACAACAAGTCAATAATTTTAATAAGAATTAATTTAAAAAACTCTACAAGGTTGTATTGGAAGTTATTCTGGCATGTCTATTGATTAACACTTGGTATTACATCCTGTAAAGGACTCATTAAATACAGCATCAATCTAAATGTAATATTTTGATGCTTTTTTTAAAAATGTATTAAAAAGTGAAATAAAATAGAACAAAGCACTGAAAGATTATTAAGGTAAAGTAGCTTTTTGACTGGATGTGTTAACTTCACACTACACTTGAGAATAATACGATGGAAGACTTCACACTGTGCTATACTAAAAGGATATATGACTAAGTATGCTGCTACTTCTTTCTATGTCAGCATGAAATATCTCAACAAATCTCACAATTTCCAAATATAAAATACCTAGTTGCTGCCACGTACAGAATCAGTCATGTCTTTATTACTGTGACCCTGCTTATTACCATTCCACAGGCATTTTTCTTCTCAGGAATATGTAAAACTGGGGTATGTGCACTAAAAACATGAGGAGATTTCTTCATTTTCCATTTTCTGCTTCATTTTGGAAGGACATCACTAACTGAAAATGCAACATTTTATTTTGAGAGCTGCTAAAATAGTAACATCTATTAGCATGCCATCTACCAGGACAAACTTGGAAACCATTAATATTAGCTATCATATTAGCTATAATATTGTTACATCTATTTAACAAAAAAGCTTGTACTACTCCTGTTTCAATTTGTCTGAACTGAAAAGCTTTTCACGTTAATATTTGAGGTTTACCATGTAAGAAATGTCTTTTTTCAACATAGACATTTATACTTTTAAAGATCATAACAAGGTTCAACAGAAAAATAAATATAAGTAAAAGCCTGAGAGTGATACAGCTTTAAATCTACAAACACACATACAAATCTGTGAGTTGATGCTAGGTGGCAGTACTGTGTAATTAAACACCAAAGATTTCTTCACTGTATCTGATTCACTTCAGGCATTTTTCAAAACAACCCATTCGAACATTTTGAATAATAATTTAAACAACAAACAGATCTCTTTTTTCCCTTTAGTTTCACCTCCTGAGAACTATGTTCCTTATACATAAAAGGTCTCAAAATTAAATTTCCTATCCATACACCTGTGTTCTAGCACAGCAGCATTACATGAAACAGCTCACAAAATAGGAGCCAGACTTTGTTTCCATCCTGCAGTATTACATCCCTATTCTTTGGTATTACACAATTTCTAACTTCTACGTAGGTTCTGACCTCACTTTTCTCTGCATCTCAGAGACAGCAGTACCTAGTGTTTGAGGTATGTACTTTTAAAGCCTGTTTTAGTCTCCAGATGTATTTGATTGAAGAGCTCACTTCCGATCATTTGATCCCTTTAAATGCTACTGCTTTTAACAAGTTACATGTTCAGCACAGAGTAGTTATAATTATTTGCAGCTACCACAGATGATCATATTTTCCTATACAGAATTTTGGGAGTGGGTCTCACTTTGTACAATATCCATTTCCAGAAGGAAAACTTGTTCAGTTCACACCGTCACTTCAAGTGCAACTCAGAAAAGCTTTCCCAAGTAAGGTAAGTCAGCCTATTCAAAAAGCATCAATGACAGAAAGCTGTTAGGAAAAGTTTCAGTATTGTTGTAACTACAGTAATGACAATAACATACAATGTCAGTTAAATTCAGCTTATTCAACAGTGAGTACTGCTTATATATTATGCAGTGTATGTAAATAATACAGTGAGGATTTCTTCTTCATTTAAACACACCATCCAAATGGGGATACAGAGGAGCTCTTACTATAATATTAATACAAGAACAACATATTTATTTTTACTGTGGAACAGACCATTAAGGACCTGAGAATCACTGATTATGTATGAAGAGGTATCAAATCTCTCTTCCCAGATTTGACTAATGATGCACATACATTTACTGTATTAACTGAGATGTACAGGGTCCCAGCTCAATAAAAAAGCAGAGTAGTCAATTAACGGGCCTCAAAATCACAGCACTGAGACTTGCAGATGAAAGTAGAGGACACGTGGCTGCTCCCTCACTAAGTTGTCCAAAAGTCCCTGAGTCTAGTTACAAACACATCTGATGTCATTGCTTCCACTGCCCGCCCACGTAAACACTTTTCGTGTCTAACTGACCTTACCATTTATTTCTAGGAGGTTAATTTAATGTTCCAGTACTCATACCACATTTCTCTTTCTTGCCAGTTTTGACCATCACTCCGCATTTTATTATTTGAAAATTCTGTTTATTTTGTGGTTTTCTAGTGCAGAATGTGGACACTCTGGTGTCCAAACGTATCTAATGGATCCTGCTCACAGAGTCTGAGTGTTTCAAATACACATATGTGTTGCTTCTAATTCTACAACACAGAGTGAAGAAACTAATTGTGTCACTGGAACACAGTAAGAACTACCTACCATGACACTACCCATCCGTAACAGCAATATAATCTGCAGAAATGTTAAGTAATAGAGGGTGGTTCTATTTTGGTGTATCATATTAACACTTACATATAAGAATGCTAATTTCTGCCACTGTTGTTCATCACTCAGTAACTTTAATGCCTGCCTGAATTCTTCTAAGGCACATGAGGAAAGTTACTCAGAAACAAAAAAAAGAGTTTTGTAAACAATCCACATCTGCTGAAGAGCTGAGTCAGTCCTGTAATGCCTGGTGTCGTGCCACCCTGCTGAACGAATACTTGAGGAACTAAACTGCAGCTGTGAACATTTTTCTCAAAAAACTCTTTTCCTCTCACTAGTCAAATAGTAATTGTGGCCCCTGTGGCCCTGCAAAGACAAAGGATCTTCATTTCAATCTAGCATCTCAATCTAAATAATCTTAGAAAGAAACAGAACTCGGCTAAGGAACGCTGAAATGTCTAACTCCTATGCAAGTGAAAGCAACACCACTTTCTTCTTCCCTTTCAGCAGCTTTTCTAGATCTTTCCCACTGAATCATAATCACTTATTTATTTTTTAGTAAAAGGTTAAACCCTTTCTGGAAATGACAGCAAGCCAATGTACTGTGGGTTTTTTTCACAATGCAATGGTTTATAATTGACTGCTTATGTAGTAATTGCTCTATTTATAGTGATTATTAGCATGAGAGAAGTGATTGACATCACCTGGTATTAATGATAGAGAGAGGGTTTATTTCACATTTATGACCTAAAGCTCTTACATAAATGATTTTCCCTTCCTAAGATGCTGATGTTCTACAGTCTTAGGAATACATCTATGAAATGAAATGCCAGCCTTATCTTTTGTACATTAAGTATCTAATACATATTACCATTCTTTCAAAATTACTTTTACAGTCTTCTCCTTCTGTAACTGTCTAAACCAGACTCTTCCTAGTAACTTAGTGCAGCAACATTTAGCAGCTTGGATCTCTGCCTTTTGAGCATCCATGTTTGTAATGCTGTTTTTCCTCTAAGTATTCCAGCACAGCATGTATTACACATCCTTTAATTTTGATGGACAAAAGCTCTGATGTGATATCAAACAATAGTATTTGGCTATCACAGCATAAAAGTAAAACAATTGGCAAAGAAATTAGGGATGGAGAGAAGATCTTGCTTCTCCTAAGTTCTGACTCTCCAGCACTGAAAAATGTAGCCAAAAAAAGAAAAAGAAAAGGAAAACCTATAAAAGTATTATAGCCATTTTCAGGAACACGGGTCTGTCCCACAGGAAAAAGTAAAGCCACACAGGAAAAAGTAAAGCTGACAAAATTGATCAAAGACTATTTCAGATTGTAACTAATAATCAGATTCACCTCTCATAATTTCATTGAGGTCAAGTGAGACTAAACAGTCATTGTGCAAGAAAGCAAAATATTCACAGAAGGCTTATGAGTTAGCAGTGTAATTCAGCTATTCATTAAAAGGATAATAAAGACCACGGCCTTTGAATTATCATGTATTTATATTTCTTTTCCATGCCAGTGTTCTAGAACTGTAGCTTACAGATATTTATACTTTGAATGGTAACACAAAGCCACATTTTATAGGAATGACTGAAAATGCTGTCTGTCCTGGATTCATTTGTCGAATTAATTTTTAAGGGATGAGAGTCTGAATATGATTACAATTAATCCCTGACAACACCTTCTTCTTACTACAGCCCGAGCCTATAAATGAAAGGAAATGCTCTTCTTTATACAACACGCTTGTTCTTTTACACCACAAAAGGCACTTACATTATTGTTAAATAAATTATTAAAAAAACCCCAAAACATCAAAGACCGGGATCTGCACTTGTGTGGCACTATCTTCTTAATGCCACCACAAATCAAAACTTTCCATTTTGGGAAGTTATACTGGGATGTTACAGGAGGGATTGGTAAGAAGACTTGTACAAAGCTTAACATCTTAATTCAAGGCTTACTTTCACATTTTACAAGCTACTTAGGAAGTACTAACCTCTGTTGCTCACAGTGAACCTTTGAAATTTATCAAGTAGATAGCCTAAGGGTTAAAGAAAATATGCCTTTTCCCCTTATGAGAGCTTATTTAGTTTCAGCAGACCTTTACAACAGAATTTTGCTTTCCCTTCTCCGCCCTCTTCTCTTGACTACACAGAAGGTATCGGTATAATCGGAATAATGACAATTTAGGATGGACTTTCTCTAGACGGGTCCCCTCTCGCCACTCTAGCTGAGGCCCTGTGAATGCAAATGGGGCACAAAGAGATAGATGGAGGTAGTAGGAAAAAGCTTCCCACAGAGCTGTCGCCTTTTCTAAATTTAAAACATAAGAACTGAGCTCACAGCTTTGCACCAGCAGCTGCACCACCCGTTCTTCCTCTGCCTACCCCACACAACACACGAAGCAGAGCACTTTCTGGACTGCAGTGAGGGAACTTAGACCTAGAGGGACTCTGCCCAATATCCCCTCAACTTGGCGTCTGCACCCTGCTTGCCGTCCAGCTCACTCACCTTCCTTCCATGCCAGCTAGCCTAAGTCCAGCACAACTGCAAAGAAAATTCAGGTTTCAATTTATGATGAGAATCTTGATAGGGTTTAATTACAGAGATGTATGATACAATGTGCTAAGCTTTTTGGAATTTCTTTAAAACCAAGTTGTAAGCACATCCACGTACCAATTCTTATTTACAAGTAGACATACTCAATCCTAATGTAGCAATGCAACTCATTAGTTTTTTTGTTGTGGCTTTAAACACACTGTTAGCATCTTTTCAGACTATGCCATAATATTAAAACCCTCTAGTTAGTTGAAATATATTTTCAAAAACATAAGAATAATGATTAGGTATAAAGTAGAACATCTAAAGAAGTGCTTTAACAAATTAAATATACATAATGACCCTAAGCTAACTGTTAATTCTGTAAAATTAAAAGCAGACAAAAGAATTGTTAAATCATGTTTGCGAGTATTGGCAAGCCATGAAGAAAAACCTTTGCTTCCCTCTCTCTCTACACATTTTTTATTATTTTCTAGAGGCAATTTTCATCTGTTACTCTGTATGGAACCAACATCCGTTATATGAAAAGACAGCGTCTTAATCGAAATGACTTCTTATACAGGTCTATTTAATAAAAATTCATTGTTTTAATCTAGTAAGTGTAATATTCATGAAAACTAAATGGTGTCTCTTTATTATTTAGTTACTGATGCTCCTCTGCATCTTATGGAACTAGTTCTCTTAAAGCTGAATATACTTTAAAACACAATAAAAAACTCAATGGCATTTTCTAATGCAACAAAAAACATTTAGGCCAATACCATCAATAGGCTTTACTGCTATGGGACTTACACACCACTTCTGAGACAACCACATTATCTTATGCAAAAAAAAAAATCAGGTACAAAAACTACACTCAAATAACTAGGATGCTTAACAGGTATATTACTGTTTAATAAAAATCAATATACCTTGGAGTGAGCAAGCAACTTGTATGTTGCAAGGATATACTTTACCTGACATAGTTTTAGAGAACATTTCACTTAATATGCATGTTCTGAAAAGAACTAACAAAAATGGAAATAGCCAAGGTCAAAACAGTTGTTGTGATACTGCATGAGGAATTTTTTTTTCTTATGTTACACTTCTAAATATGCAACCATGTATCACTTTGGTCATTAGGACTCCAGCCTCAGTGGACAAGTTCAGAACACAGAAAAATAGACAATGTAGGCATACTACTGAAGCATGCATTCATTTCTTGAAAATGACAGTTTTTAACAAACAGAGTTGAATGCTTGCAGATGTAAAGAAAACATTGAAAACGAAATCCAAATTTTTCATAGATCAATTAAAAACTTCACCTGTAATGACGCCCACTGAAAAAAAAACCTGCCTCTGTGAGTGGGACCTCTAAGTTTCTCCCCTAACGTAGACTTCTCATTCAAGACCAATACCCTCATATGGCAGGAGGAGCATCATTTCTTTAGTCTCCCATCTGAACTCTGTTCTTCAGATAAAAACAATTTCTTGGACTTCTTCCAGAATACAATCCTACAGATCTAGCACTACTCAGACTCTCAGGCTCACTACTTGCAAATGCATTGAAGCAACAGACCAAACTCTAATTTGCACCTTTAAGAGCTTCCCCATTGGAAGCCTGTGTCCAGCAGCGTATCTGAGTAACTCAAAGCACATTTTTCCTAACAAATTTATTTATTCAAACAGTCAAAACCACAAAGGATTGCTTTCATTCCTACCAATAGCCCCCAGCGATCATTTAAAGTTAACTGCCTCAGAAATATGCCATAAAGCCTCATTCTCAGACTCTGCCTGCCCTCATAAGTAGGCCATGCTCCCCATTTAGGAAAAAGTTTGTTGCTGCTTAACAAATTTATCTTTATCTCTTGGCCTCAACCTTTGTGTACAAAGTGTGTGACACGGGGACACAGAGGAGAAAAGAAGACACAACTAATTAGAGATCTAGTCATGGCCCTAGATACTCCCTTGAAACTATTTATCCTGAGATTTTATCTCTGGACATTGTTTCATTTATTAAGAGACTAAAAAATGAAAGCGATTTATTATGAAGCAAAGTTACTGAAACACACTTGGTAAAAATAGAAGCGCAGGCCTCTCCCACATCTGTCATAACTAACTACTGCAAAAAAAGGCCAGAGTCTCGAGACAAAAAGCAGCAGGTCTCAGACGAAGTGCAGCGTGCACCTCACAGGCCTGCAAATCCCGCCAGCGCTTCTTCAGTGCTGGTGCTTCCCGTCCACCCAAGCGATGTTTTACCTGCTGGTATACGCAGGATGTGGCTGAAGTTCTCTTTTAAACATGTTTTTGTAAGGGATTTTCTCATTTCTTTCATCTTTCCCTGCCAAGTCACATTACTGCCAAGTATGGAGGCTGAAGTATGAGAGTGGTGGCGAGATCTTTTGGGAGATGATGTCATGGTATAGCTCAGAGCTCAGTTATACTTCTGTTACAGGAGTTTTTTCCCTACCCTCTCCGCCAAGTGATGTAAAGAAAGTAACAGCAATACCTCTACACATTTCAGATCACATACATCAATCTTTTCTAGGTTACAAACAGCATTTTAATACTTACATTTTTTAGAAGCCTTTCCTCCCCTAACTCCTTCGTTTTCTTCAGGTCTGGTACCACCTCAAATTGCCCATTACCTACAAAGCCATCACCAGTTTAGGGCAGCACTCTCAAACTTCTTCTAATGGTTAGCCTTAGATTTCTTAAACTCTAAAGAACCAAACGAAGCCACACTCCTCTGGTGGTATCGAATGCAATAGGGAGAGCTGATTTCGATTCCTTTCACTGAAATCTGAGGGAGGGGAAAGAAGAATTTATTCTCCCTCTGCAGGGAACTGCCACGCTTAATGGCTGACAGAAATGTCTCCGACCTCTTCAGCTGCCTCCCTCACTAACTGTACTAAGTTGTGGCAGGTAGCTGTGGTGGAGTTGTAATCATCTAAGGATATAAGCAAGACAAGTAACAATAATGGCTGTCATTAGACCAAATTACAGGCTAAAAACCAGCTTTGGCAAACAAGTGATTTTTAACAAATTCCTCATTCTTCTTACAACTAAGAAGCTGTCACTGAAATTTCAGCCCCCTGTCCCACACAGTAATGTGTAATGCTCTTTCACTTCCCACTATTAACTTATAAGAATGCATATTTTCTTTCATAGACAGGCCAAACCTTGACATTTACAAGCATTCAGAATTGAGATCTCCTCAAAATCCAATATGAAAAGCATGTGTGCCCCTCAAGACACATTGCTGGCAGTCAAATCTATGGCTACTGACAGCAGCACTATGTGACAGAGTAATAACTACAGTGTATGACTACATACATTATCCACACTAAAGGAATATTATCAATTACAATCAAAATTCATGAAGCTCTACAAAACACCAGCTGAAGATGATTTAAGTGCCATTTTACATTCTAATATTTACAAGCCAATGTTTCACAAAATGAGTAGGATATACTCAGCAGTATCAATGTTTACTTCCTGTGGAGGCACTAGCTAAAGCACTCCAAACTTTTATGTTAAGACAATAGTTGAAGGGTGTTGACAGTTTTAACCTACATCCTTTTATTCAGAAAGACTTCTAAACCCGAATCTTGGTTCTTTGTTTTAAATCAGGGATGTATTGATTAACTGTGAGACTGAACATATCTCAGCGGTGGCTGAGTCGGGTATCCACTATGGAATTAGGACAGTTAAACACTGGAATCGATCCTCTCATTGTAGAGCCATGGCTGCTGTGGCAAGCAGTTTCTCTAAGCTATTAATTTTATTATTAGCACACCTGGAGACATTGTTTCCCTGAGGGAAAAGCAATTCAATTGTGTGTGCTGCCACGTCTAGTGGCATATGATCAATGAGACAGCTGGGACCACAAACTTTCTCTCGGAGCTTGGGGTGGGTATGACAAAGTAGTTTGTAAAACAGTGATGATACAAAGTAATATTGCTTTATGTTTTATGCACCTCATTGTAAGCATATAGAGAGCTTACAGTTTGCAGCGTCTGGCACTTTTAAGCCTTTTTGGAGTAGTTCACCAGTCTCAGTCTTTCAAAAGTATCTTTGCTACGATGACTGCTATCAGTTCATGATGGTCCTTTTCCTGACCACTGACTTCTTCCATCATTCCACTGTGCCTCCAAGGGACCAATGTGCCACCCTCCCTTAAAAGGCAACAGCAACACTTGCTTAACATAGAGGAGAAAGACTAATTACAAGCTTCTGAATATCTAGTTTTATTTCATAAGTATGTTAACAATGAAAAGACACAAAGCCCAATAGGACTGGCAGCAAAGCATCAGCTGTAACTGACTTTCTAGTCACAAAATAACTGATATGTCTCCAAAACTCTGATCGAGCAATACTTGTAATTTACTCAATATTTAAACGTAGGAGTCAGTAGAAATTAGGAGGATAAAACAGGGACCACTCAGGTATTACAGGCATATATAAATGATGCACCAACATTTCCACAGACACACAGACACACACACACACACACACACAAAAAAGACACATTAAAAGAACAAACCAATCAAACCTCTCATAAAAATAAGCTGACAATAATACTGCATCTGATAGAAACCGTAAAGTTACAATACCCCTTGCAAACCTTTCAGGACGTTCAGATCATTACCCTGTTTCCTTCTGAACTGCCACTGTAGACAAAGCAAGTTCTTTGTTGTGAAACCTTGTAAGAGATGCTGCACATGTTGTAAAGACCACAAATTAACAGAATTATTTAGCATTTAAGACTTCCTGAAAATCATTAGGTCAAACTAGTCCCCGGACTACTGTCCAATTTGTGCTTATAGACCCTGGTTTTTATCTTCTAATATTACATTTCTGAAGATAAATACAGTCCCTACAAATCCATCAGAAGATATGCAATATTTTGGAGAGCAGAAGCAGGAATCAAAACAAGAATTACTTTTGGGACAATCCAAAGCTACTACTTTTAAAATACAAACTTACATGTTTGCTTTCAAGATGCTTCCCCTACCATTTATAAATATCATAAACTGTCTTATTTTAACAAGTAAACCATTGTAGAGCAGCAATTTAACAGCAGATTCTATTATTTTTCAAAACACCAGATTATTTTTTTCCATAACTTATCATAGTCCTTACATAATTATTGCAAAAACATTACTGTCTGAAATTCCCCTCCTACTCCTTCCCCAAGATCACAGAAACCCTACAGACTTATTTTTATTCCACAGGCATCAAAACTCCAGTTAAAATAAAACCAACTTTCTATTCTAACTACATGTTCTGAACTAGGATTTTATTTCTGCTGCACAACCCAGACACATACAGGAAACAATTAGGAACTCCCTCAAAAAAGTAACTGTTAGTTTTTAAATTCCATTCCACCCCACCTTTTTCCTCCTCCTGTTTAGTATTTGGCCTAATGTAATCTAAGAGGATGTAGATACAACTACCGAGTCTCTTGTTTTTCTGCCTGCTCGGTTTGGGTTTTGTACATTTGACTGGCAGCCGGTCATCAGCAATCATCTATTAAATTCTTTCTGACATGTTCTGGGGCCTTTTTCAACATTAGGCTAAATGCCAAATATTCATATTCAGGATCTGCTTGTACATACTCCCCAAGAGAAGGGAAAGTAAATTTCTTATCTTTACAATTTATATTGTATATCCATCTTGTTTATATACGGGATTTTTTGTTTGTTTAAAAAAGAAGAAAATACTCAATCAGCATTCATCATTCTGTGTGCTTTTCTGGAAGGGCGAATTGCTTCCCAACTAAAATTATCATCACCATCATCTGATGCAGGCTAAAGCTGTGTAAGCTGCATTATATGTGATGAAACCCCACGGTTTGGTCCAAATCATCATAAGGCAGAATAGTACAAGGAATAGTGTAAAAAAAACTGTAGTAAAAGAGAAAATCACCAAGTTAATCCTTCTGTCTGCATGCCTCCTTCCATGAGCTTTATAATAAGCATTAAGTATTTTATAGACAGAAAAGAAATTTAAAGGTAGGCTTACGTAACTTGAGAAAGGCCCCTGACAGCAACAGATACAACCCAGCCTGATGAACAGGCCAAACTCTGCTATCACCTTCCAGACTGCGTAATCACTGACACTCCTTTGTAGGTGGATATCAGTCATTATTAAATCTAAGCTCTTATCTAATTAAGTGTGACTACGTAAGGTTGAAGGTAAATCAGGCCCCTGGATCAAGCTTGAATGAACATATGACCTGTTAGTAGTGTGCAATGCAGACCTTCAGTGATTGCAACCTAACCCAACCACAACAGCTCTTTGATCATCATGCCAGCAAAGAAGGCAGTTTGTGTGTATGTTTAGTTTGCCCAGGGGCTTATGAACTATCCTTTGAGCAGGTAAGCAATAAGAAAAGGAAAAAAAAAAAGAAAAAAAAAGAAAAAAATCTGGCATCTCTAAGGCCAACAGATGAGCAGAAAGTGTGCATGCTGCCTGGTTGTTTTCAGCTAGAAGACAGGTACCCCCTGCTTAGTCCCCAAGAGCCAGATAGAAGTTGGTTTGTGCTCTGAAATATATCTTTGTGCAGCTTCTGTGAGCGCACTAGAAAGACTGTGTATTCTGACAAGGAACAGGGTAAGGTTTTTTGCTTTTCTGAATACAGAAAATAGATATACACTGGCTGTACCCTCTGATCTATAAGCTCCTGTTACAGAAGCGTGCTTGGTTTTGCCGAAGGAAAAAGGCACCCACTCCACTGGAGGGTGCTCCAGAGCCACATCTCCTCCCTCTTAGTGTCCAGCACCCAGAAAAATGTAAAGATATAGCCCTCCCTTCTGCTGTCTGCCCATACTCTTTTAACCAAACACAGCATGTAGCAATTACTCATGAAATGAAATAGTGCCACCATTTTAGGACACGATCAAAAAGTACCACAGACTTGGGGAAAATGCTGTGGTGAGTTTGCTGTGGAGAGCAGCCATGTATACTCCTTGCTATCAGTCAATATTATTAGAGGACAGAGGCAGAATCCTGAAGAGGGTAGCAAGGAGGTAAGAGACATGGAAGCAGGAAAGCTTTAGTAACCAGGAGGAGAAGCAGAAAGAGCGGGATGGTGTGCAGCTCCATGCTAATGCACTGCAATAACCTTTAATGCCACACGGGGTCCTCGAGGTGGGGTTTTGCAACTCAACCATATTCAAACCCTTCTTGGTCCATCCATTCACAGTGCACAAACCTAGCTACTGTCCTACAGGCTGGCAATCAAGGACAACAACACTCTATCCCATGTAATTTCTATTTCAGGTTTTGATGAGAAAACATTGATTGCAAGCACGATGAAATTCGCAGATTTTAATGATTATTTAATACGTTTAAAATTAACCTATCATTATTGCCACTTCTGTGCTAAAATCATTCTGTCGGCCTGCTGTATCCATGTCTAATTTGTGCAATCAAGAAATGAAGAGACTTCGGATTCACTACTCTGATGCTGACAAGCTATTTCACATAATCTAATCTTTGAGCCATATTTCCCAAATCAAAGAATCTCAGTGACTAACCAAGGAACAACAGGTATCCTAGTCAGAAGCTGTTATATCAAAACCAAGACATAAACTTTATCCTTCAGTTTCCATTATTTCTAAAAGTGAAATAAAGTAACACCTTTGTAATTCACTGTATGAATACGTAACAACTTTGGCAGGGGGAAGGAGATCTTACATTAGTTACTTGAACTTTGGGATTTCTGCCTCAATGAGACTTTTTCTGCACAGAAAAACTATGGGATGCCTTCATTTCAGTAGATTTGAGACTGCACGGTTCTACAGTCAAATAACATCTTTAACAGCAAACTTCAGCAGTATAGTCAGTATGATCTCCTATACAGGACAAACAAGACCAAGCATTCAGGCATTTAACTGATTTTATTTACTAACAGAAATGAAGGTCTGAGTTTAGAGTTATTCTGCCTGTACTGCCTGTCTGATACTTTTTACAAAGAGAACATTAAGAGCAGAAATTGCTAACATGGAATACACATTCACAGCAAGGTATGCAACTCAAAGTAATGCAGGCATTGCAAGAATACTAACATCATCACCACAGAATATCATTAATCTAATGAGATTACCTGTTTATAGACAACAGACACTTCCATTTTCTTACACATTTAACCACAGGTCTGCCTAAGCACTGAATACCAATTATGTTGAATTTGTTATACAGCAGAACCATGAGCAGGTTTAGAGTACAAGCAGAGACACAATACAGATCACCAAAGGGATTTGACACATGCAGCTGGAATGTGCACATTAACACAAAAGAATGACTGCTAGGAAGGTAAAATAGAAGCCAAATTCCCAGAGATTCAAGCTTACCAAGTAATCAATTCCTGCCTTCAACACTTACATAAGAGTTCTTCCAAGCTGTTTATAACCAATATATTCCTCACGCAAAACAAGATTAAAGAACAAAGTCTCAAAAATTACCTCCTAATATTTTTCCTTTAATACTTGGTGTACTTAAAGAGAAGGTGTCATAACGTCTCACATAAGTAAGATGTGCTCTAAATCCAAACAAGGAATAAATGAGGAAGCATCAACACATGGTATCTGGTCACTCAAACCAGGATTAAACGGAGGAGAACGTCCTTTCACAGATGTGTTTCACAGAACGCGCTTTTCCTGGTGCCTAAAAAACTTCTTTTCTATTTTGTTTTCTAGCCCACCAATTCTGCCAGCTATGCACTCATGTGAATACACTTGGGAAGGCTTGCCTCTGGTCTCACTTTTCTTCTCATAATGAGTTGGTTCCTAGATTTTCACAAATTTGTTTAGCTATTCAATACCTACATCATTTTAAAATGACAGTTTATTGCCAAATTATTTTACTTCTGCCTAGGGATGCTATCACCTAAACATTTACATATTTCTTGAAATTTAAATTAATTAATAGTCCCAATTAAGCTAGCAGGACTATTCACCATCTTAAGCATGTGGTCAATTATTTCCTGACCTAGACATTAAACTAAATCTATTAAAATTAATAAAAATGTCCTTCCATCATTTTGTATTGGAAATACTGGAAATATTATTCCTACATTGTAACACTGCCATTTATCATCATCAAACATTTAAATGATGAAAAAACTGTAAAGACTTTATTATTATGTTTTGGAGGGTATTTTCAATTTAAACCCAGAATACTTTAAACATCCAACATAGCTCCCTGCTTTTACCAGTGCTGGCAATTCATATGCACAAATCTGTCTACAGCAGTATTTTATTCATAAATTTGGGGAAGGCAATATGATTTCAACTTGTAGCTGGTAGATTAGATAGATTGTAGCTTAAATAAGATTGTTTTGCTAAACAAAGAAAGCCTGGATATAGTTTGGAATTTAAAATGAAAAAAAAATAAATTCTTCTTGCAACAGATAATTGGACAAAAATGTATCAGGAGACAGTTATTAAAAATCAATCAATCAATAATATATTAAAAAAAAGTCTCGTTTCCAACAGAGTACCTGAAAAATTATGTGCAAGCATTTTCATTTGCCTGGCTGTAGACAACATGATTTACATCAGTGGTAACACAACAGTTCCTGGAAGCACAGAACCAAATCTCCTTTGGTAAATTTTAAGCTTTTTGAGTTGCACTCTGAAACTCAGCACAGCCAATCATAGCTGTCGTGAATGAACAGCTGCCTGAGCAAGACAAATTTTCACTGATTTAAATATCCTACAGCTTCCTAAATCTTACACTATATTTGCTATTTTGCTTATTGAATAGGAAAGGGAATGACTAAGAAAATATCTTTTTTCAAACAAGGGACCAGTTTTAAATCCAAGAAAATATGGGCATAATGTCTGACTTGATCTTATGAGAGGAGACTGCAGTTCTCCTCAGAGATCCATCATGATTAATTCCTAACTGGGAAGAGGTTCAGGGGCATATTTTCACCCCTCAGAAAAGTAAAATTCTCGCTGCATTTAGGGAGACCTGACTGATGTTTTCCCTGGTTTTTCTCTGTATCTTTGAGATGCATACCAAGTAGCCAGGAGGCTGTACAATGAAAGTATAGTAATTCTCACTTTTGCTAGTGAACCAGCTCAGGACCTGTCATGACATGCAGTGTTCACCCATGCCAAGGAAAAAAGGAGCCATTGAACTTTTTTCTTTCCACCCCCAAACACCTCAAACACTTCATTCTCCCCTGTTTGCTTGAAACATTAAATTAAGAGTAAAATTAAAATGTAACACAAACTGCAATGCAGAAAGAAGAAAGTAAGCTGACATCCAGAATGCAAATCCTTTACAGAATTCATTCCATTTGTAATAATATTAATAAAAAGACATTTGCTAGATTCCTTTCTGTTGGATTTCCATCACCTGTACAATGCTTGAACCAAACTGGCAAGACTTGCACAAACTCAAAAAAAGGAAATAGGTTCTTATTCCCTGTGGCTTTCTTTTCAAAGAAACTGGTTATCATTCTACTGAGGTATATCAACATGAGGTAGGTATTACTGGACAATACATTAATGAGACAAAGTATTAGTTAAATAAGTCACATGCCAAAATACATATACAAATTGGGCAAATATTTGAGTTACCACATAAAAGCAAAGTACTGAAAGACAGCTGGTTTTGCATTCCCTGGTAGGACTTGAAAATCCTTTTAAGAGTTGAATAAGTCATTTTCATACGTTATCTGCTCCAGTGAGACTAAGAAAGAAACATATATAAGTGCTGAGCCTGCAAACACTTAAACACAGACAAAACTCTACTGACACATAGTTCTCATCTTAAATGGCACTCCTCATCATTCAAAATACAGAGCCCTTGTACTACCTTGAGCAGAAGACACAAAATATGTGTAGTTTTATAAGCTATACATCATCAATGTAAAGATTTGTTCCACCTGATAACTGTAGTATTTGCGCAATTGCAAATGAACTTAAAAACTTCATAAAATAAAAAAACCCATATTTTTATGGCTCTCCTAATAATATTGATTTATTTTTCACTTGCTTTACCATGTTATTAAAATACAAAGAGATGGGGAGAACAATAACCTATTGAAGAAACTAGATGTTCTATATAATGTATGTTTGTAAGTGTGCCTTTTAAGATTAAAGAAGACAGACTAGGGAGGAAACACACATGAAATTTCGCAAGCATGTGAGAAACAACAGTTTGGATTCCTATGAGTATTGCAAAATGACTACTATTAACAACAAATACTCATACATAATTTTTTACTTATCTAAGTGTTTGCTTCCTGGTTCTATAGCGTATTCTCACCGGATTTCAAAGCACACACTAATGTTCCAGAAATACATCTTTGAGGAAACGACTTTGAAAAGTAATTTCTACTGAAATGTTGTAAGTGCTGCACTGAATGACAAGTTGAGTATGCATAATTCAGAGGCTAGAACTAGCCTAAACTAAAGAGTACTTGGATGGATGTAGAAAATAGGCAGCATATGAAAAATGAGGATATGGCTTTTTTTAAAAACAAGATTAACCAGAAAAAAAAAAACAAAACCACAAATCATCTCATATAACTAATGGAAAGGGACACTCAAACTGAGGAAAGTAAATTCTGGTGTAAACATGCTGCATCAGCAGTCTGATATGACTGTGTGACGACTTGTACTCCACAAAGATGTAAGGCAGTTTGCCCATAAGTGACAAAAACATTTGATGTAGTCTAAGAACATGATTAGTCATTCACCACAGAACAGATGACTTGTGAAAACAGCCTGAGTTTGCAATAACCTGATAACGTGCCCACGTCTGAAATGCTAACTGTGGATATGAAATGCAAGGAGATGCTTAAACACATGGGTCTGGTACATTTCTAAATACTTGAAATGAGATAGGTCTTTCCTTTGATTGTATACATAAAGGGACACAGTTATGCCACTCCCTCAGTCCTGAATGCATTAATTCTGCTCTTCCACTTGTAAACCACCATTTCACTATATGTTGCTTCTGGTATTTCCTATAGATCTAACTTATCTGAGGTACAGAAAGAAAGAATAAGCTGAAATCAAGGTACCCGACAGATGAGAGGGTAAGTCTCCACGTCTTAAACAAGACAGTGTTATCAGTATGTGAAGAGAACACTTACAAGACGAAAGCTGGTGAAGTCCTTAGATATTTGATGAAATGTGAATGCCTGAGCGTAGACTGCACCCTGAGAATTAGTACTTTCCATATACAGTTAACTGCTGTAGGCCAAGGAGTTGAAAGAAGGGAAAAAGATAATTTGGGACTGCCTTCTTCTGAGGACTGGCAAGATTCTTCAGTGCTACTGTAATCTGGGAGGTTACTGGAAGACACCAAGGCCTGCTGCTATGTCCTCATTCTCCTTCCCAGGGAGAATGCATACATGCCCTCCATGTCTTGGTTAGGTATTGCTGGACCTCTGAGCCCCGTGGTATGCTAAATGAGAATGAACACACAGAAGGAAAACTGTCGGAGAGAACAAATCGCTGTTAGTATGTAGAGACAAATATGTGTATCAACAAATACATCTTTAATCTCTACAGACATAGAATTTATACAGGCACCCCTAAACAGGGATTATAGATGGTTGCAAGCTGCACATGGCTGTAGCGGCCAACGGTTCAGTTCGGTGGGCAGACTTGGAGAGCAATGAAGGATATGGCAGTGAACCGGATCAGAAAATGGATGTATTCCTGAGTTACAAGGATCTTTCCATTATACATTTTTACATGCTATGAGATGGAAGGGTGTGTTTCGAGAGTAAGATTGCATTATGTGCCACAGACTGGTTCTGCAGCAATCCTACCACAGTGTTAGGATGGCTTGCTACTAACCTATGGGGTTTGGCTTAAAAATTAAGAGCCAGTAATGAACACAGCATATACATTTTTGGCAATATATGAGCAAAGGGTTGCATGTTAAAGCTTTAACACTGTAGCTTCCACTTAAGAGTGCTTATAACTTTTTTCTATATTACTTCATTAAGGTATAACATACACTGTTCCTATCAATGAAAAGCAGACATGCTTAGGATACAAGTGAGCAGCTGTTTAATAACCAAAAGCATTATTACACTGTAGTTAAGAATAAGAAACAAAGAATTAAGTGGTAGTGAATTTAGACCAAATCTAATTTCACAAGTTGGAATTTCTCCAAGACACTGAATTTAACACCTTTACTCCTTTGAACAGTGAGCAACTTAATGACCACAAGTGGTAAAGACCTCAGTTTTAGATCTTACCTGATAGACAGGCTAATGAGATTTCCACTGCTACTAGGTTTTGCTCAGATTGACAGCCACTATTCCATAATATTTCCACATTTCTAATCCCTAATGGAACCAAATAGAAAAGCTGTGCAAAAATGATAATACAGAACTTTTTTTTCCCCTCCAGATCTCAAAAGCAGTTTCAGTCAGGGTCAGAATGAGCTTTTAAGTGTACGCATGCATCATTTCTTTTACCTTACATATATTTTGCAATCCTTGACATACAAACACATATACATACCTCTCTGAAAGCCACCAAATCAGGAAATGCAAAACGTTCTTTCAATATATCATGACTATAGAATATTCTTTAAACAAATTTAAAGGATTATTACTCTATCTATCCCTTTCATACATAAAAGCATATTACATAGACAATAGACTGCAATGTGGCAAAAGGATGTGCCTTGTGCTACCTATAAATAGTTCAGATGGAAAATACCGAAGTGGAATTAACCAGAATATCAGAACTGAATAATTATTCTCTGAAACATAAGTACACCATTTATCCAGTGATTACCACCTCTCAATTTATCAGATAATCATTAAGACTTTTTTATGTTATGAGTATTAATTAAAAATAAAGCCCCAAGCCCTAAACATAGCTCCATGTAAACCACTCCACTTCTTAAATACACAGTTGAAGCACTGTTGGTGGCTATGAACAACTGTTGTAGAGAAGTGCTTAACTTGTAGAACATGTGCTGCCTTCAATCTGCTGGAATTATTCATTTCAGCCGATGATCTTCACTTGGAAAGCTTTTTTGCAGGACAGAGAAGGTCAGAAGTACAGATTAATGGACTGGCACCAGTATCTGCCCATTTGCAAGTGACATCTTTCACCGCAGCATCTCCCTTACAAATCTGGGAGGGGGTGGCAATGAGCCCCTGGGAGACAATGTGCCTAGGAACAGGATGGATAAAATTCCTGGTGTCAACTACTTACTCCCAGCTACTGTCTTTCACAAAGCAACTGAAGTACACAAGATGTGCAGTATATTCTACATGCACATGTACAATACACCAAGTACTTTAAAGTGGGGTAATTTTCAGTCATGGATTAGCAAAACTGCCTTTGTGTGTGGCTCTCCTCTAACACTATAAAAAAACTAATAGCTTGGTACAAAGCTTCTAAGAGATCAAGAAAAGTACTGCACATTACTGTGCATTACCAAAGGCATACATAATAACACAGTAAAATTTTTTCCCTAAAACCTGAATTCCTGTATTTGAGCAACTGTGCTGTATTGTGACTATGCTGCATTGTATGACTGTTTCTAATGCAGTGGCATTAATTTATGGGTTTTGTTAAAATTACCACATAATATTTTTTTATCCAAAGTCTCAATATAGTTTAGTAACTTTGAAAAGCATGTGGGCTTTTCATTTATTTATTTCTACTTTTCAGGCATAGTCCTATTAACTGGCTTACCCATAACTTTTGATGTATTAGTAGCAAAGGTAACAACTGTTTCAGTTGCAATTTACCAATCCAAACATCCTGTCACCTTTTTTTTCCCTTTGTAAATATTCTTGATTACATTTCACGAGTAGATAAACAAACTTAGAAAGAGATAACAGACATTCATCATTTATAAACACTGGTAAAAATGAGTACATTCTTTGAGAAATTTTTCACATAAGTACCCATACTTGCTAATAGTCTGCTCATAAGCAGATTTTTATTTTCGCTGTTAACCACCCTCTAAAAAGTTTCAACCATCTAAATTAGCAAGGAACTTATCTGCCAACTACATGTTGTATTTTAAGCCAATATCTCTCCGGTCTGCCCTTCCAGGCCTGAGTTCATCTTCAGACTTTAATTAATTATACTAGAATTTATCAAACCTGCAATCTAGATCATAAAAAAGAAGAGCTTTATTAAGATGCATATTTTCTTTACTTATATACAGAAATAAAATATTTATAACATTATTACTTTCATACTATACAACAATAATAATAATCAGCCAGATACTTCAGTACTGATTTAATAATTATGTCATTAGCACCAAAGAATCAGAAGCTTCAAAACAATGAAGCACTTCCTTGTGTTGCTTCAAGATTGTGTTAAAATTACTTAAAGAAATAAAGAATTCTGCTCTTATTTTCAGATACTTCACAGCACACACTGTATTTTCCAAGCTCTGTGAATTCCATTCATGTGGCATGTGCATACCAGAGATCCTTCTTAATTTATTCACTGTCTAAATAATGGAAAAAATTACAATTACCTGTTCTTTGCCCTCAAAATTGATTTTTATAACAACTCATTTCATCTTGAATATTTTTTTTTCTAAAAATATACCTATAGCATATGAAATAAAAAGAACAGAGTATGGTGTTAAGTCTGACTTCAATGACAGTCATTTACCTGTTTGCAGTCCTATTGCTTTGCTAGTGAATAGTAATCTATGTAAACAATGCATTCAGCGGATCACTGCACTACAATCAATGTACTTCACTATTTTCATTACATCTAAAATTGAATACAAGGGATTTTAAAGTTTATTCATGTTGTTCATTATAACAACTTACAGGTACAAGAGTCCAAGACTGAACCATCCTGAAAAGCAAAGCAAAGGAGGGGGTTATTTGAGATACTGTTTCCTGAGAGGTATCTCTTATTACTCCTGTCTAAAGTAAGCTACTGGCTTCTTCCCAATTCATTGCTGAATTTCTCATCTGGACAAATCATCTATGGGTCAAGCAGTCTTAATCACAAGACAAAGAACTGACTGAGATGATCGGAGTTTTAGTTGCAACTCTGCTATTTCCCAGCAGTCTTTGTATTCTTCCACATCATCAATACAGATAACCTGTAACTTCCTTAAAATACAGGTCACATAATACTTGTTTGCACATTGTTTGAGAGTGGTAACATTATTCTAGTAATGGAAGGGGAGAAATAAAGATATGTTGGTATCTAGGGTATGGGGTTTGGTGGGCTTTTTTGGTTGTTTTGAGGGGCTTTTTGTTTGATCGTTTTTGTTGTGTTTTTTTTTTATGTTGCTGTTGTTGGTTTGGGTTTTGTGGTTTTTTTAAAGAGTATTCTCTTCAAGTCAGTCACTGAAATAACTTTAAAATAAACTGAAGTTTAGCACAAGGCACTTAGGCTTGGCTGAACAGTCAAGGCAAAGCTGTAGATGAGCTCCTTCCATAGGTATAAAGGCCGGCAAAGCAGCATACAAGCAAAAGCTGCAAAGTAAAGCCTGTGCATTGCATTCAAGGACAAATGCGCTTCAGTTCTAGAGATAAAGCACTGAGGCTGTGGGGGAGAGGACATGACAAACACCACTGCTAGCACCTGAACAGAACAGTCTTCCAATTTCCTTTGGTTTTTTTCTGAGCCCAGCTCTGCCTCAATCATGTGAAGGTAATGTGCAGTCCAGTAAGGTGCAGAATAACAGGTATCAGCATCCTGTCAGATCTAAAGCACTTGACACTTTTCTGGTGGTTTTCAAAATAGAAATTAAGACCTATCATATTAATGTATTTCTCAGTAAGTACAGGCCAACACTTGAAGCAAGAATCTGCACTACTAAACTGAAAGCCCTTCATCAGTCTTTCGAAAGCCTGGAGTACTAATGCTTTCAGTAAGCAACAGTGAAAAATTTTAAAAGCATCTTTTGCAACTACTGCAGTGATAGAATTGCGTATAACAGAGAAGTGGGAATAACACAAACATATTTATGAAAAGATGTCTGATAGTCTTGTGTTAAATCTTAAGACAATCTTTGTTCACTCCCACAGTATTAATAACAAAATAATGACTAAGTAATATATCACAGAGTATGGGGAGCAATGGGAAGTTGAATTCTCTAGGAAAGCTGTCTGGTTAAAGTTGAAAATACTTCTTTTTTTTCTTTTTTAAGTTGTGCTTTATATAAAGTGAAGTTGGCCCTATCACTTGCATCCACAGATGTAGGGCTCAAAAATAAATAATTATTCCAATAAATGTGAACTTCCACTCTATAGATTTTTTTATGATTTATATACTAAAATGCCAACAATATGTCATGCCTAAGAAACATCCTTTTATCCTATTTTAAAGCCAGTATTCAACTTAAATGGTAAGGCATATCTCTTGATCTTGTTTTGTAAAGGTTGTACTTGCTACAGGCTTAACACAACTGTGGGAGACGGTATGGAAAGGATCGATAAAGCAGTATTACCCTTTGTGATAGTGAATCTCTGCAGGACATTCCAGCTTAACTCTGTTGCCTGCACTTACGCTTCACACCTTCCCACTGGGAGAACAGGCTAAAACATAGTAATGGACTAACAAGACAAGAAGAGGTGTGTAAAAATTCCCCTCTTGTTCCTGCCCTACAGTTGCTGCCTTCCTGTAAGAGCCGTAAAATAAAAAATATTCTGTTAAATTACAGGGTTTGTTTATTAAGACAAAAATATACTCACAAGCCCTGCTGAACACAGGTCCTAGCTTCATCACATAGTGTAGATGCAATAGGTTATAATTTTAGTTCTAGCAGCGCAATTTAAAAAAAAAGTATGGTGCCAGAGAGCTATATATTATCACTGTGAATTTTACCAAATGGCAACTCTCTTTGGTATTATAGAAGCATATAACATGAAAGAGTTTCTGTTTCAGCACAAACTGGGCTATTAGAAATCACGTGCGGGTGATTTTAGTGAGGCCAGTAAGCTGTATTGATGACAAGCTCTCTAGAGGAGAATCTGACTTATAAGTAAAGGGGGTTCTTGCTGTCTGAAAAAAGATCTGAAGAGATGGGTATTTTGCGCAAAAAGCAAAGCAAACAGCTTCAATTATAAGTAGTAGCATAGAAAAAGTCACAGGCACTTAAGTGGGTCAGACGTAAGATGAAGACGGGAATAAAGTCAGCAGAGAAGAAAAGAGGAGGTTGCTAAAAACATTAAGTTTTAAATACAGTCTAGAAGAAAAGTTTCAGAAATTAGGACAAGTGTTTTAAATTTGAGTCAGACATGAAGGATGTGACAGGTAGAGGATACAAAGGTGGAGATGACATAGCTACTATAGCAGAAAGCGAACCTTCTTCTAATACACATATAGATTGCTACAGAATCATATTGCAAAGCATTAAAAAACATTGGTACAAAGACTAACACCAGAGCCACGAGGCAGTTGTGTAATTGTACTTTATCAAATGTGCTAGAAATATAAATACACACATATAGAAATAAAATCAGCTATCAAAATCTTTGTGCCCTTTAAAACTTAAGCATTGTAGAACAGATTACACTGAGCCAGTCGTACAATGTGTCCTTGAAAAGTGGCACATAATATGTGTCTTATATTCTTGCTCAGATGATTTAGTGTTTGAGATAAGAAACTTCTTTTGAATTTCTCTAAAATGGTGCAAACTAATAAAGAATGAAATGTAGGAGTGAGGTAGGCATGAAATTGCAAGCAGAAGAGTTAAAAAACAGGTGATAACAGCAGGTGGAAAAAGTAAATGACCCATTTGGAGGCAGAGACAGACAAATGCCAAAGCTCTTTGAGCGAAAGGAGACACGGAAATAACACCGGTTAACTCGAGGCCCTAAACCTACTGAATTTAGGTGGAAAGCTATTATGTAAGTACGCGTCTCTGATCTTACCAATTGTAGGAGCCATCGTTTCCCTTTTGTATCTTCTTTTTTCCTCCCACATGACCAAAACAATCACCCGTATCTCTTCACCCTTCCCTTTTCCACCTTCACCTGCAACCAGCTAAATCCCATGAGGTTATACTTGAAGCTGTGTCTGGACACATTGGGTATATATCTCAAAGCAGTGACCTGTGGACAATTATGGCAGTCGGTCATTAGGATTTTGGGGGACAAAGGCAAGCATGTATGGAGAATGACTATACAGTACTGATTTTTTTTTTCAGTGGTCCATTACGATACCTTCTGCAAATGGTTTCTAACAGCAGAATGACAATACTCTGCTTCCTAATGGGAAGGTCTAAAATGTGAAAGTGACAGTGTACAAATGGTGCAATATGAACAGCCTAACAAAGGAACATAAACTGCCTTACCTCTCCAGCAAAGTTTAGTTTTAAGTAGTAACTATAATTAAATCCAAAAAAGGGATTTTTTTTTCCAAATAAACTCTCAAGAACAACTAATTTATTAGAAAGATGTTTCCATAACTTCACACTTTTAAGTATGCATATGTTAATAATTTCGTAAGAGAAATTTCAAATCAAGCTACAGAATATGAACGCTTACCTGATGTAAGTACACCGCCTGTCTCGACTTCAGATTTGTAACCTTTTTGTGTGCTGTTTTCTTTTGATTGGGAGCAAGCTTTTGTTTGGTTTTGTTGTTTGGTTGGGTTTTGTCCTTTTAAACAGCAATTGGCTATGAGTCTGAGTAGCATGGAAGACAAACTGAGCACATTCTGTCTTGTCAGGGAAAAGCCTTGCTAATGATTAAGCAGATAGAAACACTCCTGAAAGAATCCTATATGATACAGACCTGTCATATTTGTTCATGATACAGATAATGTACACAACTTGTGAAATTGTCTGAAATATTAGTTTGAATGTATTGCTTGTATTTTATTTTAATACTTCAAATATATCCAAATATATTATTTTTAAAGAAACACATTTTATTTGTTTCCATCATTAGTGAAACGGGCACTGTTTTTTGCCACAGCTCCATACAGGTACTGCATGGAACCAACAACTCAGGTGCTCACCTGCAATTTCTTCCCCCCAGGCCATAAAATAGACAAACTATTATCTCCAGACAACAAGAGAGAGATGTTTAAAGAGGCCTCCACTGCTCCTGAGCACAGGTGATATCTGAGCACATCCCTGCCCCTCTGACTAACCACCCTGCAGGATCTCAGCCCCGATCCAAAACCCTACAAGAGTCTTTCCATTGGCACCAGTGGGCTGTGAATCAGCCTCCAGGGTCAGGCTGGAAGAGACGAAATTCATCCAGTCCCAGGGGTAGTCACCCAGGGTACAATACTGAATGGTTTCCCAGTGAACTGAAGACTTTTCCCATCCCAGATCTCCTCACCATATCCAGTGCTCCTGCCAACCACTTTGTCATTCCATATGCAAAGTTTTCTGTAAATATGATGAAGAAAAAACCCACCTTGGTTTATACTCAACAATCCTGTAAGACATCTTCATTATCAGGTGTTTCTGCTCTAAACGTATTCAGAATTTAGACTTATTAATACAAATTTGTGCTAGTTACACAGAGCAATAGGTGAGTAAAGTAACTTGGAAGAATAAGTGTCATTACATGTAAAAAATATTGCATATTGCTAATGATATATCTAAGTGCTTTTATTACACGGGTGTTCATAATCAAAGTAAATATTTTTTATATGTATATATTACATTTACTCATTTTCAGTACATACAACCCATTGCAATGAAGGAAAGTTATTTTTGATCCCAGCTCTTTTGCAAAGTGTTCTAAAACAGCTACTATATTCCTTCTCTTGCTGGCTTTAGCTGTGGGAAATATATTTAGATATTGCAAACATGCAACAATTTTGTCCTTTTTAACCTGCCCTATGGTTTCTTATATGTGCTGTCAGATCACCAGAGATTATTTTGTCATTTACTGATATACAGAGTTCTCAATTTATGAGCCAATTATTAAACTTCCCATCCAACTAAGTGCAGGTGGCATGAGCTATTGCAAAATTGTATGTGTGATATAGTTTACATATGGAATTGAGTGTCACAGTCTCTCTGAAGATGAACCGCACTGTAGGTAAAACTAAGCCAGAAGTACTAGTAAAGCTCTATTCAATGTATCTTGTTACAAAGTGGAACCAATTAAAATAACAAAGTTATCTAAAAACATATTGATGACTGAAATAATTTCATACTAATGTTAGTCAGCACACAAACAATTAGACTTCAGAATTAATCAGAAGTTTTTCTTATGCTAAACAATGCAGAAATATATATAAAACTATATATATTGCTGTGTACGTATCTATATTTTATGTATATAAAATATATCTACACGTAATAGATATTTATATATAGATGTTTATAAAATAAGGTAAAAAAAAAAGGATCACTTCTACCTTTACTTGTAAAAAGTGATTCTATTAAAATAATCTTGTCAGTCCTTAATCACTGAAGATTTAAATGACTAATTTCTCATTTCCTAATAAGCCCAGATTGATGAAATTTCAGCAAAAAAGTGGTTAAAATTCATGTTAGCTTTTCAATGCAAAATTGGATTCCCCTTTATCAGAAAACTTTCAAATGCAATATTACTTTTCGTTACATATACAGCCTGCAACTTACCTAGGGCACTATTTATCATTCAGACAACTTAAGTACAACACAAAAAATCACCTTGAGACAAATAAGAAATTCTCTCTTGGGAAACCCAAAACTGTATTAATATGATAAGCAGTAGAGCTTCACTTTTCCTTCATTAACTCTAGCAGACATTTCTGATATAGCCACGTAAGAATTTTAAAAAAAAACAACACCACAAACTTAAAATAAAACCCAAAAAACCCTCCAAGGTTCAAACATCCTTCTGGTCATATCAATCATTTTCAGCTCGACCAACTTTATTCATTGTTACAAAAGCATTAAAATCAAGATGGAAATCAGCTGAAAAATTCAATGCCCGCAGGGAGCCCAATGCTTAGATAATCTAATCCATTTGGGAAATGAAAAGTTCACATCAGGTATTTAGTAACCAAAGCAATTATCAGAAGCTGACTATTGAAATTGGGCTAAGTAATATTTCATCAGGTTTCATCAATCCTGCTGGAACAAAGAAAATTGTGGGGAAAAAAAACCACTCAGTGTTGGTTATGTAGCTGAGATAAATAAAGATAAACTGAAAAAACATGCAATTATTGCAGTTATCTTTCTGTTAGTATTTCCTAAACACATTGCTCAGTATATACTAAAGATAGTATTTTGAAACCACTGAAATATGCATAGCAGAGTAGCCATTTCGATTTCTGTATCTGCAGTTCAATCATGTTATCCAAAGCTTTACATGCATTGCGACTCTCTGTGCACATCCCTTGCTCTTCCCAGTCTCCTCTTAAAAGCAGGAGAAAGATCTACCCCTGAGTAAGCAAGATGTTTAACATCCTAGGATTAATAATACTAAGAACAATTAGTTGAGCCATTTATAGGAAACTATTTCATGTAATCGGGGGATTCCAAAGCAGATGTACACCCACAGCACCTACCAGTGTGCCAGAGATGTTTAAAAAAGTACCTTCACTAAGGATTCTTTAAGTTAGGACTTCTTTAAGTTAGGATTCTGGAGATAGTTAACATTTCACTGAAAGAAATTATTAAAACTACATTTTTAAAAAACTTCACTGAAAAAACCCAACCATGTTTTCAAGCAAACAATATTAAGTTTTAAAAGAAATTTCTACCTGTAAACATAAAGTAACATCCACGCAAATGTGTTTTATGCCTGCAGAATCTATCATACCAGGCATTTCAGTTTAAGTAAATGTTTTATGCTCATAGTTTAACATGGCTTTATATTTAGCTCAAAATCAAAACCCCTCATCATTTTAAAAGATCATCAAGTGGGCCTTGAGCAGTGAGACATTATGCTAGTGCTGGTCAACAGATAGGCCTGTATGTGTATATGGGTATTATACACATCTGCTCTGGAAATTTACTGAGTCATGCTTGAAAAACCAGAACAATTCCAAATCAAAAGAAAAAATTCTTTGGTTTACTAAGATCCCATCACCAGAATGTGATTTCTCCCAGGGAGCTGTATGTTGAGGACCAGTCCTTACTCATTTAGCACCAGCTAACCTCACATCTCTGCCTAATTAAAGTGAACAAGAAATTCAGAATCAGAGGAAAGTCTACCATTGCTACCTTGGCCCACAAACAACCTTATATCTCAGTACAGCAAAACATCTGAGGCACCATTACAGCTTTCCTTACCCAACTGATATTTAAGGTAGTACACGGGAGAATCAAGAAGACTGCTTAGCAAACAGCATAACTAGTTAGCTATCAAGATCCAGGAAGAAATGGTAAATATAAACTAACATTTTTGGAGCGGTAATCATTTGGAACAGCTGCTGCTTATCGAACGATCAGTGTCCAAGATGTTGGAAGTATCTTGGATGAACACTAAAGAAAAATACAATGGAAAACCATAAAAGCCTCTCATGAGGAAGAAATTAACAGCATGGTCTCTATTGCTTGGTCTGTAAGACCAGTTTTGTCTATGTAAACTATGTTCACGCATAATACAAAAACACTGTACCAGTTTTGTCCCTCAGATGCATCTATTTAGCTATGTTTCTAATAAAACCTGTTCTTCTCCTAGAGTCACTAACATAGACAAGGATGACCTATGTAATCCTCTGCCTTTGCACCTTTTCCGGGTTCCAAAGGATTCTACTTCTTAAAGATTTTTCCAGTGTTAACAATTCTGTAACAGTTCATCATTTTAAACAGTTAGGAAATACAGAATTTATTCTAAGGCAAATTAATCATATTACTGATCTTCACATGGCAAACATCTGCAAAGAGTTTTTGTATAAAGAGTTTTTGTATAAAGCTGCCATAGTTCAATGAGTCAGTATAGGTATTAGAACATCAAAACGTTTTAGGCAAAATGCTAGGTTTAAGATATTTCCAAGGAAAACGATAATCACCTTCAACATATCTAAAACCTTCTTGTAGGCTAATTCTTATCCCATGATTCACAACTGCTCTGAAGAAAATACTGAAACATACACAATAACCAAAAAACCCTATATCAGGATATTCATGACTTGCTAACAAGCATAGCAGGATGGACGGAAGTAATTTAACTCTGCCCTGCTGAGTCACTTTGGCTGTCCATCTACCTAATTAGCTGGTATCAAAAATGCCACAGCTTGAGCAATGGGCGAAATGTATGAGGGAAATAAACTCAATCAGCATGAGACACCTTCATTTCCATTTACTAAACATTAAGTTCAGTATTTTGTCCCAAATTAACTAACAGCTAATGAAGGTCTTATTTAACAGTGTTCTTCTCAAACTCAGAATGGAAGAAAGATGAGTACCCAAGCTTATCAATCCAATTCAAATTCTTCCAGAGTACATAATATCATAGAGTATTTCAACTTGCATTTGTAACAGAACACTCAACCACAGAACACTACATTAAAATAACATTAATGGTCTGTCTTAAACAGATAAAAGTAGGGACAAAAATTCATGCCGACACTTTATTATGGTCTTCTACCACTGTGCAACATACACACCTGCCGCCTCCACCAGACACAATAGCTTAAATTAAAACAAGAGTATCTGTCCCTTACCCAAAATGCTCTTGCTGTACTGCATATACACAAGTACCTAACACCTCAACATTTTCTGTAGGTGCCTGTCTGTCCAGCAGATCTGGATTTAAAGATGAGATGCCTAATTTTCTCTTTTTAGCTGCGTTAACCATCACTTTCACATAACAGCACAACAGCTAGTAAAAATAAAGATACATTTTAGTTTGTGTATATATATATTGTCTCATTGATTAATGCATTCATTCTATCAACATGAGCACTCTCCATGCAGTAAGAGGATCTATTTAGTGTACATTTCATTTCACTCTTCTCCAGCTTTCACACAGGTTGTAGCTGACATTTCCACCTATTCCACACAGCAGCATTTTGACCTTGCTTTTAGAGGCTCTTTAGCATAAAATAATCTTTGTGGTTAGAGCCTGCAACTTATGCTGAATTATGGGTACTTTACAGTAAGGAAATAAAAAAGCATAGTCAAATGCTGACAGTACTCCAATGCTTTTCCCACAAGTCCTCTGAAGAACCAGCCAATTACCCTGCAATTGACACAAGTGACTGAAAAAAGCATCCTCATTTCTAGCATTTCTAAATTTATTTGCAAGTAGCTCATCAAAATTAAATGTATACTTATTACAAACACAAAGGCATGTTTAAATCACATTAAAGGGATAATTTTATGATACTTGTAATTATTTAAAAAAAAAAAAAAAGATTTTTCTATGCTGTTTGTAGTAATCCTTTGCAAGCTTTAAACTTAAATCTGTTTCTTTACTAAACTGTTTTCTTGCAGTGTATGTGAATACCGGTTTGCTATAATAGGATTGCTCATGAGCATCAGGCTTCTGGCATTGATCTTTATAACAGAAAAAGGAACACTGAAACATTTGCTCCTGGGGGTGAAAAAATACACAGCATGGACTGAATAGTGTTTTAGGAAAAATTTATAAAAAAGTAAATAGATCAAAATTGTGACTATATTAAAGATGGCTGCATACCTTTTGCAGTCATAACAAACTGTCAAACATTATTGACATTAAAGAGTTTTATCTAGTAATAAATCATTAAGATCTGGTATTAGCTACCAAACATTTCTGGCAGAGGACAGAAAAAGAAAGATGTGAAGGGAGTAATGGTAGCACTCATGATTGTCTGATTTTTAGCTTTACTTGGAAGTTTATTCACAATGCTTGTCACTAGTTTATCTTTCATATATATGTATTTATGGACACATAGACACACCTTTTTCCTCCCTTTCCGTGCAAATGTGAGAAGCCTTTTATTTCTCTAAAACTATGAATTGATAAATACAGAAATTTGTGGTAGAAAACACCCTGGGTAACACCATTTCGATGAGTCTTGCTCCTCTACTCTGTATAATTACTTCAATTATAAGGGTATTATACTTTTTTTTAGACAGAATGTACCTTGCTCTCCAAGAAATGAAACTGCAGTAGGGACTGAAAGCATAATATAGTTTTAAAAGGCATGTAACTGAACAATAAAGAAAAAAATAAAATAAAATCAAAAATTAACATTTAAGTTACAATATGAAATAGCCTGCTTTATCCTTCAAAAAGAAAATCTCATTTAAAAGCCAGGAAACAAATAATTTAGTGAAGGACCATATTGAAATATTCTCTAACAGTCTCATAAAACGTTCCAAACATTTTTTCAAACTTGGCTTTACTCTTCCTCAGTAGCAACACATAGATCACAGGTATCAGAGTTTTTAAAGCTCATTTCTAATTAAATGACAGCAAATTTCAAGCTTTAACGTTCAAGACAAAACCCAACCCTGTGCCTGGGTTTTCTGCTTTCTTAACAGTAGCAGCTCCTCAGTGCTTACCGTATGTCTTGCGTTTGGCTGCTATAGAGTTAATTTTCATAGAACGCTGAGAGGGGGCACAGCCAGGATAGCTGACCTGAACAAGCCAAGGGGATATTGGATACCGTATGATGTCATGCTCAGTATATAACCTGGGGGAGCTGGCCAGAGGGGAGGAGGGTTTGCAGCTCGGGAACAGGCTGGGCATTGGGTTCTGGGTGGTGAGCAATTGCGTTGTGCATCACTCACTTTGCATACTCTTTTATTAATAGTATTATTGTTATTATTATTATTTCTTCTCTCCTTGTGTTGTCCTATTAAACTGTCCTTATCTCAACCCACGAGTTTTTTTACCTTTTTCTTCTGATTCTTCTCCCCATCCCACCAGGGCGGGGAGGACTGAGTGAGCGGCTGCATGGTGCTTAGTTGCCGGCTGGGCCTAAACACGACACCATAATCCTAACCTTTTAGTTCTCATCCCAGCCATCTTCCAGAGAGTTGACACCTCTTTCTGATTAAGGCTACCTTTCATAAGGCCACACATGTCAAAATTGTCCTGAGCACCAATTCAGACTACATTACATTCTAAACCCTTACAGTAAGCTTTGTGTTATATTTCCCAGGAAGTGGTTAATTTGCAGTGATCCATTATAGTGAGCTGCTTCAAAGCTCCTAATTCAAAAGTCTCTGTGTTTGAAAATCTGGACATGAACTGTTCCAAGTGTCCCTTAAAGTGGGGAACAGAAGAAAATACTGCTTTCACAGTTCCTGTGTCCAGGAATGAGAAGGTTCTAGACCTCATGCAACAGGCTTATTTGGGATATTTTTTCTGTCGTCATATACTTAGTTACTCATGTATTTATTTTTGTTTCCATCGTACAAGAAAAATGATGGGATGATGTTTGCTGGTTAAGTACAGAATAATTGTAATCAAGCTTCCAAGCTGTGACATGGCTAAAGTAACTCCTGATTGTTGTGGTTTTCTATATATAAACCATCTCAATTTAATTCTGATCTATTCTTTGTGAATAAATGGTGTCTCTCGCTTGCAAAACAAGACCTCTCAAACATGGAGAAGCAGCCACAGTATGAAGGGCATGTTTCGCATGATGTAACATAGCCACTGGGGCTAGCGCAGAAGACTTTCTCCTGCCACAACAGATTGTCAAATTATCACATTGGGGTAATGATTTCACACTTAACTAAACATTTTTGCAATGTTAGCCCCACAGACATTTGCTGCAAGGGCAGCGACTTCAACTGAGGGGAAAAAGCATGCTGAGGAAAAAGTTGTAAATGACTGACTCATGCAGAGTTAAAGCTTTGCGGAGAACGAGAACAGATGACAACAGGGGTCCACCCTAAAAGTGAGCGCTAGGTGACATGCAAGATCTTATGGGGAAAATGGAAAAGCGTCATCACTAGTCTTACTCTTTGAATCACAGAGGAATTACAGTGCTACTTAGCAGTCCACCTTAATCAGAGGTGAAAAGATAAATACTAACTCTACAAATCTGGTCTAATTCCTCACCCAAAGACTGATTACTTGAGATCTATGCAGAAAAGGGTAAATTTAGTCTTCCATCTAAGTTGTAGCAGCTAGATAAATTACAGAAGCCCATATAAAATTGACCTTGAGCTACCACTTTCTGATAACAGAGAGAAGTTTCTCACCTTTTCTTTTTATCAGATCTGTCTCAAAACTTCCTGGAGCAAGATTTCCCTATATTTAGAAACCAATCAGTGCCAGCAGCTGCAAGATTTGCCCTCCAAGCAATCAAGGGTGGGAAATACGTAAGTCAGGAAATCCAGTGAGGCAGAAATTTGTGACCAGACTTTAGAGGAAGCTCTTAGGAATCTACATTCATCTAGAAATTAAGAGGCAAAACCTTGACTCTTGAAAAGAGTAACACTTTGAGGCATAGTTCTGAGGTTGGGTGTTTTCAGGCTAAATTTCAGAACAACAGTTTGGACAAGTTGCATGAATCTACCAGGACTGTCAAAAACTGCTAAGCAGGTAAAGTACGTGAACACTATGAACTGCAGAAACAATTAGTACAGCAGGAAATAGGGGAAACATGAGCTGTTCTGAAGCAATGTATCGCAGTCTTAAAGTATAGCCATCTGGATACAAGGTGGTTGATGCAGCAGTGGATCTACAGCATTTGGTCACAGGATCTGCAAACACTTTGTATTTTGAAGACTCCAGAACCTTAATTTTACCATGCATGTGATGCAGAAAGGGATGTTACTAAAAGCAGATAAAGTAATTTTTTATCCAGCATGATTACATCATTTCATGTTCTTTCTCACACTGAAACATGGTACAATAGGAAATACTTCCTCACAAAACAGAAGTTATGGTATTGCCACAAGAATTCAGAATTACCCAATTCATCTTAGGCAAAACTATTGGATTTCAGAATTGCAGTCAGGCCAGAGAAAGGGTAAGACCTAATAAGCAGGGTACATCATAGCAGTCAAGTTAAAGATTGAGCACATTATAAACACTTTCTTATCAGTACAAAGGTACATATTTATCTTGGGGTTTTTTTTCAGTGACAGCACAATATAAACTAAAGGCGTGCCTATGCCTCACTCTTTTCATCGCACTAAGCACTTCAGCTTTACCAGTAGCTAGATACAATGTACAGACTCAAACAAAGGCAATTTGCAGTCACCTATGTGCTGCACTTGCACTATGAAAACCCTTAAGAAGCAACAAACCTTTCTCAAGACAGATGCAATCATGTTATTGTTGAAATTTATGTTCTGATATATTGAAATTATGACTCTTGGGGTTCTCCTGTTAAACACAAGTAGAAATAAAGGTAAAAAACATCTTATAAAGTATTTCAGAAGAAAACTGTCTTCAAACTCCTAAATGATTTAGAAGGTATGCTTCAAGGCAGAGAGGTGTTATCAAAGAGTATGCTACAAAGCTACACAAACTCTACTTGTAACACTGTCTTACAAGACTGCTGTTCTGCTAAATTAGATATTGTTCGCATTTCACACAGATTATTTAAAGATGCAACAAATATTTAGTAACTGCAGCCTGTGACCTACCACTGCCTTTTTGCAAATTCCAAGATTTTTAATTTCCTATTTTTTACAAAATAGGGCATTATACAACAGTTTCATTTGCAAATTGCCTTAAGGAAGCTCTAATTGTGAAAACTGGGCTAATTCACTTGCCTTCTGTAAAACATATACTAGTATGAACCTATGCTTGCTTCTTATTCATTACCACTTAGCTTCCAATCACCATTTTGATACTGGCAAGCTGTATCCTGTTTAGACAGAACAAAATCCAAACAATGCTAAGAACTTCTCACTGCTCATTCTCACTTAGAGAATTAGAAATTATAAAAGTTGCTTTCTATTGTTTTTGTGTTACACTGAATTGAAGTTTCCATATTGTTGTCAGAAATGCAGAACTTTTCCACAGTCAGAAACTTTCACCCCAAAATTAACAACAGTTTTTCAATAGAAACACGTTATGAATCTGCTCTTCACAGATTCCCTCGTGTAAATTTCAGATTGTGAACTAGAAAGATCAAACTTCTCTAGAAACTGTAAATAGTTATATTTCACCCTAGCTTTTTTATACTGCTAGACACATAAGCAAAGTTCCCTCAACGATAAGGGCTAAGGGGCTAACAAAACAAAAAAACCCAAACAAACAAAAGATAAAACACAGAAAGAAGGCATAATTTCCTACTTTGAAAAAATCAGTTAAGTTCAAGAGCCTGAAAATATGTAAATCTGTAATCAAATCTTAAAAAGGTTTTAATATCTCTGATAGTATCTCTCCTACAGCCAAAGAGAAGAATGGAAATCTTCAGCTCATTGACAAATCCCCACGACAAGTTATTATGGACAACTGATGAAACTTATTTTTATTTGATTTAATTTAAAAAAAAAAAGGAAACTATGATCTTAGCTATCTTCTACCCTTACACAAACCCCATTTTTTTTACAACTCTACTGCTGTAGTCATATTGCAGATCCTGTTTACATCTAGCAATAAAAATATGTCCTATTCTTAAAACATGTGATAGGTACTAAAGTAATATGGTATTCATTAGTTCTTCCAACTTCAGTAACATATCTTTCCATAAGAAGCATAAGACTGACTACCTCTGATATTTTGGAGATAAAGCCTTGAATCTTGCTCAATAACTTCAAAAACACAGCTCAGTGTGGAATTGCACTTTTACAGGAAGGAGCCAGAACATTCTGTGATTCTTCTTTTTTGACATGTTAATTGTTCTTCCATATACAAGGAGAACAAAAGCAGCAGCATGCCGTATTTATTCAATGAAAGTTGAGCCACAGGGGTTATGGTACATTCTTTCTCCAACATCAGCCAAATTATCTCAGTGCCCAACTTTTAAGAGGCTGCAATAATACTCCATCATTTGAGAATGCTGGTAGGCTTATGCATCATTTTAACAGCATGAAGGCAGATTGAGATCATCGCCCTGTTATAGGAACCTGGAGACAAGCAGCAGCCCTGGTGAATCATTTTCATATGTTCTTACTCTTCACAATAACCTTAAAGAGACACTACCATACAAGTCAATCTTCATTCAGCATATACAGTAACTTTTTTTTAGGATTGAAAATGAGTTTATGTTGTGTCTACAATAATGCCTCCCATTTTCTTTTTTTCTATATATATTTGGAAGGCTCCAAAATAAAGTCATTCTGTCTACTGAGAGAACCCAAGTTCCCTGAAATTAGTTTTGGAAAAAAAAACCAGAAATAATCTTCATAGGTATGAGAAAATGCATGACACACAAATATTAACTTGAGCATATTTGACTGTATCACTCCAGAAAGAATAAAGAAAATTCTCTTGAACATTTCTATGTAAAGTTATTACCAACAAAATTAGGTGACTACACATACAAAGTAAGTATGCATGCAAACCTTCACATGCAGATATATATTTCTTTAATAAAATGAGAGAATGTTAGGCACAACAGAGAGGTGACTGGTGAAATAAAGGTGATAAATTAATTTAATTCTTAATGAGAAAGCTCATGGCCCTTAGATAATAAGTTTACTTGAATACAAAACGTTAGCCTACGTTCTTCCCAGAAACCTAATCCTTTAAAGGTCCTTTAAAGATCCTTTAAATCCTTTTTTTCCTTTTTCTTTTTCTAAAAGTGATTTTAATCAGAAAGAAATGGACCAAACCCTCCCTTTCACAGAAAAAAAAAACCCATGTAAGCGTGAGGCCATTGAAATTAAGTTGAAGTCTTGTCTTCCTGTTTGTAGGAAATTTGGGTATTTGTAGGAAAATACCTCAATTTTATTTTCATCTTGACTTAAAGTAAACCAGACTTAAAATACAGCAACCGATTTTTATGAGGTAAGCAATACTTACACTTCTCCTTCAAATGTCACAACAGCAAGTATAACTGTATTTCTAATTATGCTAAAGAGGTTATTTAAAAAAAAAAAAATACAATGCATACCTTATTAGAATACTTGGAGAGGGTAAGTTGGTCTATCCAAATGGCAGTTTAGGGAAGAATACTATCCTCAGTTTTAAAATCTAACATGTTTTCCCAGAGCATGAGCAATCAACACTACCTCAACTTACGTCCTCTTTGAATTCATACAGACAGGGATGGAAGGTTGGCAGAGAAAATGTACCTTGAACACACTAACTGCTTGAGTCAAGAAAAAAGGATAAGGATGCCCCTGAGTGAGTGGCGTTTTAAAGAGCAAGCATCTCCTAGTTATTAGTGCTTTAAAAATAATGTTCGTTTGTCTTGGGATACGCAACATTGCTCTATAAGCTCTGACAAACATAGCAGCCTATGGAGCGCATGGCTGTAGATTTCAAAAGACAGTTGCCTAGGGCAAGTTTGGCAAGTGGATGAATGGCCTGGAGAGCAGGAAGAGCTGGCTGAGCCCAACAGAGAGCCTCACTCTGCTCCGCCACACCCCAGGAACCAGCTGAAGTGGTGCGGCAGTCATGCCGCAGGGTGTCTGAGCTTGGGACACCAATGGCCCAGAGAGACCAGTAAGAATGGCAAGTTGGTTTCAGGCAGTGCCTCAGGGGAAAGCAAATAAGAAAGACTCATAAAGGAAGACTGGCAATTCAGAGACTAAATCTCCAATAACATTTTGATTTTTTGGTAGAGCTTCATATTCAAAAATTACAGATTAATTCAGGCCATTCTGAAATCTACAGTTGTATGTTAAGACTTATTTTTTCATCCAAGTGAGAGATTTGCCTCAATACAGAAACTGAGGCACAAGGTATCACCTGACCCAGACTATGGGATGCCACCAATAAACAATGTTGAGTAAACATCAATGACTTTGGCCCCTCTTGCCATCCAGACATTCCGAGGCTGTAGTTTTGGGTCACAGGCTCCTATACTGTGTTTTATTAGAGAAAACAACAGTAGTGGCACTCAGAGAGTGAGATTACAGCATGTAGCTCATTACCCAACAATATTCTGTTTGCAGGCAAGTAAACTGGCAATCTGACAGTCTCTCAACAGTCTTCAAGATTGGAAGAGATGCGACAAAAGGTTCATTAATAAAAATACCCATCAGAAGAACCTATATACTGACTGACTTCAGACTCAAGCTAAACTCCAGGCTAAGTACCTTTAGCTTTCTCTCAGGACAACAAGATGCTCTCTGGTTCTTGAGTCATGAGGTAAAAGAAGCTTCAAAAGTCATATTCAAACAAGCACAGAGATTCAGAGCAACTGTCCCAGGTAAATTTTTAATGCTAGCAGGAGCCACTGTTGCCAGGGAGGAAGCGTGTCACTATATAAGAATGACTAGCACTGGGAGAAAGGAGGTGTGGGATCCTCTTCATGGCCCACTTTAAAGGGATGTCAGTATGCTCTTCAGATTGTGACAGACAGTAGCATGAAAGGCTTGGCAGGATGTGCCTGAGGGCTTCTACTTGATCCTTCTTTTAAAGAAGTGCCAACAAGCTCAGAATCATGGAAGGAAGCAGGCATTACAAAATACATACCCTTATCAGAATTCTTCTCCAACCTGGGAAGAAATATAGTTGGAAGAGTTTTAGAAAAGGTAGGTTAGTTTATAGTGTGACAAGCAGTGTAGTAGTATACACACTCAAAAGCAAAACAGTCAAGTCCCCAGAGGGCCATATGGTCAATGAAGACTTTGTGCTTCCCTGGCCATGATATTATGTTCTGGTTTTTGTGCTGTGCATATGCTTCTCCTGAAAAACAGCAGAGCAGATTATCTGTTCTGCTTTCAGAGAACAGAGTTAGAAATCTGGCACTCATGGGTTCCTGGGAGTCCATGACCATGCATGTCCATCAGTGGAAACTAGTATCTTCCTGTAAGGTAGAAAAATGTTTTCATCAAAAAAAAAAAAAAAAGAAATACTACTCCAAATGCAGGACTTCATGTCAACATAGTAATTCACATATTCATTTTGCATGTGTAAATGGTGCAAATGCCTGATGAGAACGGTGGGGGTGAATTCTTTTATATGCAGCTCCAACTGACAAGCTATTTTATTTCAAGCAGTCTTCTTGAATTCCTTCTTGAACATTCCTGCGCAAGCACATTTGTCTCAACATGTTTTTAAAATAAATTTAGCAAGATACATGGATTGGCCAGTTTGTAAAATTTAACAGAAATTATCAAGATTTTGCTCACTTAACTCACTAACCAGTTTCTAGTTGATAGCAAAAGAGTCAGTTTTTCAGACAGTTTTTAGTTTCAGTGTCGTCAGTGCTTGACTCCTGCATCATGGGGATTTCTGTTTGCCTTCCTCAGCAGAGATGGGTCAAAAATCAGACTCAGTTGATCAGACCCTTAAAAACAGCAGCAGCTGCTACTTGATTCAGGTCTGCTACCTAGATGCTTTTTCCTTTATTTAGCCATTCTTTCCATTTGACCATGCACTTAGTGCCGCCTTTGTTGCAGAACTTCATCTATGAGAAATCAATAGTGAGGATATATGAACACTTGCTAATTCAAACTCACAAAATAGCAGAAAGAAGACAGAAGTCAATTATACCTAGGTTCATCAACGGTGTTAAGACATACTGTAGCAGCTCAGCAAAGGCAGACATGTTTGAAAACAGTGCATACTGCTGATTTTCTGTCTATAAAGATACAAGGAGCCAGGAATCACTTGATATTGCTACTCCTTAATGGGGAGAAGACAATCTAAGGACTACTTAAAGGCCAACCCTGACCTAGTTTTAAAAATTTATGTATAAAAGACTGAGGTTCATGTGGCCAAACATACACTTTGTTTGCTTGATGAAATGGCTCTATACAAATGAACCTAGTCATATCAAAGCAAAATCACAAACACAATTATAAAGTCAAGAATTGTTCTGTATGCCAACAGTATGCTATTTAAACAACCGTACTGAACAATATGTTCATTCACAGCTGTTTGGATATCAACTAATGAAGTAAAAGATTCATTATGTGGCTGGATTCAACAGTAGGTACTGACTGAATACTATCTCTTGGACATGTCATACTTAGTGACATCTAACATCTAATTGCAAAAGGCTGAACACAATCAATTACAACTATGTCCAGAGCTCAGCAAGAAATGATGCTAAGCAGACTGGGCAAGCCTAATTCAGGGAAAAATACCAACCCGCAGGAGCAACTACCCATCAACATAGGGTCTGGTGGACAAAGAGCACAGACTTCTTTAGGCACAATTTCCTTCCTTCCTTCTATTCAACTGGGACTGAGTGATTTTGGCATTGCCTGAGACATGGATGATATAGTCAAAATGTCAAACTTATAACCGGAATATAATTTATACCCCAAAATATGTTTTTTAAAAAATTGTGACCTGGCTTTATACATGTAAAGTACACATATATATAGTATACATAAAGTTTCCTTTAAACTGCTGTTGGCCATTTGACCTAGAACCCTATGCTAGGGCCAAGCAAATCCTGCTGTGAATACAGAATTGATATTTACAGTCTTCATCCTCTGCCTGCTTAGCTCTAGCAAGAAGGCTTACGAAAAATAAGAAAATGTTAAATATTTTGACTCAAACAAACCTCCAAAATATTTAAAACCAATATACACCATTTCAGATTATTTCCTTTGTTGTAGCACGTGAGCAATGAACGACTACCAACCTGCAAAACATTACACGCAAAATTAATGTCCCTCTGAGCATCATGGCAGGGAGCCTAATCAAATCTATGTGTACTACTGAAGAAAGTCCATAATTACATATAATAAAGGTATAAGAAGCTCATGAACAAAAAAATCAAGTTAGTTTTAGTTTTACTAAATTAGCTGCATTGTTTGTTGTTTCAGCTAATGAAGGACTCAGATGTAGATGCCTCAATGCAAGTTTTTTTCAATTGGCATTATCAGTGTAGGGAAAGGCAATACTTTGCCAACAATGTCCCTTCTGAAGTTCTCACAAAATAAATGAGCTCCATTTGGTTCCTTTCACTATGACAGTGACTGCATCCATTGAGGTTGAGACACTATTCTTTCTCAATTTGTTTTCATTATTATTTACGCATATAGCATCAGCCCACTGAAAATCATATATCCATTTGTTACAACTGTAATTACTGCCAGTCCTTATATCAAACTCTATTCAGCATACGAACAACAGTTAACTCACAGAGTAACATCCTGCTGAAAACAAACTTAAGACCATGTTTCAGGGTTTTGCATAATACAGGCATCTCCACCAGGTTTAAAGCACCTACTTGAATACTTTGTTAAATTCAGGCTACAGCTGTACCAAAGGCCACAGTGTTTCATATGTCACTGAAGTATGAGAGCCAAAGATAATCACAAATTAAAGAACCATTTATTATATATTATTTCTCATCTTTGTGCACTTGGCAGCTGGGGGTGAAAACACAGGCCTGGAAAAGGCAACAGTTAAACTATCATCAACCTGTTAAAAGCCCTGATAAAAAGCTTATAAATGTCAAAGATATTGTCTTTAAAAAAAACCAAACAAACAACACACCCAAACACAGGAATCAAACAAGGCACATACAAATGCAATGTGTTGTTTAAAGGCTATACCATAAAAATTGGCGCAGAATAATTTTTTTTTTAAACTGAATTGTAAGTGTCTCTTGACACAGTGACTTAATGACATTTTCATTTTGATAATTTGTTCAATTCAGCTTGATTATAAGTCTACTACTTTGACATTATCTACTTAGAAGGTACTGAACTAGCATTCAAATGTTTGACGTTAGAGTGGCAAATCACTTGACTGACAGACCTTGACCAAAAATATAATTAAATCATTATATAGATAGGTATTCCTATAAAAACAATCATATAAGATATCATTACTGGTCAAGAGAGTTATCAGCTCTGTGAGTCTCACCTATATTCACAGATGTGCATTAATGCAATGAGATACAAGAGTGCTCTGTAACAGCTGCAGAGTGCATTCATCTTCGATATAAAAAGAGCGACTATACAAACAATGAAACTTTTTCTGAGTAAGTAAGGAGGACTAAATAAATACAAAGACTATTTTAGACACCAGACTGAAATAAAGCATGTGAGTTAAGGAGCATATACAATCAAAGACAGATACTGACACTGTACATGAGATCTGTAAGGAAAAAGCACAGGGATAACAGATGCTGAAGAATTCCATTACTCTCTCACTGTACCAAAGTCCTGCTGTAACAAGCCAAAAGCATAGAAAGCATTTCAAGAACAACAGTAACTTTACCTCAGGTTTTTCTCATCTTTTATCTTCTGACATTATATTTCAAATGTTAAAATTTCTATCAAAAAGCATAGTTTTAACGAGATAGCTACATTGCAACTGAATTCTCTGCAATATAGGAGATACAAATAAATCACAGTGTAGTTTGATTTCTGTCTTTGAAACTTATGCACACTCATGCAGGCGCCTTTTTTGTTCTTTTTATCTTTTTTTTTCTTAAAGGAAATCATTAAGAGAAGCAGACCATTAAGCACAAATGGTACTGAACACTTTTATAATCACAGATTTTTCCTATGATGATAATCACATTAGACTTGATTCCTCTTCTCTAGTTAAGAAAAATCATGCATTTCCTTTGAGAGGGAAACTTTATAAATGCTCCAACCACAAGACAAAAAAGAAAAAGGGGGAAAAAAATAAATAAAATCCAGCAAGAGCTTGTAATCCAGGAAAACAGGCTTCATTCCAGGGTTCCTGTGCATAAGGGAGAAGGGAGCCTTTCTAGCACAGCATCATCCAAAAGAAATACACGCTGCATGTATAGAATGTAGCACAGTCTCAACATTTTTATTTTTTTTAAAAAACTGTTGGTACACATACTTCCAACACCTTATACATGCTCTTCGTCTGCAAGTCTCTTCATGCAGGCTCCTAAGTGGCTGTGCATACCTGCAGGCTACAGGACACTGACCTTGGGCAGTCATGACACAGCGCTACCACATGTCTGAAACCTCTGCCACAGAAAGGGTGCCTTAAAAGATCCACCCAAACAAAATCCATATTAAGAAAGAGAGAATGTCCAGGAAAGTTCTTATAAATTTTCCTTTTTCCAGCAATGGGCAAAATAATGCCAGTCTTCCCTCAAGCTTATAGGATAAGCTGTCCTATAGCCTGGCAGAATTTATCCATCTTTAGGACATTGACTCTTTTGTCAAATTTGGAAGAAGTCAGTCTAAAGTTTAAAAGTGAGTGAGGACAGGAAGGGAGAGGCAGAAGCAAGGAAAACAGGGATAGACTGACAGCTTCATCCCATTAAGACCCAAGGATAAACATCCTTAATTAAACAAACATCCCTCACCCTCTGCTGTCAAAAGCTCCCCAGTTACAAGGTTGAGCAAAAGGAATATAAAATTTTCCTAGTGAGTAGATGGTAAATTCATGGTCTTTTGAAGTCAATGTCAATTCTGCCTATTTAACTAGTTATTGTTATTTTCAGGAATTCTAGTATATTAGCTTCCTTCAAAGTCAGCTAATCTACCTATGGTGTTTTCTACCATATTCAGAAAATTTTGTTTGCTTGTTTGTTTGTTTTTCTTCCTACTGTTGCAGTTCTTGAAGATGTATCATTTTATCTATGGCCTGAATTTTCTGACCTCTAGTTCCAAAATCTCATGTTCCGGCAGGACATTCCATTCCAAACATAAAAATTAAATGAAAACAAAAACCCCCAACTCCCAGCTATTCTTAGCAGTCTGTTCTGCTATGCCATCACTACCATAACATTTTTGAATGCTGCTTCTGTACAATCCTTGTTATTATGTGCTCTGAAAGCTATACATCTGAAACAAATAAAGGAAGAACATATGGGCCATCAAGGTCACTTATTTAGTGAAAAGTCCTGCTACGAGAAGGGGCTGCTGCTTTGAGAATGCTGCTGTGAGGGATGACCTTAGAGATGATAAATACTGCTATTCTTTACTGTGCATGTCACAGATTAATTCACTTGATATGATCTGATGGTTCCACAGAGTGCTAACAGGAGCTAAGTGCTACTGGCAATAGGAACTGATTGGTTCAAGAGATGTCATTATCTCTGAAAAATGCATTGATAAAGAAAATAATTTCAGACTAAGAGCTGATGGAAGTAACTGATCTATCACCATAATTTTTTCCTCATTCATATAATTCCCAATGATGTGCATATTTGAGCATATGTTTCATCACTTGAGTTGCTTCACTTTTCTAAGAACACCCTCTTTTTCTCTTGAATGAGTATTTTATTAAAATTCACATATATATACTACTCAAGTAACCACGATTCATTTTACAATAATACCTGTCTCTTGCACTTACATGGCTCAGTTAAAGAAGCGATACCAAAACCCACACCCCATAGTGGTCTAACTATAGGAGTAAATAAACTCACTAGCTCTTTCCCACCATTGTGCAGCAGGAAAACTATGATATAGTTGCCACCACGGGAACACGGTGGGATGATTTGCACAACTGGAGTGCTGCAATGGATGGCTATAAACTCTTCAGAAGGGATAGGCAAAGAAGCAGAGGCAGTGGGGTAGCCCTATATGTTAGGGAGGGTTTGGACTGTCTAGAGCTTGATGATGGTGACAATAAGGTTGAGTGTTTATGGGTAAGAACAGGGGGAAGGCCAACAAGGCAGGTGTCACAGTGGGAGTCTGTTATAGACCACCCAACCAGGATGAAGAGACAGATGAAATATTCTATAAGCAGCTGGGAGAAGTCTCACAATCACTAGCCCTTGTTCTTGTGGGGGACTTCAGCTTACCAGATGTCTGCTGGAAATACAATACGGTGGAGAGGGAAACAGTCTAGGAGGTTCCTGGAGTGTGTGGAAGAGAACTTCCTGACAGCTGGTGAGTGAGCAAACTAGGAAAGGCACCCCGCTGGACCTGTTGTTTGTGAACAGAGAAGAACTTGTGGATGATGTGATGGTTGGAGGCCGTTCTGGGCATAGCAATCATGAAAAGATAGTGGTTTTGATTCTCGAAGAAGTAAGGAAGGAGTCAGCAGAACTGCTGCCTTGGACTTCCAGAGGGCAGACCTTGGCCTGTTCAGGCGACTGGTTGACAGAGTGCCTTGGGAGGCAGTCCTGAAGGGCAAAGGAGTCCAGGAAGGCTGGACATTCTTCAAGAAGGAAATCTTAAAGGAGCAGGAGCAGGCCATCCCCACGTGCCAAAAGACAAGCTGGTGGGGAAGAAAACTGGCCTGGTTGAATAGAGAGCTTTGGCTACGTCATGGTTTAACCCCAGCTGGCAACTAAGTACCACGCAGACACTCGCTCACTCCCCCGCCCCCCACCGCCCCAGTGAGATGGGGGAGAGAATCGGAAGAAAAAAGGTAAAACTCGCAGGTTGAGATGAAGACAGTTTAAAAGACAGAAAGGAAGAAAATACTACTACTAATAATAAAAATTACAATATTAATAAAAAAAGAATTTGAATATACAAAACAAGTGATGCACAATGCAATTGCTCACCACTCGCCAACCAATGCCCAGTTAGTTCCCGAGCAGCAATCTGCCCCCCCTGCCCCGTCCAACTCCCCCTAGTTTATATACTGCAGATGACATCACATGGTCTGGAATATCCCTTTGGCCAGTTTGGGTCAGCTGTCCTGGCTGTGTCCCCTCCCAACTTCTTGTGCCCCTCCAGCCTTCTTACTGGCTGGGCGTGAGAAGCTGAAAAATCCTTGACTTAGTCTAAACATTACTTGGCAACAACTGAAAACATCAGTGTGTTATCGACATTCTTCTCTTACTAAATCCAAAACATAACACTATACCAGCTACTAGGAAGAAAATTAACGCTATCCCAGCTGAAACCAGGACAGGCTGGAACTTGGGGGAAAAAAAGAGTTTACGACCTTTGGAAGAAGGGGCAGGCAACTCCAGAGGACTACAAGGATGTCATGAGGTTATGCAGGGAGAAAATTAGAAGGCCCAAAGCTCAGCTAGAACTTAATCTTGCTACTGCTGTAAAAGACAACAAGAAATGTTTCTATAAATTCATTAGCAACAAAAGGAGCGCTAAGGAGAATTTCCATCCTTTATTGGATGAGGGGGGAAACATAGTGACAAAGGCTGAGGAAAAGCCTGAGGTACTTAATGCCTTCTTTGCTTTAGTCTTTAATAGCAAGACCAGATGTTCTCAGGGTACCCAGCCCCCTGAGCTGGAAGACAGGGATGGGGAGCAGAATGAAGCCCCCATAATCCAAGGGAAAATGGTTAGCGACCTGCTACACCACTTAGACACACGAAAGTCTATGGGGCCAGATGGGATCCACTCAAGGGTACTGACGGAGCTGGTGGAAGTGCTCACCAAGACCCTTTCAATCATTTATCAGCAGTCCTGGCTAACTGGGGAGGTCCCGGTCTACAAGAAGGACCAGAAGGAAGATCCAGGGAACTACAGGCCTATCAGTCTGACCTCGGTGCTGGCAAAGTTATGGAGCAGATCATCTTGAATGCCATCGCACAGCATGTACAGGACAACCAGGTGATCAGGCCCAGTCAGGATGGGTTTATGAAAGGCAGGTCCTCCTTGACTAACCTGATCTCCTTCTATGACCAGGTGACCCACTTAGTGGATGAGGGAAAGGCTGTGGATGTTGTCTACCTGGACTTTAGTGAAGCCTTTGACACCGTTTCCCACAGCATTCTCCTGGAGAAACTGGCTGCTCATGGCTTGGACAGGTGTATTCTTCACTGGGTAAAAAAGTGGCTGGATGGCCGAGCCCAGAGGGTTGTGGTGAATGGAGTTAAATCCAGTTGGTGGCCGGTCAGAAGTGGTGTTCCCCAGGGCTCAGTACTGGGGCCAGTTCTATTTAATATATTTGTCAATAATCTGGACGAGGGGATCGAGTGCACCCTCAGCAGAGGCAGGGTTGATCTGCTTGAGGGTAGGGAGGGTCTACAGAGGGATCTGGACAGGCTGGATCGATGGGCCGAGGCCAATTGTATGAGGTTCAACAAGGCCAAGTGCCGGGTCCTGCACTTCGGTCACAACAACCCCACGCAGCGCTACAGGCTTGGGGAAGAGTGGCTGGAAAGCTGCCCAGCGGAAAAGGACCTGGGGGTGCTGGTTGACAGCCGGCTGAATATGAGCCGGCAGTGTGCCCAGGTGGCCAAGAAGGCCAACGGCATCCTGGCCTGTATCAGAAATAGTGGGGCCAGCAGGAGCAGGGAGGCGGTTGTCCCCCTGTACTGGGCACTGGTGAGGCCGCCCCTCGAGTCCTGTGTTCAGTTTTGGGCCCCTCACTGCAGGAAAGACATGGAGGTGCTTGAGTGTGTCCAGAGGACAACGAAGCTGGTGAAGGGTCTAGAGCACAAGTCTTACAAGGAGCGGCTGAGGGAACTGGGGTTGTTTAGCCTGGAGAAAAGGAGGCTGAGGGGAGACCTTATTGCTCTCTACAACTACCTGAAAGGAGGTTGTAGCGAGGTGGGGGTCAGTCTCTTCTCCCAAGTAACAAGTGATAGGACAAGAGGAAACGGCCTCAAGTTGTGCCAGGGGAGGTTCAGATTGGATATTAGGAAAAATTTCTTCACCAAAAGGGTTGTCAAGCATTGGAACAGGCTGCCCAGGGAAGTGGTTGAGTCACCATCCCTGGAAGTATTTAAAAGATGTGCAGATGTGGCACTTAGGGACGTGGTTTAGTGGTGGACTTGGCAGTGCTAGGTTAACGGTTGGACTCGATGATCTTAAAGATCTTTTCCAACCAATTCTATGATTCTGCTGCTCTGCCCAAATGTTTCACATATGCATGGCAGCCCTTTGTTTATGCCTAAGGTTCACAGTGACTAAGGAATGCAGCAGTAGCACTGTTGCCTACTCCCAGAACATGTGCAGTGCCTCGGTGCAGCAACCAATCCAGCACAAACCAGGCACCTATCATTAATTCTCCTTAAAAATTCAGACTGAGGAAAGGAGAAAATAATAGTGACAGCAATGCTGATCTTTTGCACAGTAATACGTAACCTTATGAGAGGACTACACTCTTGTTTTTAAGGTTGCAGAGGCATCTTGAAGCTTTTATATAAGCTTTGTATATTCTGAAATGTGGCAAGAGTCGAAGGATAATCGTCTGCCCAGCAGTTCTGAAAATGGCAGCTGGCTGGAGAGGCATCAGCTGGCTTTATGCTCAGCATTGACAGCCCCTAGAAGTACTCAGTATCACTTTACTGGTACAAAAATCCTAGGAATCTAAACTGAAGTATAAAGAGCCCACTCTATAAGTCTTCAACAGTATCTTAATGGTACTTTATCTGCCAGGCGTTCTTACTGACCTAAGAAAACACTTCAGGTTCATATCCTTCAAAGACTTCTACATACACACTGTGATTACTCCCCATTTACTTCTGAATATTCGCAGAACATATGCAAGTCAGCACAGCAGAAACTCACTGCTTTATGGATCAGAGTTAGAATCATTGGAATAAGAGTCCTCCTAAATGTATTAGTAACCTCTCACACTTCTTGCACACAAATTTCTATATAAAACCCCTAAAACCAGTAAGACTTTCTTAATCCAAATTATAAAGTTCAGTGACACACACAAATCTTCAGTAACTTTGCCAGCAGAGAATATTTTCATGATTATCAAATATTTTTTTAAAATAGTATGTATACATCCTACCTCCATGCTATTTATTCTTTCTACTATGAACATAAGGTTGGAGCTAAGCTAATTTATTTTTAGCATACTCTACCTCCATAATGGCCACTATTATAACAGAGTGTTACCTGTATCACAGTGATGTTTCTTAATTACATTAAGCCCCAGTGGAGTGCCCCTAAAAGAAGCACTCAAAGTTCTCATTTTTCCAGAGCAATAGTTACTAAAAATTATAGTGTGATCACATCCTAACTATTCTATCACAGAAAAAACACAGTTTAGCTTTGGTTCATTGTGGAAACACACAAAACTTTAATTTCAAGCGAGGAGAAAGAAAGTACAAGCAAGTACTTTGGGGGCATAAAAAATTTTCTAACCACACCGGAGAAAGGATCATCTTAACTAGGACTGCTGTTCTTTTCATTTTGCCATCTATGCACCAATTCTGATGTAACACAGACTCTATAGTCCTAAAGTTATTCAATAGAGTACTTCATTTTTATAGTAATTCAAATTATATTTGGTTTTAATTTGAACATTCCTTTAATTTATTTTCATTAAAAAATCCAGAAAACAGAAACTTGGTAGAATAGACTAATTTTGTGAACATTTTTAGAATGCATCTTCAGTAGCTGTTAGTAATTACCATGAACAATAAAGGGTTCCTTAGTTACTCAAGTACAATGATTATCACAATTATTACAAGCCATAAAATTTTTTCGCCATAGTTAGGGGCTTATCCATGTAGTCTGGTCCTTCACTGAAATTTTTCTGATGTTTGCCTTTAGAATTCTGGGAATAAAGTACATTTTTAATTGCCCAGGAGAGCAGATTACCAAATTACAAGCATATATTAGGCAATTGCAAAAAGCAGTAATTTACATCTTCTTTCTTCTGCCTTCAGTTAGGTGTTTTAAAGGTACACCAACAATAATACAAGTGAAAAAATAATCTGTGAATTTAGTTTGTCGTGGGTTTTTTAATGACCTCTTCCACATGCACAGTGGGATCTATGCAAGAACTTACCTAGAAGTGGAAATTACATACTGACATTGTTAAATGTGTTAAATCTATTAATTATTTGCAAATCCCACATATCTGGTGTGAGAAAAACAAACAAAAACACAGAACAAAAACACAACAAAAAATTCACAGAACCCAGATGCTTAAACTTCCCAAGAAATTTAGGAATGACATAACGCTTTTATAGAGCTCATTTAAAATAATTAGGATGTAATAACAACGTAGGGCACATGCAAACTCACTGCAAACAAAGGATAATGCCATGTTTTCCTAGCTTAGTAATTTCCCTCATTTTCTTCCATTGTACATGCTAGACATAATGCTTATAGTCTGAAAAACGACTAGAAAATTGTACCTTTTATCATCTCTTATTGTTTCCCAGTCATTCCATATTGCATTTGTTTATCAAAGCAACTCTCATACCATACTCACACAACTCCAGCATTTCTTTTGTCCCCTTTCTGCCTCATTAGAGGATATTTAACAATATCAACTAGCAATTTCCTTGTCAGGTTTAAATTAGGATAGTTATTACCTGATCGATCAATTACTCATTCACACCAATAACTATTTGACTTATCTCTTGCTTTCAAGAGTTCAAGCTACCTTCTCTTCTATTACACAGGGCAGCCGTTATTTCATTGCTTCCTTTTACTACGGCAATATTTCGAATATGTTATGTTCACAAATGTCTTGGTTTAGTTGAGTATTTGTCATCTGCAGCCTTAAACTTAATTATCCATATTATAAGGAATTTGATTTTGAGTTCACAAAATTTCTTTTTAAACTAGGGATGCAAACTGAGATGCTGAAGATGTCATCCATTGGACTAAGTAGGAGACACATCTGGACTCTCCCTACACATAACAAACATTGACAAGGTTTATATCTTAAAAAAATGGACCAAAACTGTAAGGACCAGAACTGTAAGTGTTGTTACATATTTATGTTATTTGCTATGTTTTGATAGGCTGATTATAATACAACATTTGAGAAATACAAATTGTAACTACTTTATAGAAATAAAAAAAATATTGCATCTCCCTAACAAAAGAAATTCCTTCTTGAATAATCACACTGAGTTATTGCATCACTTGATAGCTTTTACCCTCCTGCTCCCCTCTTTGGAAGCGGAACAATCTCACAAGAACTTTTAAGTCCATCACACAGATGAAGAAATCTTTTCTCCTTTGTGATCCAGAGAATCTAGATTTTGATATCATGGATAAAATCCGACCTTACTGACATGCATGAATTAGGCATGACTTTGCTCTAATTTCATCATAAATCCTGAGCATACTTTTAATAAATCTTACACATAGAACAGAATTCTGCTGCACACTCTGTATTGAAACATGCAGGCTAGGAAGATAAATTCAAAGTTTCACTGGCTTAAGAATAAACTGGTACCATGTGCTAACTTGTCTCTGTATTTTAAAAATGAACCACTAAAACGTCTTGCTTAGTTTAACAAATTGTTTTCTTGAGAACTTAACTGCAGGCTTGCATCAGACTGCTCGTACATTCTCACATTTAAAGGAATACAACGGGCAACAAATCAGGACATAAGGTCAATGAAACTCCTTCAGATCAGATTTCATTTTTAAAAATAAATAAGCACATGTACTAATCAGTACATAATAATCTCATATTCATATAAAACTAATGTAACGAGCAACCTCATGTTAGCTGAATTAATTATTTCCATTCCTACGTATTTAAGTTCATTCCTTCTGCTAATCCGTTTATTTTCTGGTTGTTTAATTTTTCTTGTAAGCTTCCTGACTTAATTTTAAGGTTATGTTTTTGTCTTTCTGCAATTATATTCATATTGTCGAAAATTGCATGGAGATTATTGGGTCCTTTTTCCAGGTGATATATTAACTCCTAGATGAAAGCTTGCACATTACTCAATGCAAAAAAGTATTCATAGTGCTCACTTCAAATAATTTGTCAAAACACTTGTTTGCATAAAGCTATTTTACTCTGATAAATTGTACACATTGCTTTTTGAATCCTCCTTAGACAGTTGCTTTTGTTCAATTTATCAATACTGCAATCCTCATTTAGAGCTTAATTTAAAAACCATACTTTTTTAATGTCAATGTTTTTTCCTATATTTTGTTCCTTTGCAAAACTAATTAAATGAACATTTACCATGACTTTCTTTTGCAAATTATTCTTATTTTTATGTTACGGATTAAGACTACAGTTGCCCTTCCCAAGAACTGAATCCTCCCAGCTCTATCAAGGATCATTGGATTTCCACAAATATTTTACATTTTCTCAACTTTTAACCAACCATTTTACATTAAGGATATTTATATAAAAGAAACAAATCCAATTGCCTCTGAATTTCAGCACTAACATACTGTCTAACAACACACATTCTAAGGTTTATATTAAGAAAACTATCATATAATTTTGCTCCAGCGTAGTCAGAGCCCCATGACTGACAGAAAAAATTTCATTTTCAATCTATCTCAGTTGTGTTGTCTATAATTCCTGGTTTTGGTAGCTCCTTCCAAATAAACTCTGACAATTAAAGTTGACAAATAGAGGAAGTCAGGGGAATTCACATACATTACGTTCTGAGACACAGCGCCCTCAGCCCACTTCCTACACGTACACATAGCCACACAGAAAAGACAAAAAAGCAACAGCCATTTGAAAAAAGCAGCCATGTAAGTACTGCACAGAACAATATTTTTTTTTAAAACTGCAGCAACTGAAGCATGACATGTACAATACAGAAAGAGAGAATTTCAAAAGGCATGTATTATCATCGCTGTGCCAGTTTGATGGCATATAATTTCCTGTATCCACAATGGATACTGGAAGCCTGTTCAGACGGAGCAGCAAACCAAAGCACCAAGCTTCATCACTTCAGGGACCACTGGTCCCTGACAACTATTGTGACAAAAAATGTCACAGTATTAGGAAAGAAGAAAATTTTAAGTTCACACCAAAAATTACAGTATAAGGCACTTTCCATATTATACAATTATTTGTTCACTAGTGTGGAGCAAATATGGGCTTGTACTGCAAAAGCAGCTGTCCATGTCAACACAGTTCATGTCCAAAGAAGCTGTAAAACCGTCATAGTGAAAGGCTCAGATTAAAAGAGCTGACTAAAGGCTTTAGGAAGAAGCAATGTAATAAAGCACAGAGAAACACTACTCAAAATTAAAACTGACAGAATGGTTTAACTGACAGAAGTGACTTTAGCACCTAAGGTAATGAAAAATGCACTAAAAACCAGAAATATGTATACAGTATCTTTCAAAGCCAAAATCCTTGCAGGATCCTATCCAAGTCTTTGAGAACAGGCCTTCTTTAAGTTAACTGCAAAATCTGATACAATTCCATATAGAAATGTTATTACTCTTATAGTAATATAAACAAATTCAGAACTAACTAATTATTAATTGAAAATAAGGAACTTTTGCTAATCTGTAAGTGGCAGCTCCAAGAAACACCTCCACTTGCTCAACAACCCTGGCTCTTCCACAAAATACCAGAACAATCCAAGTTACGTTTTATCCACAAAACAGTTACACGCTTTGCTAGTAACTAGGAATGTTCATATCTCTTTCTTTTCCCATCCGTTAATCTTTGTTAAGTGCAATAAATGGCAAGAGACATATGTTTAAGCAAACATTTTATGTTACAAATCTATGAACATGAATAAAATAGTATTTAATTCCAGCAATTCGCACATACAGAGGTGGGGTGAAGAAATCGCAGCAATATCTTTACCCTTAAAATTGACTTGTGTAAATTTAATCCAATGTTTGTGCACAAGAGAAATGCAAGCCAAACATGGATGTCTAATTCCATCGCTCTAGTGTTCATCTGAATATGCTCATCTGAATCTCAGCTGCATTACTGGCTTACCACATCCTAAACAGTCTTTTAAGATGACAGGTCAATGACAAATGCAAAAGGACATGCAGAACCTGAACTGCAAAGGGAATGGCGACAGTGCATTTGAACTGAGACAGAATAACAAAAGCGGTTTCTGGCCCTCGTAAACAAATGCAAGGTCCTGGTTCATGTGGCAACAAAGATTTATAAGTCAATTTATCCTCTTGTTAGCCAGAAGTGGCATGAAAAGGTTTTGGACTGGCTTGTGATGGTCTACAAGAGCACATGACATGATGCAGGAGACCAAGACTAAATGACACCAACTGCTCCTCGCTTTGCGCTCTCTCTCAGCAGTGATGCTCAGGACCAGCAATTCTTAATACTACAATTCATGGAGTTGTTATCAATGATCAAAAGAAGATATAGCTAGTTATCACTGAGAAATAGGCTGGTTCATTTCCTTCAAAGAAAATAACCTAAGTGTAAGAAACTGTTGCTACAGGGAATCAACTGACAGTGAAAGCCTTGAGACAGCACACTAGCACAGAATGACATTAGACAAAAAAAAAATAATTGGTTTATATCATTTCAGCCAGCTGATAAAAACCACTAAAGCACTGTATATAAATCTGTTTTAATATTCACCATTTCAAGATTTTAGAAACATATTTAAAAAATTGATGCAAGGCATTTTATTCCTGAAGTGTATTTATTTTTCTGTATGTATTGCCACCTTTTGAATGTACCCAAATGAACATGCACATTTCCTTTCTCTTTGTAAATGATTAGAGTGTTTAAATGGTAAGTAAGTATACAATGTAACCTGGAGAAAATTCCAGCATTTTCTATATACTCTGAACAATGGGACTGAAATAGCACTCATTTTTGCCTTCCAAATAATAGGCTTCCTTAAAACTAATTAAACAAAAATATTGTTTATATCTAATCAATGTCAGTACATTGGGAAAGAATGTGATACTTTAGTTCTTCATCTAAGTGCAAATACAGCCTACAAATACAGCACACCCTACAAGAAACTGCCTCAGAGACTGGATATAGAATTATCTGCAGTTACACTACAACCTCAATAAATTTTATCAGGTCCATACATGTTTTCACTTAATTTTCCCAGTATTTATATTAATTTTTCATGAAAACAACCATTTTAAGACAGATATTTTCTATAACGAATTCTAGCAATAAGATATGTAAACTATACCCCCGATGATGAAACATTGCATTGTTGATTTCTCAACAAAAACTATTAATTCTGTGAGCAATGGAACTAATGAAATTCAGCTGCTGATAAGACCTATATAGTTGTGTGTGTGTGTGACCTGTGCGTGTGTGTGATTGATTGTGGTGCCTTACCATAATCAAGTGTCCATATTCACTGATGGACACTTTTCTAGAGCTGAGGCATTTTGAAATCTGTTCTCTCTTCTGAGAGCTCCCCATAATACAAGCATTTAAAAGTTCTCTTTCATCTTGCAGGAAATTAGTTCTCTCTCAGATCTCTTAGCCTTTAAGCAAATTCAGTGGACATGGTGAAAAAGTTCAAAATTTAGATTGAAGAAGTTGACAGAGATGCAGAAAACACCATCTCATAAGCCTTGCTGTCGTACACAGACAGTAAAAATGCATCAAGAGCAACTTTTCAGTCCTAATCTCTCATAGTACCCCCATCTTCCAAACTCAATATGAATCAGATTATTTAAACTGTAAAATATATTAAGTGGGAAGCACAATTGTAATCTAACCACTCAAGAATTAGCTTTCTGAAATTACGATTTTTTCAAAATTGAATCCAAACTCTACACTCAACAAAGTAAAAAGGAGCATAACTATGACTTGTACACATACATCTAGTGGCTTAATGAGCAAGAGTGAGCCTACTTTGCACATTCTTTAATGATAACTTTCCAAAGGCAAAGTCCAATGGTTGAGGTTTTGTGTCAGTATGAAGGTTTAGCATTAAACTTGAGCAATAGGCTGCAGAAGCTAACTTAGACTATTTCTACTATTATACTGTTTCATCCAGGTTTACTTTTTTTTTTTTAAATGGCACAGAAAGAACATTTTCCAGCAACTTAAAAAGACTTAACTATTTTCTGTGCATTTCACTTCTTCCCCTCTGCAACCAAACTATCATCCGACATAGTAAAAGTATTATCTGCATATTAATCATTAGTTACTCATTTTTACAGTACCTTATTTCTCACATTCATACCTGCAGATGGTCCTCATTCTTCCAGTAGCATTTCCCTATATCCACAATAGGCTCTGAGTTCTGCCAATGAAGTAGCTGTAATTCTTTAAATTCCCATGCCTGATTTTCAGTCCTTAAGCATCTTCCTTCCTTTGTCTACCGCCCCTAAACAGAAACGAGCTACAAAGAATATGTATGACTGAGTCCCCCAAGGACCCTTCCTTTCAAGAAGCATAAAACACTACGTGAATAACCTGGATTCAGGTCCATGGCAAGATGTAAATATGAAAATGCAGCATCAGGTTGCGTAAGGGCAATTATAAGAAGTTTGTCTTCAAAGTGCACACAGACACACGCAATAATAGAGATAGATATTCAACCTATGTCTAAAGAAGTATCTTCAATGAAAGCAGCAACACGACAGGACTAACCACAAGTCTAAGCAATGAAGGGAAACCATAATAAATAGGCAACTTTTACACCTCAGCTCTGCAACACCTGGTGTACTAACAAGTTGAAGCAAGAAGAATGGTTTGCTGTTCAATAGCTACATATTCAAAAACCAGCTGTTCTTTAAATTGGTATTTCATTAGTTGTGCTATATACAATTATGTAATAAAATATGAAATGATACATAATTCTAAAACATCATTTAAAGATCTATTACACAGTTTCTTCTACAACAGCTATTAATCTTCAGACAGCTCCTATAAAGATTTACTGCATTAAATCACACGAGGAAAGAGGGAGCAATCCTGATTTACATTAAAATAGAGAAAAATGCAACAGCTCTGACATTTACCCAAGTTATCCTCAGGTACTTGGACTCATCTCTCATTTCAGCTATGAAGATGTTCAGAGAAAAACAGCTCCTATACGTCATATATAGATTAGTCTGCTTCTTGCCAAGCGAGCTCTCTGTCAAATCTTTCTGATGTCCCAAGCTAATGTGTATTTTATAATGTGTGATTATTGTGTTAGCTCTGCAACACGGCAGCAAAAGGGACAAGAAAAATAATATCCTCCAAATTAAGGTAAAAATATCTGAACAAATATCGCATTAATCATTTCATTCACGTAGACACACTTCATTCAAATAATGTTAACAGAAGCATACTGGGTTGAAGGAGAAAGTAAGGAGGCATGCACTTCCTATGACACTACACAATATTCAGATAATATTAATAGTCCAGTTTGCCCATTTCTATATACACATGCATTTTATAGTTATAGAGCCTCTAATTTATTGTACATGAAATAACATTTTTTTAAAAAAAAGTAGTATCTACTTCGTTACACATGATAAAAATAAACATAGCTCTACCCACGCAGTTCTTCCTGAAACAACTGGGAAATTATTTTTACAGAAGGTGAAGGAACCAGACCTGCGATGGGTTTTCCACTTGTAGCACTGTATATTTTTGTTTCCACAAGATGCAAAAGCTTAGAATTAATTTCTGTTTAGCCAAACATTTACATTTATACTTAACAGACCTCAACTTTTATTTAAATTTATAAGTAATTCCATTCTCATTCAAAACACTGTAGTACAAACTTAACTTTTGAGTAGACACTTAAGTTGTTTTGCTGAACCAAAGCCTTTACACTCTTCAGACTTTTTCTTTTAATACTCTTGCAATCGGGAAAGCAAGCAAAGACAAGAATGATCTTGTTAACCTCTTCTTAGTAAAGCCAACCTTCAATCACTCCAATTCAGGAGATACTTCACCTGGGTTGGAGACTTTTGCTTTGCTCTCACCTTGGGTTCTGTACTTCCAAATTACGACTGAACAATTTGCACATTTACTTGTCGCCACAACTAGTACTTCTTAGATTGATACAAAGAAAGTCTCAAAGTAACTTAACTTTTATTGCTTTACATGAAAATTTGGAGTCCTCATATGTGATTTTAACTTTAACAAGAACCATGAAATAGGAAACCGTAATCCTTTTTTCTGAACATTGTATTACAAAACTGAACTCTAGACCCTGTAGTACCAACTTCAACATACACTAATGTTCAACAAATCAACAGGAGCCTTGTATTTTTCTACAGAGATTTAAGTCTTTGGCAACCTTTTCCAAAGATGAATTATGCCTTTCTTAACAGCTACATTAGGGCTAAAGTAGCTTTGCATATACACAATGAAGATCTTTTTACATTTTTGAGATCAGTAAGAAATTGTCATTGGAAAAGAAAAATTCATTGTATCTTTAACAGAATTACAATAATGCAAAAAATTCAATTAATTAGAAATTGAAGAGCTTTTCTTCAGCTTAGACATTCCTCCCTCCCATTCTGCAAATTCTTACTCAGATAAGAATCTGGTATGGCTCCTTAAAAGTCAGGGAAAGGTTTATCTGAAGACCTATGGTTCACATGTGGATATAGGTAATGCAAGCTATATGACTGACAAAGCATGAAAATTTGAACAAGTACTTGACACTTGCATCACTTGGACAAACAGTTACGTACTCTGCTTTAGAACAGCGAGCAATTCAAGGAAACTATTTGCCACAGAAAAACTAAACACACCTAAGTCACAGCAACAGTAGCTGAATTAGAAACTAGAGGCATTACTTTATATGCAGAGTTAGGAAAAGAAACGAGCCTCTCACACCACAAACAGTGCATGTCTGCGGTTTATCATTTCAGCTAAACCAAAACCAGTTTAAGGTGTCCTATCAAATGTCTACCTTCAAATTAAATGTATTTTATCTATATATAATAAAATAAGGTTGATATACAGTGTCTGACAAAAAAACACTTTATCTACAGATTCTGATAGACAGCAAATCAAAATAATTCAAGCAACAAAATGCACTTTGTGGAAGTAGCTTATTTCACTGTGTAGGCTAAATGTATTTTGAGGAAGGATTACATTTTGTTTGGCAATTTATTTTATTGACAAAGCATATTTCATCAGATATTGCTTCGCATTTTGTAGACAAATGCATGTTGTCAAATACCCTATTTCCTTTGGTGGATGAAAAGTATTTTTCCACAGATTCTAAACTTCTCTGGAGAGCACAATGAATTCCACACAACAGTAGGTTCTACGGAGAAGGTGTTTGTATTATAAATTTGTTTAAAATAGTATGATTTTTTAAGAGTACACCTGAAATATATAATAAAAAATGGCTATCAGTATTGATATGTATGTGATTGTGATCTGCCACAGTAATGAATAATCATTATAGTAAGGTAATGAAAAAAAACCAATATCTAAGTAACTTTGGGTTCTGTAATTCTAATTAATGCATTAGTTTTACTGAAAATTTACCCTCAACTCAAAATAAGCATGAGGTCTTAGAGTGGTAACTGCCAAACATATGTATTCCTACTGGTTTTGAAGACAACTACTTTTCATTGTTTTCTTTCTGAAATATTTTTTTCTATTACAGGAGTACAATGTCAATTTATCAGACAAAAAACTTGTTCTAACACTGTGACAGAACCCAGATCCAACTTAAGACAATTACTTCAGATTGTTCTTAGGCTAGTTTTAACAAACGAACAAAAAAACCCCAACAAAAAACCAAAACAACCCTCCTGGACCCTTAAAACCCACACACAAACTACAGATGAAACAAACAGTCCTTGCAAGAGTATTAATTAAATGAATTATATTCACATATTTTTCATGCAGTTGCAACAACAGTTCAGGAAAAAAACAGCCAAATTCTGAATATTCAGTCTGGTTAAATTACACATTTTAACACCTATATGGTAACACTTACTTCAAAAATATTAACTTTACATGTATATTTTCTCCTCTCTGTTATCAACTGCAGCAATTTCAAGTTAAATCAGAATTAAACTTGAAACATAAAAAATTGTGTCTTATTCACATTAGCATTAAACTGACTGGGATTCATTCTTTGAATATCAAAGAAGTATTCTTCATGAGAAGTCTGTCTTTAAAAATAACTTGTGGACAGACATCATGAAGAGCTGCAGATTCATCAGCTATTACCTTTAGGGGTAATTTGCCAAGAAGGTTAAAAAGGCACCCATTTGCTATGCAAGCATTTGAAGAGTTATATGCATTAAACATCTGTGGAAACGCTGCTACTGAGAGTGCTATCTTCATCAGGCACCCTGTTTGCTATTTCTTTTTCACCCAGTGTTTCTTTTTTACTCCACTTTAATGGTAAAAGACTCAGTCGTTTTCTTCTAAATAAATTCCATCCTAAGCAAGTACCAAACCCACGGACAGTAACAGATAGCTTGCATATGAAACCTAAACACACAGAGAACATGAAAGAAAATGTGCAATTTACCCTGAAATACTCTTCAAAAATCATCTACATTTATTTAGAAAGAGCACCAATATGTAAGTAATGATTTTCCAAAATCCAGGAAACATTGAGACAGCTTGTGCCAAGGGAAATTTTGCTTTTCAGTGGAGGGTAAAGTGGGAAGAAGCAACAAAAAAAATCCCTTTCATTTTTGAAATGGCAGGATGGTCAGCACTGGAGACAACAAGTAACTGAAGTTCCTGCTCTTATTATCTCAAAGCAACTTATTCTTTTTCCACCTTGCAGTCAAACTTTCAGGCTTTCCTACAGAACTAGGGCATCTTGCAAAGAACCATAGTGATGAATTTATTATTACTCCAAGTGACAAAGTGTTTCCTCACCGATTTGCAGCAATGATTTGCACCTATCCTGAAAGAATTTACACCATCTCCTGCTTCCAAGAAAAGGCCTCCTATTCCAATCCAACTAGAAGAGAGTCAGAAGCTCACCTAATGAACTGTATGTGCAAGTTCACAGAAAACATCTGACCAGAGATTTCATACACCTCTTCTACTTACGTTTATAGAAGATGACACTAGCAGTAAGATTTCAGGTATTTAGCTGCTTTTATTTTATAGGATTAATATTTTTTTCACCTGAAATAAACCAAATACACTCAACACCTAGTAGGAACAACCACCTACTTACTTTAGCAGGCAGCATCAGGGAGAAGACTCTGCCTACGGAGAAGGAGACATCCATTTTGGCAGCCTGTGATGCCTCCCTGCCTCACAGCAAGACACCATGAGAGTTTGGTTCTTTCCTAAGGCTCTTCCCTGCAAAACAATATCTATCATTTTTGTAACACTATCCCTGACCACAACCGATGAAAGCCTTCCCTTCTGAGGTCCTCCTGCAGATACTTTTCTCCTCCCCATCCACAAAAGTTACAACAGAATGAATAGACAACGGTGCCCATCTTCACTAAAACTCAGTCTCTCGAGTCTTCCCAAAACCATCTCTCTTTACCTGCCTACAGCAACCTCATCCCTGAGGAGCTCTGATAACCAGCTCCACTTCCAGCATACAATGGATACAAAGAATGCACACTTACTTACAAAAGGAGTTAGAGACATGCACATGCCTGCAGGGCTATGATCTAATTGGCATCACGGAGACGTGGTGGGATGGCTCCTATGACTGGAGTGTTGGAATGGAAGGGTGCGGGCTCTTTAGGAAGGACAGGCAGGGGAGAGAAGGAGGGGGTGTCACTCTCTATGTCAATAACCAGCTGGAGTGCATGGAGCTCCGCCTGGGGATGGATGAGGAGCTGACAGAGAGCTTATGGGTCAGAATTAAAGGGAGGGCAGGGACAGGTGACATTAGAGTGGGGGTCTGCTACACACCACCCAACCAGGAAGACCGAGTGGATAAGGTCCTCTATAGACAGACAGGAGCAGCCTCATGTTCACAAGCCCTGGTCCTCATGGGGACTTCAACCACTCTAGTATCTGTTGGAGGGAGAACACAGCAGGGCATAAGCAATCCAGGAGGTTCCTGGAATGCTTTGATGACAGCCTCCTTCTCCAAGTGAGGAGAGGAGCCAACGAGGAGAGGTGCTATGCTGGACCGTGTTCTCACCAACAAGGAGGGGCTCGTGGGGAATGAGAAGCTCAAGGGCAGCCTTGGCTGCAGTGACCATGAAATGGCAGAGTTCAAGGTCCTTAGGGCAGCGAGGAGGGCGTGCAGCAAGCTCATTACCCTGGACTTCAGGAGAGCAGGCTTTGGCCTCTTCAGGGATCTGCTTGGTAGAGTACCATGGGATACAGCCCTGGAGGGAAGAGGGGCCCAAGAAAGCTGGTTAATATTCAAAGGTCACCTCCTCCAAGCTCAGGAGCGATGCATCCCAACAAAGAGGAAGTCATGCAAAACCACGAGCAGGCCTGTGTGGATGAACAAGGAGCTCCTGGACAAACTCAAACACAAAAAGGAAGTCTACAGAGGGTGGAAGCAAGGACAGGTAGACTGGCAGGTATACAGAGAAACTGTTTGAGCAGCCAGGGATCAGGCTGGGAAAGCCAAAGCCCTGACAGAATTAAATCTGGCCAGGGACGTCAAGGGCAACAAGAAAAGCTTCTATAGGTACATTGGTGATAAAAGGAAGAATAGGGAAAATGTGGGCCCTCTCCAGAAGGAAACAGGGGACCTGGTTACACAAGACATGGAGAATGCTGAAGTACTCAATGACTTTCTTGCCTCAGTCTTCATTGGCAAGTGCTCCAGCCACACCACCCAACACACAGAAGGCAAAGGCAGGGACTGGGAGAATGAAGAACTGCCCACAGTACAATAAATTCAGGTTTGAGGCCATCTAAGGAACCTGAAGGTGCACAAGTCCATGGAACCTGATGAGATGCATCCGCAGGTCCTGAGCGAACTGGTGGATGAAGTGGTTAAGCCACTCTCCATCATATTTGAGAAGTTGTGGCAGTCCGGCAAAGTTCCCACTAACTGGAAAAGGGGAAACATAACCCCCATTTTTAAAGAGGGAAAAAAGGAAGACCCAAGGAACTACAGGCCAGTCAGCCTCACCTCTGTGCCTGGCAAGATCATGGAGCAGATCCTCCTGCAAACTATGCTAAGGCACATGAGAAATAACAAGGTGATTGGAGACAGCCAACATGGCTTCACTAAGGGCAAATTGTGCCTGACAAATTTGGTGGCCTTCTGTGATGGGCTTACAGTTTTGGTGGATAAGGGAAGAGCAACGGACATCATCTACCTGGACTTGTCCAAGGAATTTGACACTGTCCCGCACAACATCCTTGTCTCTAAACCGGAGAGACATGGATTTGATGGATGGACCACTCAGTGGATAAGGAATTGGCTGGATGGTCAGACTCAAAGAATTGCAGTCAATGGCTTGATGTCCCAGTGGAGATCAGTGTCGAGTGGTGTTCCTCAGGGGTCAGTATTGGGACTGGCGCTATTTAACATCTTTGTCAGTAACATGGACAGTAGGATTGAGTGCATCCTCAGCAGGTTTGCTGATGACACCAAAGCTGTGTGGTGCTGTAGACATGCTGGAGCGAAGATATGCCATCCAGAGGGACGTTGACAGTCTTGAGAAGTGGGTCTGTGTGAACCTCGTGAAGTTCAACAAGGCCAAGTGCAAGGTTCGGCACACAGGTAGGGGCAATCCCAAGCACAAATACAGGCTGGGCGATGAGTGGATTGAGAGCAGCCCTGCAGAGAAGGACTTGGGGGTGTTGGTTGACAAGAAGCTCAACATGACCCAGCAATGTGCACTTGCAGCCCAGAACGCCAATGGCACCCTGCACTGCATCAAAAGAAGTGATTCGCCCCCTCTACTCTGCTCTTGTGAGACCCCACCTGCAGTACTGTGTTCAGCTCTGGTGCCCCGAACATAAGAAGGACATGGACCTGTTGGAGTGAGTCCACAGGAGGGCCACAAAGGTGATCAGGGGGCTGAAGCACCTCCCCTATGAGGATAGCCTGAGAGAGTTGGGGTTGTTTAGCCTGGAGAAGGCAAGGCTCTGGGGAGGCCTTATAGTGGCCTTCCAGTACTTAAAGGGGGCCTACAGGAAAGACGAGGAGGGACTCTTTATCAGGGAGTGTAGTGATAGGATGAAGGGTAATGGTTTTAAACTGAAAGAGGGTAGATTTCGATTACGTATTAGGAAAAAATTCTTCACTGTATTAGGGTGGTGAGACAGTGGAACAGGTTGCCCAGAGAGGTTGTGGATGCCCCAAGTGTCCAAGGGCAGGTTAGATGGGGCTTTGAGGAACCTGGTATAGTGGAAGGTGTCCCAAGAGGTTGGAACTAGATGATCTTTAAGGTCCCTTCCAATCCCAACCACTCCACTCCATTCCATTCTACTGAGGAATCAGGAATGTTTTATTGTTTGTATTTTGGACTACTCTGCACATCTAACTTGAATGCAGATGGCTTCAACTATTGCTTTAGCACAACCTCAGGGGGAAACCAGAGTATGGCCTGCTATCTAAAACTCCCAGGGAAATGGCATTTGGGTAGCCTGCCCATCTGTCTGATGTGCTGGCCAGTTAGAAGGATTACAGCCATAGTTTACTGCTCGCTGCTCCGCCCAGTTTATCAGTTCTTCCATGGAGGAAGTTCTCAGTGTTCTTGGCCCTCATACAGGCTCCAGATGGTTCTTTGGTAAAGCTTCTCAAAACCATTTTTGCCACCTACGTGTGCCAGAAGTAGTCTTATGCAGAATTATTATTTTCAGTATTGGAGAGAGACAAAGAAAAAGATAGCATCAGGGAAAGTACAAACATGATTAAAGGTTGTAGCATAACAGTAGTCGTCTTCACTTTTTCCTTCTCAAATCTAAAGTTTTGCTGGTCCTTGGAGTAAAATTAAAGTCGGGCTTTATTTTCTTTTTCCTGCTGTACACATGTTATAGTCAGAGAGCATTACATTCAATAAGAGTATATGCACCCCCCCAAAAAAAAACCCAGAAGAAAAACCACAAGATTCGTACTCTGCAGAAGCATCCAAGAAAATCTATTCTGTGGCTTCAGTGTGCAAGTGCACTCAAAGAAGAACTTGGTACTGAAATATGTAAAATGACTGACATTGCTATTCATTTCCTCATAAAAGGTAGGACACTAGTAGCCCTTCAGTAAATCCACACTATTACTGATTACCTTCTCATGCTTGATACGTTTGCAAGTCGATTTCAAATCTACGATCATGGTCTTTCCAGGGACTGAGGTTAGGCTGGTCATCATGTACAAAAGGCATAAAATTAGCCTTTCATGAGTCCGGCTGCACCTCTCCTCCTCAACCCAAGATGGTACACACAGAGGTCTAGAATCAGACTTTGCTTGTGAAGAGCAAGGCAAAACTGGCATTGGGTACTTAATCGTTTTCCACAGTGTCCATCATTAAGTTTTCTCCCCATCCATCAGTGCACCCACGAATACCTAGTAACTCCTTTTGCAATGAGTATACATTCCTGTAAGACCCCTCCTGGTCACTCTTGCTAGCCCCTGCTAGTTTAGCTCCAGTTGAGCTTAAACCTCCCCAGTTTTGCCCATCCGAACATTCCCCCCCCCCCCCCCCCACTGTTACTAATCTCCATGTGATGAGCTAAGTAGGTTCACACTCTCAAGAAATAAGTTTCATTTTTTGCATTAGTTTTCAAGCACATATGCAGGTCCATCCATATGCAGTTAGCGCTAAATGACAGTCATTCAAGACTATGGTAGTAGCAAAGGTCCTTCCCTCTCAACACTGAAAAGGTAGGGTGGTTTCTCTTGGCTTAGAGAGAGCAGTTCATATCCTGATCCTGCAGTCCTAGCTCATTTCTTTCTAAATCTCACTTACGTATGCCAAATTCTCATGATTTAGGAATGCACTCTTGGCCATACAGATGAAGATTACAGATCAGTAAGCCCTTTGGAAACCAAACAGGAGCTTTAAACTGGGTTATAAAATCTACAGAAAAATACATAGTAATTTGAGAACATATAAAACAAAGTTCATATTTTGAACTATACTGTTTCAAATTGTAGATTGACGTATAAAAGTATATATTTGTAGGGCCATGCATATTTAGTCCTCTGTCTTTATGGCAAACTCTTCACCAACTTCCTTTGAAGTTGCAAATTAATAAAACATCAGGTGCAACAACAATCCACACATTGATACTAAGTATCTCCTAAATAAAGCAGAAATAGTCAAGCTCGCTCTTGTCTGTCACATGGAAAATCACACAATAAATGCACTGTAAGAGCTGATAGATTATAGCTCACCTAACCAGCACAGGTTAACTAGATAGCTATATTTCAATTAAAGAAAAGAGCCAATTGTTGCATGTCTTATTATCATACTAAAACATCTTGGCAACAATTAATAGCTACCCAATTCATAGAAATTACCTTCATTATTTTTGAAGCAGCTACTTTCTTTGAATGTAATGACTAAGAGAAAAGAAACAGATGTTTCTGTTGCTAAGGAGATTGAATAAAAAAAGAGATAAAGCAAATATTTAGAATATTTTTTAAAAAGGAAAATTCTTTCCACTTGGATTTTACTACTTGCTTTATAACCAGCAGCACAGCCAGCTATCATATAACAAAACAACAGTGTGTTTCTTTTTTTGCACTGTGATTGTTCTACTGTAATATATTCTGCATATTTATTCTGGGACAACACAGCATAACAAATGAAGATGCCTAGACACATACACCAACATCTCTATGTCTTGAGTAGCTGCAGATGCTCACTGTCAAAAGTGGATATCTGCATAATAAGCTAAATTTCTGCTAAAGTGAGGGAAACTTCAACTGTCCGTGAAATGTGCCACATCACAGTTACAACAAAGATAATATTAAAAAATAAGAAGAAAGATGCAATCTTGTAAAATAACAAATCTCTCTAACAGTAGGCAGATTGTTTTAATGTACATGTTCACATTACTGTAATTAACCTTGCGTTGTACAAGCATGGACCAGATTGCCAGAGGGTATAAAAAGCTAGGTCAGTAAAGACCTGTATGAAATAAAGCTGCCTCTACTGCACATGCTCAAAAAGGCAAGATTATACCCATCTGCCAGTAAAACAGGTAAGCAGGTGCTAGGTTAAAAAAAAAAAAAAAAAATCCAGTAAAAATCCAGTTATATTGAGTTTATTATACCAAAAATATAATTTTAAATTATTCCTCTGAAACCCATACTTCGAAAGTTAGGTATATTTTGGTTTTCTATAGTAGATCATGTAAGACAATGGTAGTCATATTGGTTTTCCACTTCAAGTCGCTGTAAACATACTAACATTACAAGAAATGTTTATGTAAATGACAAACTTGTATAAGGCACAGTGAAACCGAGAATAAATAATAGCTTGAAGACAACTAGCAAACCACAACCTTCCCTGCATACAACTTCAAATTTAAAAGAAGAATAAAAGGGTAGAACAAAAATTATTTCTGCTATGAATCATCTTGCCTCGTATACTTACTGGAATTGCAACACTGCTACAGTGCAGCATAATCTTGTCACTCTCCAATGCCCTACTGACATGTTTTTCTACTGCATTATTAGCACCCTTGGAGGACTCCCTATTACTCAGAACTGATTTATTCTTGCAAGGTATCTTGCTCACTCTAATATCTCCTTTCCTGCAGTCAATAGCAGCCATCTCCAGGATGACATCTGAGCCTGTTTTCAGGCTTATTGTAACTGATTCATGTCCCAGCTTCAGTGGCAAATATATATAGCTGTCAGATGGAGTACTGATGGTGGTAGCTCTTCCCGATACCAAAATGTCTGTAAGCGTTGAACATTTTGATTTCTCACTGTGATGGCAGTTTAGCTCTATCTACTTCTGTTTTCTTTCTATAAAGCCTGATTTTTTTAAGATCCTTTCCAAGCAGATATAGCTTGCCGACTAAAAGTTAACCTGTGATTTGATTTCAGACTGATTCAGAACTGCAGTGTATTTTATAACAGGCATTCAAAGCCTAATGAACCAGTTTACACCTGCTACTTCTATAAACACAAACAGTGCAATGAAAAGCAAAGGAAAAACCTGAAGAAAATGCCTGTTTACACAAGATTCCCTTCTCGTAAAGATTTTTTTTTTTTCCTTTGTCTTTAAATACACAAAAATAAGCTGTTCATGAGGGCAAAAGCACCAGTCTGGACTGGAATGAATGAAACTGAAATGCAGCTTTAGCCACTCATTCCTCACATGTGTGCTCTATTCCACCAAAAACATTTATCAGACACTTACACAGCCACACTACCTCAAACTCCAGTCACAGAGTAATTACAAACAGAGGATTCCTTCCAAGAAGGAAGGTTAACCTTTTCCTTTTCACGAGGTAGCTCTAAAATAGTTCAGTTCAGGATTCATCATCAAACATGAAGGGCTACGTCATTCTCAAGCACACAGAATTTCTTTTGAAATCACACCAAGTTTCCAGTAAGACTTCAGAATCCAGTTCCACAAAAATCTAGAATTGCCAGTACTGAGTTTTCAGTACAGGAAAGAATGGATAAAACCTTGAATAAAGGACAGATTACCAGGAGCTAGGATTTTATATTTTCCCTCATGTCAGATACCCTTATTCAGTGCTTGTAGCAGGTTACAGAGAAGTATTTCATGGAGCATCACCTGTGCCAAGCTATAACTCTTTTCTTTGGGCTCTCCAAGGACAGCCACAGAATGCCATTTCAGAGTTTCTAGTCAAGATGTGTCTCTTTCAGCCTCATTTCAAGAAGCAGTCAGATAGATATCCTAGTATTTCCCTCAAGCTTGTATTCTAGGTCAGCCTGAATATCTACAGCATTTTCCCGCCACCCTGTGACCCACAGTCCCATATTCCAATAGAAGCAAAAAGATGAGGGTGTTTTTTTTAAATTATGACATATATTTAAACCTGCCCTTAGTTATAAAAATCAAAGGTCAAAGCTTAAATGTGTTTTGTTTGGGTTTCCCCCCGCCCAGAGCCTTTTTTATACAAAAGCTCATATCCCACTGAAGTATATGAAAAATATATGAATTATACAACTACATGGCACAGAATGCAGATTATTGTTAGTAAAATCTGTACCTTACTCCAAGAAAATCCTTATAAAATATTGAATACTGTCAGCACCTATTTATCAACACTCAACTTTGTAAGCTTCATAGTAATCAGTCAAAAATCCAGGTTTTCAAACATCTAGTTATCTTTGCCAGTGCACTCTTACTTGACATTTAGTGATATTTTTTTTATTTTTATATAGTTAGTTTTTCTCATTACAGCCTCTCAGTCTGGATACCCATATCTAGCATCCAGTAAAAATATTTTAAGATACAGTAATCCTTTTTTTTTTTTTTCTTGGTAAATCATCTTAGACTTACTGTTCTGCTTGAATTATTCCCATCTTCCACACATCTGACAGAGGCCTGAATTTATCCAAAACAGGATTCAATTTCTCATCTACTCATGCAGGACTTGAAAAATGACAGTGTTTCACTTATTTCCTCAAATCAAATCTTGGGTCTTAAGAAATGCTGCTAAACAAATTTCCCTCCTGACAAGTATTTTTGCAGTAGTAAGGCCAATGTGTGGGCAAATATCCTGATAAATTTAAAGCTGCTCCTAAAACTAAATAGGTTAAACCTCATTAATATTCTACTAAAACTATAACAAAGACATAAATGTAAAGAAATAGCTTCTCTTCTTCCTTAAAATATGTTTTAGTGAAACAAGTAATTGGTGATGCGGCAAAATTTACAAGAGCATGGGTAACATCTTAATTCTGCTTCTGTAATCATTCATATTACAATGATCCATTTTAACTGAATACATATCCTTGTTCTTTCATCATGCTGAACTATTGCTGATAATTCCAGGAAGTGTTCATTTTACTGTATTCGTTAAGAAAAAAAAATCAAAACAATTTTCCAATGCCTTGTTTCTTTTTTGGGATGCATATTTTAGGTGAGGGGTGAGGAATGGGAAAAGAACACTGTAGCAATACTGATTTATTGGTTAGTTTATAATTGAGAGTAATTTACTGTAAGAAAGTTTTATGCTTACACAGGACAGTATTCAGCCTTTGCTGCCAAAATAGTTACGCAGGAGAAGAATCAATAGCAGAAGTTACATTGGTTTTGTGGTTCCATTTCTGAGTGCAAATATTTTATTTATCAGGTTGTGATTGGGAGTTTGGTGCTTAGGAAATAAAAGACAACTATTCAAAAACACAAGTATATTAAAAAATCAATTGAAAGGAAATAATTTGCTTTAGGGAAGGATAAGAGCATACTTTAAAATAAAATTGTTTACAAGACTACGTATTTAAGGAATACAGAATTTTTCCTCACATCCATTGACTACTACTTCAGCAAAACGGTATCTTGTATCTTTAAAAAATACAAAGAAGTGCATTTATGCAATTTCATGGAAGTGGAGTTTGGGGGTTTGCAGGAGAGTTGTTTTTTGATGTTTGCATTTTGGTTTAGTTTTGGGGTGTTTTGGTGTTGGGGGGGGGGGGGCGGAGGTTGTGAGCACATAACTACAGTAGAAGCGGGAAAGGAGCCAGAAAATTAAACAATTATGAAAAGCAGTAAGTACAAGCATACTAGAATTTACTGTTAACTCCCACTGAAGGTGCCTCTCAGAAGCTGGTCAAAACACATTACAGGACACAAAGGTATGTGCAACTGGCAGAAGTAGCCCTGGAATTTGGCAGAAACCACGCAAACAAGACTTTCATCTATAGGCTCAAAACCAGAGCATTAGTGTTGGTGATGGATGCTGTCACTTAGAAGATCCATGAACACTGGAAGCTAACAAACCAAACATGATAAAGAGAGGCATAGTAAAAAGAAGACTACTTCAGCAATTTTCTCAAGTAGTTTTGATTATTCATACCAATGTGAGTTTACAGAAGGTTTTCAAACCATACAGAATATGCTTTTTACACAGAGTGGCAGCCCTTTTTCTTCAAGGTAGTTACTTTCTAAAGGGTTTGATCCACCATGATGGGATGATAGCAGCCTTTGTTGAAAAGAAAACAAATAAAACCCCAAAACAAAAAGCAAACCTAACAAATATGCTGAAACATTGATGTCAGAGCAATGGTCTCTGAATAATACAGAAGATGTTGGAGAAGGACACAACAGAGGGAAATGAGTCTCAGTATTTGTCTAGGAACTGATGGCGAGTCTTTGTAAGTTGTATAAAGAAGAACAAATCAAAAGGTAAGAACAGGCAGTGCTCAGAGGCTGGACAAACAACACAGAAAGGAAGTAATTGAGAAGCTACCAGCACTTCTTCATCACACCAGCAAACCCACAGGAACACAAATATAACGAGTGAAATAAAGAATGGAGGATCCTGGTTCAACACTGCAAAGTAAACAGCAGAGCCTACAACAGGCTGAAAACAAGAGATACCACCGGCACCCGGGACAGAACCCAGGACAAATTCCCAACCCCAAACCTGCAGCTAAGGAAAATTCATTGTGGCATGTAAAGACAGATTATCTCCCAAAACCCAAAAGCCCCCCAAATAAAACCCCAAATCAGCTGAAGTAATATACTGTGCGCAATCTTCCTGTGGTTCTTCCCCCGCCCTAGAGGTCTGTGAGGCCTCCCCTCTAAGCTGGAGGAATTGGTGGAAATCCTCTTAAGCAACTAGTTCACTGCTAGTGAAGGAAGGCTGTGCTCCTCACAAACATCACAGCATTAAGCTGTCTCTCAACTCAAATCAAACCCATAGCAAACTCCCACAGCCATACAATGGGGAGCAGAAGGAAGGAATTTTTTTCCTCAGTACCTGAAAATCCTTGCTGGCCTCAATATTTTCCAGAGGAATGTAAAAAAGCAGTATACAGGATCTAGCCACCATTTTGAAAGGTTTAAATGGACACATTCTCAACCTCAATTACTGCAGGAAATTATGAATGCGATTTCACATTCAGCTTTGCTCCTGACCTGCTGTCTGACCTTGGGAGATCACTCAGTGATGTTCAGGTTCCCTCATAAAGAATAGGCAGCAAAAACAAACAAACCAAGACTACAGCAGGGGATTTTTCGATTGAGCTATCAGGTGTTCTGAAATTTTCACTGAGGACCTACTTCTGCAACCTCTTCCTGACAAACTGCAATGAGATACAGAGCAAAAGTGAGAGCTTCTGGACCAATATCTTTTATCACTTATTGTTTGTTCTACGGGAATTTGGTATGACAAGTACTTGTCAGTCTGTTCTTTAACTACTTGAAGATGAGCTCTGAAGATCCCTTCAAACAAATATATGAACTTTTCCATAGAGTATATAGATACATTTATAAGAGTAAAAACAATTTTCAGGAATCCCCTATTTAATTTTTCTAATTATACAGAATTGGCAGAAAACTGTCATGAAACTCAGACTGTAAAAAAATAAAAATTGATTAAAAAAACCCCTGCACAATCCCACCAGATTTTCTCTTCCAATATGAAGAATTACTTATACTGAAGCATTTCTGGTTTTCTCATTTTAATTTTCTTATACTACATAAATTTTGAAAATTCAAAGATTCAGGCACTTATTTTAAGTGCCTTACTTTATAAGTAGGTAGCACAGATCTTAATGCTCTAATAACTGAAGAAATACAGAGTCATGGAGTCAGAAAATAACCTTTTAGTAGAAAATATATAATGACAACCAACTGACTCATTGCAAACAATGCAGAAGAATGTCAGTGTGAGTGAAAGAATTCACTTGGAATTTGGTGCTTGCCATATCTAAACCCCACAGTATTTCCATGCTTTGAAAGACATACGATACCATTTAAAATGTTATATTAAAGCAACTCCAATTATAAGATTTATTTTACAAGAGGCACAATCTAGAACTAGTTTCTTAAGTAGTATTGCCACTGAGTTAAATGGCTTCAGTAAGAATTCTCAGGTGTATCACAAAAAATTGTATTGGTAAAATTAAAATCCACAAAAAACCTCAACATTTTAAAAAGTTTTAAATTTTTATGGGAGTCAATCAACTGAAGGTTATATTTCCTTTGCTTTTGAGCTACTCCTAAGCAAGATACCCTACTTCTTCTGCTGGACACATTGGGATAAATGTGTTACTGTATGTAATTACATGAATTCCCAGAGCGTATGTACAACATTAATTAAATCATAGGGTATCTAGTGAGCATTCTGTCCAGCAGTTAGAGACACCATAAAAGAACAGATAATTTGAAAGATTCTTCTCTTTGTTTATCTTTTCTTTGCACAGCATATATTATAGGATACATGGATTTACAACTTTATGATAGGGACCCATTCATATAGACTAAATAGTTTTTGTTGTGTTAAGAATCTGAATAAAAGGCTCACTTGAGTGAAGAAAAATTTCTTTTGATGTCCGGAGCAATTAATTCCCAACATCCTCATTTGATCCTGAATTTGTCAGGATGGGCAACTCCAGCAAATTAAAATCCAGGTAGGTAGGAAAAAGGTGTATTTCTTTTAATGAAGCATACTGAAGTAATTCAGTTGGGCTGGAAAAGACTGAAGCAGATTCTGTAAAGGAAAGTGCTGAGACAAACTGCTTTCCTCTACAAAAACACTTTCCTGCAGAGATCTTTCTAGGCATTTTTCAAGCACAGATGGAAGCACTTCGGTCAACAATATAAACACATCTCAGAGCAAAACAACATACAAAACTGAAGTTGTGACTACTTACTGAAAGGGGACGTCAGCAATGCTTTATTTTGCAGTCGTTGCTGGTCGTGTCTTTAGCTCATCAGGTGAGAGAGAATTCTTAATGCATTGGGCAATGAGAAGCAAGAAGGATCTGTCAGGAAGAAAAGAAAAAAAAAACTTTCAGAAAAAATGAACTGTAAAATACTAATAATAAGCAAAAACTTTAAAAGTATTTTGGTACTTATCTCTCTCAGATTTTAACTACCAAAAGGCTAACACAGTCTACCCACTCTAGGATGCAAAAAGTAATCTTCTAGATGCATCTTTCCTTATGCTTCTCATTTTCCCTCCTCCCTACCCTGAATGTAGACACGCAAGCAATGAGATTGCTTACTCGTTTAATTTTTACACTGCTAAAACTAGGAGTAGTAAAGGGCCATGTCCTCTCTACTCAACTCCCAAAGAAAAGACATGATAATCTTGGATGGAATTCCACAAAACTTTTGAGTCAAGACATTTTTTCCTCCAGGTATCTTCACTGCAGAAAGTTTAAATTGAAGTACTCCCAGCTGCCACCACTTCGCAGACCACTTTGTTACTTCCTCTGTCAATTTATTCTTCTCCTTCTCAGTATGTAATACTTTATACTACCTGTTGGTTCCCACATTTTCTTCAGAATTTTCATTATCCTCAAAAGTAATTTTGGAAAAGAAAAATTACCTAATATGTCCACAGCCTCAGCAATTGATTTATTTTTCACCTGGTCAATGAAATGATCCAGGTAGAGCCACAACTACTTGTAAGGTGACTTGGAAAAAACATAGATTTCACCTTGCATCATAAAATCGAATGCTAAGAAATAACGGTGGAGAAGTGATTGGTCATGCTGCCAAAGAAATTCCAACAGTTGATACCCACCCACTCAAGAAATACAAAATCACCACAGGCTGGAGGTGGGAACAGACAAGCTAACCATCAACACTAGAGCCACATATTTCATAAATGCATACAAAAACCTATAAAGACAAGTTAATGCTTTCCACTGTTACGCATGCAACTTTTAAGCAATTTTCTTTTAGCATTGAGGGTATTTAACACTGCCAGCTTTATCTATTGCTTTCACTGAATTTAAATTAATGGTACTTATTTTTGGTTAAAAAAGAAGCTTGATGTACTAGCACTACTTAACTGCTGAGGTCTATCTCCCTGGAAATGAATAGGCATAATTGTATTTCAGGCCAACAGCTTTCCATAAAGCATCAATTATTTAAATAAGACAAAGAATTCAATACACATTGTACATGAGTATCATGTAAAATCTTTAAGGCCAGAATCATGGCATAAGATCTCCTAAGAATATGAATCAATGTGAAAAAAACCTGGTGCTTTTAATTTGCAAATGTGAAAGCTGAAATACAGATAACCTCACTAATTAGGGGTTGGAATGCAGTCTTTACTTTCATAATCTCCTTATTTTCACTATTATGCTTACTTTCCTTTGTGCAATCCTATCAACCTATGCCTCAATGCAAATTACAGTTCTATTACATACCTCCTGCTTTGGTAATTCTGTGCCATTTACAGTATTTGCTTATAATTGCTAATTCTTTTATACCTTCCCTGTTTGTATATCACTATTTCAGGAACTGCTGAATTTGGAAAAGAAACATAAGAGCAGCATCAGGTTACACTGAGATACAAACACCGATAATCTACCAAGAAAAAGAACAATAAGTAATTTGTGAGAGCTAAAATCTGCCTCAAGTCAGACTCATGCAAAAACTGGCAGCCGGACGCGTAGGATCATCTTTTAATCCTCAAAAAACCCCGTCTTATACAGGCTTTTAAACCTGATTATGGGGAACCGTCGACCAACAGACACACACGTGTGGCCACTCCCAGCTAAACTTGAGGAGTATTTTGACTCCAAAAGCCAAAATAATTGGAGCACACAGCACTCCTGCTCCGGCCTCCGCCACAGCACAGCAGGCTGCCCAGCTCGCCCAGGAGGCGACGGGTGGTGCTGAGCCGGCCCGTCAGCGGGAGGTGCCCGTCAGCCCGCGAACTCCATCACGCACCGCGCTGGCCCAGAAGCGACGGCGTGGAGCCCCGCCATGCACGCTGGCTCTTATTTGACTGTCGTTGTGCTGCTGGTATCGCATCTTCTCATGTAGCAATTTGGAGGGAAGGGACGAAAGATGATGCAGAAATGACTTTAAAAGAAGACTAAAGGAAGGACAGAGTTTTTCAAACTCAGGGAAGATTTAAAAGCATTTGATTTTCTTTCTCCTCTGACACTGTAAAAAAACGCAGCAGTGCTACAGTTACTGTTTTCAGCTTCTCCTTTCGCCTGTTTTACATGTGAGAGGTCCAAAGAAAGACGAAATGGTCTAGCTATAACTGAATAAAAAACAACAAAAAACCATCCTAAATCCATGTAGTAAATTAATTAACAAAAATTAAAAGAAGTTTCGTGTTTCATTATAGCATTTTTTTCAGTAACCTACTTGTTACCAGGACTGGCAAAAAATGCTGTCTGACAAGCTGAAAAGTCTCTCTAAACTCTAACAAATAATTTTTTACTTTGATGTGCCTTTCTGTAAGAGGACAGGTGACAAATATTTGTATACATCTACCAGCATTTACAAATAAGCAAAGCCAAGCAAGAAAAGAAGCAAAAATAGACCAGATGGAGTTGTTCTTTTCAGACTTCTCTTACAATAACAAATTACACCAGATTCTTTAAAAAACCATTTCAGTAGATACTACACAACCAGCATAAAAATAAAGTACACTACTTATCAAAAGAGAAGGCACGTCCCATGTAACAGCCTGTCACTGACACTAAGCATTTCTGGAGTCCGGGACACTCTGTCTCTCTTCTAATTTATCAGCGTCTAAAGATGAGAGTTGATTATTTTCTAAGGAGCAGGAGGAACAGGGGAATACCCTTCTAGTACCTGGAAAAGTATCTATTTGCTTCACAGGCGTACTGCAAGTTTATGACAAAATTGTCCTCAAATGGTTAATCAATCAGTGAAGAAGATAAATGAGAATTAAGCTTGTATTGAAAATAACCTAAAAAAGGGTAATTTTGCCAGTGACATTCTTGTTAGTTGTACGGGGTGTCAGTGCCCCGGCGCTGACAGGGAGGCTGCAGGGGCCTCTGTGAGGAGAGGCCGGGGCTGCCTCATGCCGGGCACGGCCGGTTCCCGCCGGTTCTGGCCGGTTCCAGCCGGTTCCAGCCAGCCGCACAGCGGCCCTGCTGCAGGACCCTCCACTAGAGCGGAGTTTGTACGGTTCCGTAATCCTTTTCAACGTTAGTGAAAAAGGTGCCTATTCTGCACAAACACTTACCGTGCTTAGGCCACAGTCTATGTTGCCCTTTAATACCACAGTAACAGTGCACCTAATAAGAGTATGTAGGTGTTATTCAAATGTAAAGAAAGGTTGTAAATGACTTTGAGTGCCACTGGAGTAATTGATACAGAAATCCATAAATTCACTGTATGCTCCAAGACCTGGTCCTTACAGAGTAATCTGCCGGTACTATTGAGATGGTATCTACAAGCAGTCAGACACTTAAAAACTTTGAGAAAGGATTTGGCACACTTCCTGCTGTTGCATGTCTTGCCCTTGTTAATGATTAATTAATGAGTCATGTTTCTTGGATGACGGTTATAGATTACACACACAGTAATGATGGAAATGGAATATCACAGCTGCAAGCATATAAAAGCCAGGGAACTGCAAAATCTACATAACACAGACAATTTGTATTTGGTCCTGGTTGGTACATACTTTACGCTGAAGTCTAGTATTAATATTTTTAATTTTTTTTTTAGTGACTAGGTCATTTAGTGCAAGGTACTCGCCTACTGAGCGTCACTAAAACATTTTCCTGCTCATTTTTGAAACTGCTGGCCCCAGGCCAGGCAGCCTCCCCTGACCCATCACTGCAGCCCCCGGTGCCACGCAGCACTAACCACTCGATGTTCATCGCACCCGGGAGGCCACTATTCCCATTTAATTGGCTGGGATCTTGGCACAGGAAGATTGAAGAAGTGTCTACTAACACCATGTGCCCAATTTTCATAGCACTTAGCATTATACAGCACTTTGCGTACTATAGGATTGCTCTGGGTGCCTTCAGCTGTAAGCTGAGAACGATAAACATTTTTTATAAATTAAGGTATCCAGTAAGGAAGGAACAAGTAAGCATTTACCGTCTGTTTCATACAGGTATCTATCACCACACAGAAAGCTATGGGACACGGAGATTCCAGTTCTCCTCTCTCCTCAACCCTGCAGCCAGGCGAATACATTAGCAGCAGTCACCATCTCTGTGCAGGCTAAAAGAGGCGATTCTCTCCTTACCTCAGCAACTGGCTTCCTAGTTTTGCAACACCTCCCCTCCTTTGAGCCAGGACAGGAGCGGATGTGGTTACTTAATGAACCTGACTGGGCAACCTTACCAAAATATTCCCTTTTCTTTTGTCTCCTTCTGCCACAGTTTTAGTCTCTATCAGTTCTTTAATCCGGCTCCGTGTATTGCCATGTAAGTATGTAATGGCAGCACATGGGGCTGGGGGGGAGTGCACAGGGCAGGAATGAGCACAGAGGAGTGTCCTGATCAAGTGCTGACAACTGATGGCAGAACTGTACTGTAAGACAACATGCAACCATGTACATTATAAGATGATCCCCCTCCTGAACTCTTTCTTTCATTGCCTTCACCCCAGTAGAAAAAAAGAAAACAACCAAAACCCACAAACCAGTGATCTTACAAATGACACCATACTTGGCTTCAAAACACTGATTTCTTCTTAGACAGCACCTGATCAAAATACTGCATAAAGGAAGCGTTCTGAGGAAAAGACATCATCATGCAACTTCACCCAAAGGCCACGACAAATTCAGGTTAAAGATTTTAGTTTTGGCTATTGAGTCCTTTACTTTTCCTCCCCACCCCCCTTTTTTTGGCAACTTGAATAATTGCACTCTAATATAGCCCATTTTTCAATAAAGATAGGTAGATGCTTGTAGAGGGTGTACTTGTAAGTAAAACTGTACACAGCATTTAAAAAAATTGAGAAATCTAGTACTTTTATGTCAACTCACTTTGAATGTACAGTGCAAACTTTATATTCAATGTATAGCATTATCATCCTGAAGAAACTAATGCTTTATAAAATACCAAACTTTCCAAAAAATCAGGGAATATCTAGAATTTGTATACATTTGATATTTCACATAGATGCCAATTACTGAAAGCAATATTGATCAAAACCTAACACCCTTGACAAATGAGAGTAAAACTTTCAAGATATGCTTTCCCTCATCCTGACATCGATACATATAATGGAAATTAGGTTCATGAGCTTTAGGCCAAACTTGAAAGAAAAAATACTATTTCTTCTTCTGTGGCAGTACACTCCCCCCAAAAGGAAACAAAACTTCTCTGGGCAGGGAGAAGAGGAAAAAAAACAAACAAAAACAAACAAACCCTGGAGGCCGCAGGTTGAAATTTGAACTGGCCAATCGAGATGTGCCGGGTACACTGAGGTGACCCTCCTGGCCAATAGGATTAAATGACCACCGGTCAGATTCGACCAGGGTACAAACGGGGTCCCGCCGGAGGACACGTTGGGATCAGTCCTCCTGGGAGCAGCAGGTCCGCAGTTGGGGACTCCCCCTCGGGTCGGGCACCGTCCGAGGTAACTCCTCAAGTGAGAGCGCCCTCCGCTTTTAGGGGAGTGATACGCGCGTTTTGGAGCCACCACCTTAGATCTTAAGAATTCTTAAGTCAGCTGTGTAGTATTAATTCTCTTCACATTATTGGGCCCATGGTTTACAAAAGGTTACCGGAGTTCTAACTAACTTTTTACTGAAGAATAAATCTGAGCTTTAACACTTGTTGGATTTGATCGTGTGTGCCTCCGCAACATCTTCCTATTAGCCAGCAAAAGATATGAGAGACAGTGGTAGATTAGTAAATGGAAATTAACTGAATTTTGGGTAATGAATGATAATAATAATGCTAATAATAAAGTTTTTAACAGCCATGAAATTATAAACACAAGTTTTTCAAAATATTACAGCTGTAGAACAAAAGAAGAAATGAAATTACAAAAAAGAAATTATAGATTTTTCAAGTATCTTAAGTTCTGTACCACTTCATAACTGACATCTTTCCAAACTTCTATCTTAAAAAATTAATCCTTTTTTCTAATGAATATTAGTAATAGTTGAAGACAACAGGTTAAATTTTCAAGAGAAATATTGACCAAAGCCAACAAGAACAAGAATGCAGTCCTTGACAGTAACAGAAAAGATCATGGCAAAAATCTAATACCACTGCTTGCAAGAGGCAGAGAATGAAAATCGCAGCTGAATCATAGCAGAATACAAAACACAATACAACAGAGAAGTAACTTTGCTCACATCTTCAGAGACACAGCAACCTTAATCCAAATAAAAAGAAAAGCAGTAAAAATGAAAAATATACCAGCCTTTGTGACACATCTACTGAAATATGTATCCAGAAGAGCAGGAAGAAAGAATGCAGAAGCTGAAGTGAAGCAATATGGTCATCCAAAACACGAAGGAGACCATGATTCCACAAATAAATTAAACATGCTACAATGCAGGAACACTAAAAGTTGGTGCTTAACAAGCAACAGCTGTAGTACCATCCCTGCAGGAAGAAGCCTCTTCTAGCATATGAATCAGGAGAGCTGACACTCATAAAGCAAAATTATGCTCAGTGAAAAAAAAATCGTTCACCACCACTGCTGGGTGTTTTATTCATGGTCTACATCTAGTTAGAAAACAGTGCTTTAGATAGATTACAAACCCCTGGATAACAAACTTCAAAGATTCTGTCCTGTTCCAGGCTATCAGGAGTTCCTAAAACTGCAAGGGGAAGAACCTGAAAGAAAAAGACCCAAAAAACTCTAGAGGACAAATTACTAAACCAAATATTTTCCTGTGAATTTGAAAAGACAAATCTGAAAGTTTATTAAATTTTTCAAGAACAGGTACAGTGTGTATTTAATACCTACAAATAATACTTATTGTTTGCAAATAAAACAAAGGACTGGAAAAGTGTCATGTAAACACAAAACAGCTATCAATAATTTGGAGAGTGAAGAACAGGCCAATTATGAGGAATTCATTAGTTTCTCAAGAGGAGGAAAAAGGAGTTGGAAGGAGAAAGCAAAGTGTCTGAGTAAGATTTGTGAAAGGCACTCTGGTGCTGTGCAGGACGCCAGCAAGAAACACATTCTGGGCTGTGCCCACCACAGCCTGCGACTCAGTAAAGCCTCAATCTGTATGACCAACGAGAAAAGCACTATCTCTTGGCATTTAGTCTTGGTTTAGTTTTTCTTTTTAAGTAGCTCAACTAAGCAAAACATTAATCAGTGTCACTGTAGACTACAGGCTACAGCATAAACCGGAGCAATTACTAAAAGGTGCAAAGTGTTAGTGTATATACATGCACACACAAACACCACAACTAGCAGTCTGACTCAACCGAGTCCAAGGGATTAATTGAAATGATATAAACAAACAGCCAAGTAGATAATAACCAGAGCAAATGAATCAGGAGCTTCACTTGTAAGCATGAAAATAAATGTAAGACTGTATTTACCATTACTTTACACTGAGAGTTTCCAATTACAAAGGATAACATAAAATGGAGAAAAGAATAAAACTTACAGTGAAACTGCCAGAATATCATTAACTTTCAGAACTACTGCAAAGCTTCAAAGACGGGCATCACGGTAACCGGATTCAAACAGCAATAGACAGTTACTTAAGTAAGCTGCAATCATCAGGGGAGGGGGAGAGGGAACAGAAGAGGTGGATAATCCTATTAGGCCAAACACAGCTCACCTAAGGATGAAAGGAACTAGGGCTACCAGAAAGTGAAGGGAACATCAGCAGGGGAGGGAGAAGACCTGTCTCTATCAGCCATTTAGTGCTGCTGGGAGCAGCAGCTGGCACACAGTTATGGCCAGTCAACACCTAAAATGGATCTGCAGCCTTGAATAATAACACACCCTGCCAATAAAGTCCTGGTCTTTCCTTCTTTACTTTGCACCAGCCACTAATGTAGAGCACCCGAAGCAGCTTCGAGCATTCAGAAACATTCTTTTGGTGGGGTGAAGGAAACTACAACCATTCACAGCACCATCACCAGGCACCACTAGAAGTACAAGTGTAATTTGGTCTGGATATAAGCAAAACTTAACATTCCAATAAGTGAAGAACTATTCCAACACTATTTTATGAAAAATTAATAGTAATTACAATTCCAAACACTGTCTTTGGATAAGAGTTATTATTTACATGCATACTGAAATAACAAGTATATCTCTTTAAAAGGGATGAATAAAGTAAGTCCAGAAGAGTCTCTCTCTCTCATTCAGAGACATAAGTGTGTGTGTATAAATATATATATATAATTTTTTTCAGAGGGGTACACATACACCCCTCCTATATATGAAGAGCAGCTAAACTGAGTTGCTGAAGGCACATGCATTTGAAAGCCTGGATGAGAATGCCTCTGCGGTTTACCCAATCTTGCACAGATCTGCATTCCTACAAACTGTCTAGACCACAAGAACCATACCATGATTCACAGCTCTTTACATTACATGGTCGAAATCCCAGTCTGCTTTGATCAGCTCTGAAAAGAATGAGCAATACAGCGGCAATCATCTTCCCTTCCCCTGCCTGGGCAGTGAGGATAGGAGGAAGGCTTCCCCTCCCAAAGCCACAGGGCAGCACCTCCTCCTCCCACCCAGGGAACAGCACTGAAAAGAGCAACACAGCAAACTGTGCAATGCACTTCACGTATTCCCCTTTGACAAAATCGTACCGCTCAGAGGAAAGGAGACCACGGAGAAAGCTGCAAGATATGTTATCCCGATCTTCCTGACTCTTTCCGTAGAAGAACCAGGGGACATCAAGTAGAACTAGCAGTAGTCTGGTTCAAAACTCTTTTTTTTTTCTTCCATTCTTCCCCCCTCTTTAGAAAAGGTGGTTTGTTACACAGCAAATGCACATTTGCTGGAGGATGCTGGGGAGGCTTCAGGTTTACAAGAATTTAAGGAAAAGCAAGAAAGATCCACGGAAGAGAACCTCAGAGGTTTCCCAAGCAGCCAAGGCCACATCCTGCTCAGGAAGTCCCAGGACCAAAAGGGCTGAAAGCCTGGGAAAGAGTAAGTGGCATTTCAGTTATGATTGCCTCTTTTACTGTCCCCGGGTATCCACTTATGGCCATCAATCTGAACCAGTATGGCTATAGTCTATTTCTTGTTCCTTCTAGCATCTCTCTACCTCTACACAGAGACAGAAAAGAATTATTTGGCTTGATACCACCAGCTTATCTTGATAACGTCTTTTGCACTGGCAAATGAAGACAACAAGTTACATTTTCACCTTTCCCCAGACTATTAATCCAATCCCAGAATATTAAGTCAGTGCATCAAGCTCTATGCATTACCTTATTTATTTAGGCCCACAAGATGATATGACTTAGAGACACAGAACCAAGCCACAGAACAAAAAAATAGGCATTATGAGATGCTAATCCCCTTCAGCAAAGAGCGGATTCAAAAAATCCCCACACAGTTCACAGTTGCTTTTTGTCCTTTCATGATTTTAGTAGATTCTTTTTCTTCAACTGCAGATAGCAGACCCTCTGTTTTACAAAGTGTCACAAACACCATACATTTTCAAGAACTGTTTCACCTGTAAATATATTCTCCACTGTATACAGTATTAGTCATCCATTAACAGCAAGGGTTGCTGAAGAGCAATGTAGCACCTTGATGCTGATACATTGCCGCTAATGAGCATAAACTGTACTTTGCACTGAACAGTGTTGTTAGGAAGTGTGGAAAACTAGAAGGAATTTTTCACTCCTCTATATTTATCCATATTTAAAATACCTAAATATGGCCTGAAACTGCCTTTATTCCCCTCCCTCCCCCCAGTGTGAGTTGTGCTCTAACAAAACTACTGTAATGAAATTTCCCCATCTCTACGTATAGCACTGCTCTAATAAAACAGTGACATAAAACCACATGGTTGGTTAATTTGTGACACAAAATAGAAGGCCAACTGAGTGGCAAGCCAGAACTGTCATTTGAAATTAGGGCATACGACAACCCTAATGTGATTTGAAATTCAGATTTATATTAGGCCTCATTAAGCAGTTTGGAGAAATTCATACATCTTTTTATTGGTTTTTTTTTTTTTTTTTACCTAATTACCTTTACAGAGTGATGTACATAAATACATAAATAAAAATACAGTATTTCAAATCATAAAATATTTTAATATTATGTTTTTTCAAGTCCTATCATCTCTCAGCTATGAAAGTGGAAAAGGCAAGAGAGTCTTCACAGTTCATTAAAAAAACCCAAACAACAAAGCAACAAAAAAAACCCTGGCATATGTATTGGATGTTGCTTCCAAAATATTTCAAAGTAAGCAGTACCAAATATTTAGAGAATTAAGAAGCAAGCTGCCAGTTGCCTTTTAGGTAAGGGTTATATTTATCATAAGACTGAAGCCAACTTACTTTTACAAATTGTAGTTTAAAGACAGATTTGCTGGTTTTATGTAGGTTCTGTTTATTATTTCTAGTCCTTGCCTTTTACAATACCTGTCAACACCTTAGCTTAGGGCTTAAGCAAGGACCTTGATAAAACACAGCAATAAAACATGCATATCCTTAAATGCTTATGGCTTATCAGTAGTCCCTCATTAATGGAAACCATTTCATTTGTTCATTAGTCCTTGAAAAGCCACGTGTACATTCTTCACCAGCATAGGAGTCGCTGACCGTGGTTTATTCATTTGCAAAAAATTTCTGCTCAGTATATTTATATGGTAACCATTACAGTCTAAAAATCTCTTTAAAAAAGAAAAAAGTATTTACTGAGATAAAAAATACTTTTTTTTTTTTTTTTTTTTTGGTATACACCTTTGGGAAAGTAATGCATAGAGAAAACAACTTTATATTCACCAGGAGATGTGGTGCTATGAGGCTAAGCAAAAAGCCAGCTTGCCAAGCACAGCGCAATTCTTCTGCTCCCAGCTATTTCTATTGTCAGTGCTCTGCACTGAGCAAATGGGACAATTTTATAACTTGCAGATATTTTCATTAAATACATATTGATAAAAAATACTGTGCATGCTTTCATTTTTACAAAAGACGGAAAAGACTCAATGCAACAAACAAGCTTAAAGGCCTCAATTGAGAGTATTGGCATTTGGATACCAAATACTGGATAGCACCTAAGTGAGCATAAATACACTTAGATAGGATTTTCAAGTATTTAAAGGTAAGACAGTGAATCTATACATAGCCACTGATAAAAGTAGAGCTTAAAAGGACAGGGATTGCTCCTGGCTTTGCTAACTTAAAACAATAATAGGTAGGAAGTTTGAATAGTTTCCCCTTTACTGTGAAAATGGTAACCTTAAATATCCATCCATACATGGGCAGGCCAACTTTTACGTAGTAAACCTCTGGAAAATTTAATTAGTATCTGAATTTCAGAGTACAGAATTTCAAATGACCTTTTGAAAAATACTCAGTTTACAAAAGAATACCATGAGTTGCACCTAGGTGTTCAGTAATTCAAAACACATATTGCTGATGTAAAAAAAATTATGATATACAAAGTACAAAACTTTATAAACATAATGGCTAACCATTTGTAACATGACCAGAAAAAAAAAAGTAAAAAAAATACCAGCACGGTACCTTATGTAGCTATGGCTAACAAATTCTGTCTGAATGTCTGCTGGGTTTAAGTTTTTTAAATATTTTCTACATTATCATGCTACTTGCAAAGAATCCTCAAGAAACCATCTTGAGGACAGACTGTCATCCAACTTTTATTCTCACATAGTGATGCTCAGCTCTCAGAGTTTTACACCTTTTCCTGCTTTAACCAGAACAGCAAATGTTCACATGTAGGCTATTATTCAGAACCGCTCTTTCTCCAGTAAGAATCTTTATTCTGTGACATTTACTCTTTAATACTATGGTGGTCAAATTATATTCAGGACACATCTGTGCATCACACACACCTCTGTGTCCTACTATGTATGAGGAGAGGCTGAGAGAGCTGGGACTGTTCAGCCTGGAGAAGAGAAGGCTCCGGGGAGATCTCCCCCACGTGCGCATGTACCTGAGGGAGGGTGGAACCGAGAAGAGCCCACCGACAGGACAAGCAGTGGGCACAGACTGAGACACAGGACGTTCCCGTCAAACACTGCTTTCTAGCACAGGGGGTCAAACACTGAAACAGGCTGCTCGGAGAGGTTGTGGTGTCTCCATCTGTGCAGATATTCAAAGCCCAACTGGACACAGTCCTGAGAAACCTGCTCTGGTTGACCCTGCTTGAGCAGGGAATTGTACTAGAACTCCAGAGGGACTCTGGAAGTAGGAGGAACTGGTAGGACTCCAGAAGTTCCTTCCAGCCCCATACATTCCATTATTACTTACATTTCAGTATCATTGATATGCTGTAACTGTGCGATCTGCTATTTTTTTATTTTTTGAAGCTAAAGATTTTTTCAGTATTCATCTTCCTCTTTTCTTTTTGGTGTGCTTGAAGGCTATCATTTCATACTGTCCTCAAGTGCAAAATCTATAAGTTGATTAATGGAAGTTGCATACATGCCCTTAAAAATAATAAGAGGCTAACCGCTCCTTTCCTGATCTGTGCTTGCTTTCTATCCAGTTAATAATATCATTACAAGGGTGGTAACCATTGCACTTGATTTGCAAAACAAGAGAGAGCAAGATAGGAGAAAGAGCAGCAGTTTAGCAAAACCAAATCGAAATTAGTCTAACAAAGGCCAATCACTGGAACAAGGAGGAGGAAATAAAGACACACTTTTAATGTCTGTTGATCCATTTCACGAAATTTAACAGCGGGCAGTTGTCTTGAAGATAATAAATTCCCCTGAGCTCTGAGAAAATCTGTCAGATAGTAAAACAAGAGTCTCGAATTAGCATGACCTCTGAGAAGAGAAATCTGAGGCTAATAACTGTTTGCCAGCTGACCAGCTGCCACTCAGCACCCAAGTCAGGCAGGGTCAGGCAGAAGTGCTGCTCATGGTTACGGGGGCAGGAGGAACCTGCGGAAGGTATTGCAGGAAGGTTTAAAGGATGGAGGGAAACAGGAACTGGCATTACTGTAGGCGAAAAAGGACAAGGGGAAGATCATAGGGAATACGAGCAGAGAGAAACTGGTAATCCTTCTGGTGGGAGGGTTGCTGAGGGGATCAGGGATGAAGGACAGAAATCTGCACGCAGTGAAGCTTCATTAGTTCCACTAATCACAGACCAATTTGTTTACAGGAAAGTATTTTGGTTTGTTTGTTGTTTGCCTTACAAGGATGAACAGGTGTCTTAATATATTCTGTATGTGGAGTAACAGAGGAACAGCCAATACTGAGAGCACTCTGTTCAGGCTCAATTTATAAATGGAAAAGTGATTCTGCATTCAACAGGAAGGATAAAAACGGTATCCTGCTGTTCACAGTGGGAGACAGAATTTAAATATCCTGTAATATAATTTGGTACATCACCACATGTCAGGCTTGACTTTCCTAATTTACACCACTAAGTTCTTACACAAGAATAAATCTTTTCAATTCAATGCCGTAACTTCTGATTTACACCAGGGAAAGTGGAAAAGCATGAGGCCCTTCTTATCTTAATAAAATTTGTCATCTACTGTTAAATGCATTAATGGCAGATATAATCATATGTTAGTATTGTATTACAAGATAACAATATCGGCACTGGATTGAAAGAGGAAATAGATTACTATTTGGTGTTAAGTCATTTACACCATCATTCACAAAAGTCAGTTAATAGGTTACAGCATTCTCCAATTTCAGTTGCTTTTTAATTAAAAGAATAAATCACAACTAAAGGGAAATCAGAAGCACCCACTTTGGGAAAAAAGGTTTCTAAAGGATGGCTTTAACATATGCTATTATGTTCAATTTTAGATGATACAACGTCACAACAAAGGTATAATTTCTTTCAGTATAGTCACATCTTAAACTATACGGGGAGCATTTTTTTCTCCTTCAGTTACCAAATTCTTCCATGGTACAATCGTGTTTGGCCACAGATACATAGTTTGCAGAAGACAATGCCAACAAAGCACCAATCACAATGCAAATACCCCTTGCCTAAATGATTCTCATTAACATTTTTTAAAAAAACATTTCATTTTTAAACAAAACCAGCCAATTTAAAGGTATTTAGACTACAGCTTTCAGCACCATTCTCATTTTCAAGCTGATGTGCCCTCTGCTGGCCACGATTCCAGATGCCTTTGCTCACACATTTTGTACGTAACTTTTTTTTAACATGAAACTTCATTAGAAGAGGGCATACAGACTCCTACAAAGACATATAATTTCATTGTTGGAAATTATTTCCCTTTTACATCAACAGGATCTGCATTAGGGAAAATTATAAGGGGGTTTTAAACTTTGCGCCAAGAATTGAAACTTCGTTGGCTTCACTCAGATGCTCTAATTCTGTGGACAGATGACAGGCAGATGAATGAACAAGAAAACAACAAAACAGGTGGACCAATGCTAATGAACACCAAGAAAGCAGGTAGCTACAAACACAAAACAGAAGATTAAAGGTATAGGAACAGAGACTGTGGAAGAGATTCAGCATGGAGATTCAAGAAGGGAGTGCATACAAAATCCATCGATGAAGTAAACCATTAGGCAGCAACATCCTTCTTCTCCATGCTGCAAAATGTAGTTGCTAAAGACTTTATGCTGCTTTTGGCTGTCACAGCATTCAGAATGAGAAAGACAGGGGGGCTAAACACAAATATACAGCAAAAAAGATGATGTTAAAACAGGTTGTGCAAGAGAAAGTATATCCTGGATCAGTGGCAAAAGGGACAAAGAATACAAGTGACCTCAAATTCAGGTCCAAGAGGCAACTAGGAGAAAAGGAAGTTAAACATCACTTGAAGGGAAAAAAAGAAAAAAAATCAATAAAGAAAGACTTTCTATTTGGCTAAATAAGATTTCAGCCCTGAACTTAACTAGGATGATGAAGTCAGATTTCTCCACATCATTTTTTCGGTCAGGAGAATGGGTAGGTCATCCCTTATCTCTCCTTCTGAACCTTCTCTAAATCTACAGATGCCTATATACTCGAGAGCTGCTTCCTTCGATTCCCTTAAGCTTTGCAGCAATCTTCAGAAGCTCAGCAGGGGTAACAAGAGACTTGTCTATCTTTGAGGGAGGACAACAGCTTCAGCCAAAGAATATTAGTTATGTGAAGCAGCAATAAACTTGTGAAAAATACCTGCCTGGACCTGAGAATGAACAAATTACTCCCAAGGTGCTCCATCTTTTCCTGTTCTTACCTTGCCATCTAGATCCTCCATGAGGAAAACAATGCAGAGAAGACATGTTTTCTTTCCCTTAAAGATTACAAGCCAAAAATGCGCATTTTTTTAGGGTAGGGTGTTTCTCTAGTACAGATGAACAACAGGACTGAGGCATTAAGAAGGATCAGTAATGCTAAGAACCACAATTAAAACTTAAAATTGATCTCAGGCTGCCCCTATAAATCTTTCATTATTCTTACCATTAGCATTAGTTAGACTTCTATAATAAAACAAGTATCATCCTTCAAAGGGCAGGTGGAGAAATCAGCTTCCATGCTTGCCAACTGAAAGACCTCATAAATGATACTCAGTATTAAGATCTTAATTGTCTTCAAAGAATTTTCATCATTAACCATTTACTTTTCATAGAATTTTTGCATGGATGTTAAAAAACATTTTCTTCTCTTCACATTTAACATAAAACTCAAGAACTAGGAAAAACTAACTTTCAGTGTTTTGCTAAATCTAAAGCAGTTTTAGGATTATTAGCATCAATCTTCTAGTGCATTACATGAACTTTAGTGTCCTAAATTAAAGGGGGGTGGGGAATAATCAGGCTTAATAGGTTTAGCCAAAATACAGCCACTGGCATTCAAGCACACACCAATAGTTGCAAGCTTTCTGGATTAGAAGCTTACCACACCATGTCTGATGCTACTGTACGATAAATCCATTTTTTAACACTATAGTCCATTTCATAGCCATAAAAACAAGGTCAAACTTATATCCACACAGCTAAAATGAACTTGAAATAATTAAAAGACGAACAAGTACCATTCATTTTTTCTGCTCAATTTAGACAAACACATAACTAAAATACTCATTTTAGTTCTGCTTTTCTAGCAATAGGTGGCACTATCAAATGTCACTTTCATAAGTATCCATTGTGCACCATATAGTTCTATGTTCAAGTGGAACATATGCAGGGAAACGTGGCTAAAGTTATTTTCCTATTTGCTTCCCCTAAACAGAAAAGAAATTACATCTTGAAGTTGTTTTGTTTTCTGTTTTAAACTGTAATAATGCTCAAACACATTTTTACAAGTTGGAAACTTGAGAGAAGTATGTTGTTATTGTTTTGAAGAGTATGCTACTTTGGACAAGTGGCAAGCAGATAAACATGCTACATGCTCCAGCAATCTGTATGATAATATTAATATTAAAAAAAAATAATCACAGTTTTAAAATAAGTATTCTCTCAGCACTTCCAGCTACCTTTTTGTGACCTCTTAAGATACAATATTAATATTTTTTCCTTCGATTTCTGTATTTTCCCAGATTTGTAGATAATATGCATGGCTGGCAAACAACACATCCTCTTAGCTTGCAAAATAAGCACTTTGCTACTCTCCCCCTTCAACTTGTTGACCACTTTTCTCTTTCTTCTTTCTTCCAAATTCACCAGTTTCATTCTCAGTGCAACATTCAATCTACGTGCTGCTATCTCTTCTTCTCCCACTAGTGGTATGCTTGCTCTGCAGTCCTGATTTCAGAAAGATGCTTAACAGCTGCAACACAAGAGTCAGAATCCTGAGCTCAGTATTTATGAGGCTGATCATGTACATAATATTGTTTTTGAGATTTGCCACTTCTCCAGTGTAATTCTTGAAGTCCCAACTCCAATATAACATGCTTCTCAGCTAAGCTGTTTACATAGGGGATATACTTCATAGGAAAGAAAAGTATACCAGACTAAGTCTCTTTTGGATTTTAATTTCTTTTGTTTCAAAGTAAAATGCACTGGAAGCCCAGGAACAACTTCTGTTTGTCTCAAAGCAAGGAAAGAATTAAACACCAAAGCTGTTTTCTTAAGTCTTTTGGTTATTATGGCAAAAGCATTAAATCAGTCTTAAAATTACTACATGCCATTAGGCAACCTTCTACTCTTTCTCCACAGATCAGCCACATCCCTGCAATTTCACAGCACTTTCTAATGCAAAGCATGCACAGACTCCATTGACAGTGCGCTGACACGACATGCTTCACTTTCCATTGTCCACTGTCCTTAGCCGTTCATTATCTTGACTGCTGTTCCTACAGAATAATGATACACTTGGCCTCTGCCTGTGACTAACACATTTTGCTACAGGGCTTCTTTTAATTGAAACACATAGCATATACTTTCTGTTTTGGAGCAACAGCTGAACATTTAGTAGAGAACTTCTATGCTTCCCCAACTGGTAGAAGGCAAAAAGTAAATATGTTTTTAAGCAGGGGGTACGCAGCCCAAGTAAAATAGCACTTCCCTTGCTGTACCAAACTTGGGGATTCTCACTGTGATCTAAGAAACATTGACTCCAAGTTCTGCTGTGCTGAAAGATGCCTTCTACCAAGAAATCCCCCAAATGTAAACAGTTTCAATATTAACAAAACATATACGAAACTGCTAGAAAGTTTTCTCACCTTTAAAAAAAAACCCTGCTTTATGACATGGTACCCATGTAATGATTTCAATTCTAAATAACTAGAATGGATTCTTTTAACTACAGAATGATTTAGAGCTGAGCTTATCCAAAAGCCAGCAATCAGCTCAAAACTACAGCAGATGTTTCCCCAGCTGAAGTCACTCAGTCTAATTCTCTTACCCAATGACAAGAAACCGGACATCTAAGACTCAGGAACTGTCAAATTTACGTTCTCAGTGATAAGGAATTACTACTAGAAAAGTTGTCAGGCGTGAAACTGTCACACATTTAAATGAGATGATGGCTTTGAATAAAAAAACGTTCCCCCCAAAAAGGCAGCAGATTTTGGGTTTTTTTTTGTTTTAGAAAAAGTCTGAACTGCAGAAATACTCAGTTCTTTCAACTCCCATTGAACAAAGGAAAACAAACAGTCAAGACATCTCACTATCTGCCTAACAGAGTAGCAGCAGCCAGTGTGTGCAGAAAAAAAAACCAACAACCCCATATAGTATTTTGATGCACTGGGCAGAAATTGTTATTTTTAATTAAGTTAAAATTACTAACTTCTGACATTAATCACATCAATTTTTGTTTCACTGAGTTCTCAGTTACATCGCCCATATGTCAGCAATAAATCCTACTAATACATACATTTACCATTAGAGTTCCAGTTCATATTTTCACATTACAGTCCTGTGTATGTTTAATCTGTGTCTTTATAGCATATTGTAACACATTCTGGTTGCCCTGGCCCCAGACGTACCTCAAGACAGCTTCATTTAGTGCTAGAAGTAAAATAACCTTGGCATAGGTGTATAAACACAGGAAACCTATGACAACAGTATCCAGTCTGCAACTACTTGGAGGACTCGGATGACTGGCACTCAGTCCCCAAGCTGGTAATGCTCATCTGCAGCAGGAGGAACTGACCAACAGTCAGGAGGTAATATCCATCTCAGTGCCAGAACAGACTGGTTCTGACGCACAAAAAGAGAAAGGCTGGTCTTGATCTGCAGAAGACGTGTACGCCAAGCAGCGAAGCCTGTGGTAGAGCAATGACACTCGCTTTGGCTCCAGATTCCTCCAAGAGCTCTTCAGCCTGGACATTTCAAATTCAGCAACCATCGCAGCCAGCGTGGTATAATATAGCTCAGGCTTGCTTGACTAATATTTATAATTACTGATTGCTTTTCATTGTTATTGGGATAGATTGCCTAGTAGCTGTACATAAACACATGCTTGTTTGAAGTCTGGAAATTTCCCTGGTGTCTCAGTCTCTCAGAAAGCTCCCATCACAGTGACCCCCAGTCCCCCACTAACAATAGCTACCACATCTTCTACCCCACTAACTCACAGTGCTGTACAAAGTTAGATGGTGCCATGAATCTAAAACTGAGAAAGCCATGTCTCTGAGTAGTGTACTCTCATTTATTATGAGGAACACAGTAGGTTAAGATTGAAAAGGCAGGTTTCTACTGCGCAAGAGAAGAACTGTTGCAGGAGATACCAACAGGTGTGCTCTATAATAATTTTTAAATTGTCGTCTTGATTTATATATAAATGTGTACAGCATTACATGTCCTGAATGATTACATTTGTTTACATGTAGATCATCAGTTTAGATGCTAAGGGCAGTAAACACTGCATTGATCATTGCTGCCAAGCCAGCTAATCCAGATACCTCCTTCTCAAAAACCCATAAACTAAAAAAGACATACATTATCTTCACTGAGCAATTAAAATGAAATTTTATTTATGAAAGTTTGGGTTATTCCAATCTGCTTTAAAAAACAACAAGAGTAGACTGCATAAGAAATAGTCTTTTAGAGGACTTTCGAAAATAAGCTACTAGTAAATCTTCCCTGCATGTGGAACAATATTAAATTTCAGCTCTGCCTCTAGCATAATTAAGTATCCACAACAGCATAAAACCTTCATTAAATTATGGTGTTTGGAGTGAAATGTAAATTTGTCTTCAGATATGAGGTTGATATTTCAACCCCTTCACAGCCTGAATATCATTATAGGGGGCGGAGGGGGGGAAGCCACAAAATAAGCAAAACAGAGTTACTGAGCACTCCTCTGCATACTGCATAATCAGTAAAGACAACAATTAAATGTCCATGTCTCTGCCACTTCCCCTCCAAGGGAGAAAAGAAAATTTAAAAAATAAATAAACAAACAAACAAAGCTAAAGATACTTTTTAACTGCTGCCTCACTAGAAACAATGATTACTTTATTACTTCTTATGACATTTACATGGAAGTTTGTTTGGTTGGGTTTTTTCCCATCAACAACAGCTCTCTTCATAGGAAACAAAAACAAAACAAAACAAGCTCTTTCCAAAATCAAAAAGCAACACAAAGGCTCAGTTTTGCACCCACTCAAAATCTACAGCACTTCGGCCACTGTTTGCAAGAGCACGGACTGGCTACTAAGATAGCGAAGTACCATACTGGCTGCACTTCACCAACGCGAACAATTTCTATCGCCTCCTCAATCCGACTACCACGGAGAACATCAGCTGCTCCACGAAGATCCTCCTCATCTGTTCGTGGTGCCTTCAGCGAGCCTCATCTCTGCAGCCCTCCACATCCTCGAGCAGAGACCTGGCTGACGCAGGTATTTATTTAACAGTGGATGATCATTCTGGCCAGCATGTGCCCATGTCTGAAGGCATCGCTGAATCTACTTTTGCACCAGGCCACTCGTCCCTACAGCAAGATGCGGTGTGCTGAACCAAAACATCCAACTTTCTATGTGTAATACAAACTTCCTGACCTGAATATCTTGAGGTCACGGCTGGGACCTGCTTAAACGTTTATAAATGCATGAGTTTGACACCACATAAAGCTACAGGAAACTTGAAACAATGTATCTGATGAATGACCAAACAAGATTAATTCATTTTTTGTAACGACCAGTCAAAACTACCCTTAAGAAAGATCAAGGTGGTTTTATCTTGATCTATATTTTAAATAAATTAATAAAGATGACACTGGACCAGGTTTATACCAAAATTGTCCTTACTCTTAGATTACATTCAAAAACGCTTTCATTTGCCTGTATACCTCCTGACTATTAGGCAAAATACATAAAATACCTGACATTTAAGTTTGGGGGTTTTTGGAAGGCCAGGTACAGAAAGGAGGCATCATCAATGACATTTTAAGCATAGACATGGGAGAAGAGTGGGGAAAGAAAAAAAGAGAGAGAAAGCCTTGTACAATGTCACCTCCTAACTTTTTTCCTCTTTCAAGTGCTTTACAAATTAATTTATCTGCAGAAATATGAGATACTAAAATGATTTGTCAATATTCCAGTTTTTTTCAAAACATTAGGATTGAACAAAGTGCTTCTGGAATACACGTAATTCAGTGTATTTTTCATACAACAAAACACTGTCCCTTTAAATATTTCTTTGACTACGTATATTTTACAGAAAACACTTTCATAAAGGTAGTAACAATATTAGTGATTTTATTTTAAGGGAAAAAAACCCCAACCAATACCCCAAAACACAAAACTGTAGGAGCACTGTAGAACTTGTAAAAATATTTGGCAATTTATGATGACTTCTGGAATACTGCACACTCTTCTTCCTCAGAATATTCAGAATTGTAACTCAAGTCTCAAATTCTCTTTCAGTTTTAATGGCCAGAAAATGACCTCATGTATTTTTCCAGTCTATTAAAAAAAAAAATCATTAAAATTTATATTTAGAATTTTCTCCTACAGCATGCCTGTATTTCTGAATATGCAGATTTGGGGTAATAAAATACTTCACTTCAGAAAGCCTAATATAAACATTATTGTAAAACAATTACTGTCACTTTAAGAACTTCAAGATTCCATATATTATAGGAGCTTAGAAAGATAAGAATATGTATGAATCCACCTTATCGCTTCAGCTACTTACAATGTAAGTTAAAACACAATTAGGTCATTTTGTGGTTTGTCTACATATCATATCGTGTTTGAAGCCTCAAAAGACGATTTACAGCAATCAGTATTTTAGAATATAAATCTTCATCTACTGAAATCTAGAAAGTGTGTACATTAAAAACAAGCTTGTACCGTTAAGTTGGAATAATAATTACTTTCCTGTATTTATCTCCCAATGTTACAATAGCCAAATAAGAAAAAAAGCAAACATTCAAGCACTCATTTATAGACATTCTCTTCATAATGAGAACAACAATAAAAGCTATTAGATGTTACATAGCTAAAGGAAAAAGCTTTTCCTTTAGGTCAGATATATCAGCACTAGCTTGTGATAATCAAAAGAGAAAGATTATTCCTTTAAAATCCTTTAATTCTTGATATCCACAGTTCTAATCCTCAAGTCATTGTTGAAGGCCACTTTAATGTTTGTGTTATACTGTTTAAATTTTGGTGTCAAGACTTTTTTCCCAATACTAAACCACTCATGCTTCACTTTCGTAATTTATGTCATTTTAGAAGCCCTTAATTTAATTAAAAGCTTGTAAAACTAAGCAGGTTTGACTTCATTTTCTATATGCAAAGGAAAAGCAGCACATTACTTGGATATTTTGTTTGAACAGCTCATTTCAAAATTTATTATAGGTTACTATCATACTGAGAATAATAGAGATATATTTTTAATTACTTTTGCTCACAAGAACAGGCTAATACATATTCCATCAATATTATGATCCCCTTGGATGGAGAGAAGCTAAATGCTAACCCAAACAGATTTTAAAGCTATAATTACTTGGTAAACAAGGGAATCATACTAAATAATTATACATTGAGTTCATATTAAATTAAACGAAAAGAAGTTTTTAAGATCCTCTGTATTGTATTTTTCTCTTTTCCTCCTGTCTGCTGCAGTGTCATTGAGCATATCATTATCTGAGTGACATTGCTCTCCAAATGTGTTTTACACAAAGCAGGCAGACTTTGTACAGTGTACTGTACTGCCTTACTTCTCTCTCTGGTGATGAAGTATAGATAAAGATACAATACCACTTCACGTAAACCATATTAAACACCAAAATGTTGCTATGATGATGCAGTGCCCAACTAAAAAGCAACAAACCAGGAGGTCACCTGGGCAAGGTCATGCAGAAAGATTATTTCTAATCTGCTTTAAAACTATCATTAGGGCTTTTTATTATGATGTCTGTAGAAAGGCTCCCTGGTTGGCTGAATGATAAATACTGCTATCTGTAACATTAAAAAAAAAAAAAAGAAAGAAAAATATTTTCCAGCTCTTTTGCTCACTCAGCCATTAAAAAAACCTTTTCATTTACAAGGACAGATGACCTCCTTTGCAAAATTTAGTATTTCAGTATTAGCAAGAAAGGATCTTAGAAAACCATGCTAGAATAGAGCACGGCATACACAACACAACCAAGTTTCTCAGAACAGTCTTTCAAAGAAAGATACAGGCTGTAAAGACTAATAATTTCACTAGAACACTTAGCTTTTCTCTTCTGAGCATTTCTCCTCAACCCCAAAACACATCAATAGTGAGCTTTGCTAAATCTGCAGGTGTTACTGTCAAAGGTCTTGATCCGGCATGCCCCTGTTTCACAGTGAAATCACCTGATAACGTCATAGTTATTCGGAGGCAGCATTTATCACCTTGCATTGGCAAGAATTTACCAAGTTTCCAGAAAAGCAAAACATCCATTTGTTCGGAACACACAGGAACATAAATGATTAAGGGCTGTGCTTTTTGGACCTGACCCAAAACTTCCCAAGATACTTAAAAGCTTTTCAAACGAGTCCACTGGACTTACCCACAAGGCTAAGGCAGCAATGTTACCAGGGAATTTGGCCTGAGAAAAGCATAAGCACTGCAGGCCGTACCATGGGGCAGTACAGGATAATCATACTCATCCAAATACTTTACTTATAGGGTAAAACTGGCAATGATGCTTTTTAAGCTGCTACAAAACTATACAATTGTAGAATGATGTTACAATTTTGTATTCTGTTGCAGATTTTTAATCTTTAATTAGACTAGAGAACAGCAAAGATGAATCACACCTTATTAAAAAAATAAATTTAAAAAAAATCAAACCTTGCCATTAAGCTCCCTTTGCATGCTTAGCACACAGAACATTTTGTACAAAAAAAACCCTACAGCAGTAGACATTGGTTTAATCCATTAAGTAGCTCTAAAACACTTGGCCTATGTTAAAGAAATTTGAAATTCTGATTTTAAATGAGTTTGCTTATCTAGCCCAATACCACCATCAAAACCTGTCCCACAGTCTTCTACAACCTCAGAACCAAATCCTAACACAGGTCCTTACCCAGTCAGTCATAGCACATGTGGCCAAATTTTTTTCTCGAGTCACTGATGATATTTCACAATTATTCTTGCAGTTATAAAGCTGCATAGCCTCTCCTTGCATCGTTAGCCCGACTGAAACATGCCTAATCACAGCTCTGTGTCCCCCTACCTTCTTTGACATACCTCCTGCACAACATGGCACCAACCTCTTAAAGGCCAAATTCAGCAAAAGTCATCAGGCAGCTCTCGATTTACCTCTAATAGGCATTTGATCAAAATAAGGATTTGCATCTTCTCCCAAACTTAGCTCACCACAGATAGGGATTTATATAGCAACGGTTACTACCAATAATACATTTTTTCCAAACGGCCTTTCTTCTCATGTCAAAACCTGGCATTCTGAAAGGAGCTGGCTTCTCCCAACTTAGTGGGGGATGCAGCTGAAATTGCTTTATGACTCAAAATAATAAGACAAAGCCCTGAGAATATACAACTAAAAACCAGGTACTGCTTCAAGGAAAAGCCAAATTAATAACCGCCACTTATGAACCAGTTAATGGTTACATAGACTACCTTAAGCTTTTGTTTAACCCTGAAGTAAAGTAGTAGTGAGAAACTAAAGAGTTTTTTCTTCTGAAAATCTCACAATTTGACCTTCTATCGGACAATAGAAGAGACAAGCTGACCAAGCTAATGAAGCACAGTCTAGCTAGACAAGTAAGAGGTAAAGGGAGAAAGCCATTTCTAGAATACTGCATCCCAGAATACTCTAAGGGATCACAGTCAAAATACAAGAATGCATAGTGTGGAGCTCTAAGGATGTGTGCTGGATCTAGTGCAACAAACACCTTGACTGAGAAGCTGCAGCGAGGGGTTGGACCAAACGACCACCCAAGGTCCCTTCCAAACTAAATTATTCTATCATTTTACAGATAATATCTGGATTATTTAAATCTAGAAACAACATAAACATGAGACAGTAGTGCGCTACCGGACAGGTTTCAAATTAAATTTAGCTTGACATATGGGCAAAATGTTTCTGAAAGAAAGAATTCATGACAGTGAGAAAAAGGGCAAGATTTTTCCCTCATGCAAAAATACTCAGCTGCACACAAACAGATGAGAAACAAGTAATTCTGCAGTAAAAAAAGCTGTTGGCTGTGGCAGATCACAAGCTGCACATGAATCAACAATATCGTGCTGTTGCTCACTCTCTAAATATATATTACATTTATATTTATATAGGGCTGTATAAACAAGAAAACAGACTCTGAAATAATCCTTCAACTCTGCTCAGTCACAGTTCTGCACATAGTTTGCAGCACTGCACTTCAAGAACGAGGAAAGCTAGACAAGGTCCAGAAGAGTGCCACAAGGATAATCAGAGAAAACATGACCTACATAAAACCAGACTGAAAAAATCTAGATTGTTCAGTCTGAAGAACAGTTGACACAGCAGAGGAAGGGGATGGGACAAGATAACACATTCAACTGCATATAATGCAAAAGTAAAAAGGAAAGGAAAAGTTTTATTCATATTCATGTAGTTACTAAGTTAGAAACAGTAAGAAATCTAACTACACAAACCAAAGTAAAGGTTGAGATTACAAAATACTTTTTAATGATACAGAATGACTTGGGTGGGATAGAGGTTCCATAGATTCACCATCATGGGAGGCCTTTAAAAATGGCTTAGCCAAACACCTGATAAGAATGACATTAAAGTGACTGTATCCTGTCCTCAGGCAAGAAACGAACCAAAGTCCCTCTTACAGTCATCTCCAGTCCTATTTTTACATGATCCTATCATTTCTGCTTGGCTGGAGGTTGCAATGTTATCTAACATTGTATGACTCTGTTATAACTGCAAACATTATTTGGTTTTGCTTGCAACTCACTGCCCTGAAAATCCTTACCTCCAACAGTGGGTCTCGTGCCTTCAGTGTCATTCAAGCATGCCCTGAATCCCAATAAACCAGTGGCAGTCCTCATGCAGAGAGAGGTTAATGGGTAAAGTCCAATGTAAAGCCCACTGAAGCCACATCCGAAAACTCAGAGAATGGGGCTAGCTGGTAAAACACACTATTGTGCATTTTTGGATCAGCCCTGATCTGTGGAATAGCCAAATGCTCATGTTCAGCATGAGACTTTTATACCATCTCAAAGTGTTGTACAGGCACGTGTGTGGCAGGATGTTGGAAGGTTTATCACACTTATCTCTCAGTTATGAAGGGAATCACGCAGAGACTGAATCTTTTATAGTCTTTGTAAAAATATTTCAAAAACTCTGAATATTCTCCTTTTTCCCTTAATTCCTGCAATGATTTGCATTAAAATGGTGGGGATTTTGGTTTTGACAAGATTCATCTCAGACCAAACCAGTTCAGTTATAAGCACACCTGGTTAAGAATTCAGTCTGCTCCAAAGCATCAGACCGCCTCATGTGAGGTCTGGTATTTCACAGAAATCATATTATTCCATTAAGAAATCCTTAGGTTAAGAAACGTTACTATATCAATAAAATCTACATATTGTTTCCCACTGACACTAATTAAGTATTTAGCTGCAATCAGTGGGAAAATGTATGATCTATTAATTCTTTTCAAACCCATTGTAATGGTAACTCAATGGCAGTAATTCAAAGATTCAAGTTAACTTCCCCACACCCTTGATGAGGGAACAGAGGAAGATGAAGGCAGCTGTGTGCCAGCAGAGAGCTATATACTCTTCAACATCCAACCACATGTTTTTGCAACAGTAAGTACAACAGCACTGGGCATGAATCACTGTTTTGTTTGTTTCTGCTTTACTTCTGGTTTTCAAGTAGTCATGAGTGAAATACCATGCTCAGCCTTTCAAGCATTATGTAAACTCCAAAATAAGAGACAGTTCACTGGTTAGGACTGCAACTTAGAACATGTGCTGCAGCAGTACAGCTCTTCTGTGCAAGCTCATTTGCTTTCTTCATCTAGGGTCTCCACATGTAAAATGAAGAACTTCCTCTTTCTTACTACTCATGCTGTGTGCATTATTTTCAGATGTTCAGGTGTACTTGACCTTCAAAAGCCTAGTTTGGGCAGGAATTTGACCAATTTCTCAGACTACACTCCAAACACCTGCATGCTGCTATGTCAGACACAAGCACTCCAAGCAAGATTTACTTTATGCTCTTTAGTGGAATACCATAAAAACCCTCTCCTCAAAGACATCATTACCCGTGGCCTATTTCCAAGATTTTCTCTCTTTTTGCCCTAATTTGTACAAAAGAACCAAGAACATTCTTCTGGCCTCTCCCACCCAATTCTACACCTTCATCCTACAGTTGCTGCTTTGTCGTTACCAACTTCTGTGTCCCAAGTTTCCCCTACCTTAAAGAAAAACTCAAATGGTTTTACATGTCTGGGTTAATATTAACAGGCCTCACGTCTGCGACTACCAAATGAGTGAGTCAGCATAATAATCATATGCCTGAGCCTGAATCCAGATAAAAGATCTGTAGAGTCTTATTCAATAACAGCAGAAAATTCCTACTTGGCTCAGCTTTTTCATGGCTGTATTGCAATCTCACACTATACAACTCCAATTTTCCTGAGGGAATATATTTTTTTGCTGTTCTTCTAAACATAATACTAATCTCATCATGTATTTGTCATGTCACTCTTATTGCTTCCAATACTTTTTTGTGCACCCACGCATTCAATAGAAAACAAAGCACGTCTTATTACTGTACACTTCACATAAAGGCTACTAAGATCATGACCTCCACAATATTCCACCTGTGGTTTTCAGCAGCAGGACACCCTCGTTATGCTAATAGTCTTGCAATACACAGACACCATTTTGTTTTGCATAACAGCTCAATTCATCACATTTAATGGAAATTTACTTACACCAAAGACTAAAATTAACTCACAAGAAAAACAGAACACATCTCTCCCCACCCTGCCACTCCCTCCTTCCACAACACCACTGCCACACACAGATACTCTGAAGAGCTGCTATGTAACTAAACCTTTTTTTGGAAGGTGATTTGAAAGAACACTGCAATTTAACTTAAAAAGGAAATTAAAATTTGCCAGGGCTGGAAAACAAAAATCCAGGCCACACTTCAAAAAAACTCACAACAAAACAAAACATGCAGAAAGGCGAATGCAACTGCCTTTATCTTTGCTTTATTCAATGACTATAAAAAAATTTCGAGTCAGAGATGAGATCATTTTATCTTTGTATCTAAAAATATAACCTCTACTTTAATAGAAAACTTTTTATACTGGATGTAATGGTAACACAAGTGTCAGGAGTTTAAAGAAAGACAAGACATAGGCCCTTAAACTCCTGTAAAATTTCTAAAGAATATTTCCTTAACCTACATCCAAGTCTGAATCATTCTTGAAATATTTCACTGACTACAGGAGAAGATGTAACCTCTTAGCAAGGGTACTTAAGTTGGCAGCTTCTTGTTAGGGGACATGAAAGCCCCCCACTACTAGGAATTACTGAGCAACACGAGGGATCATAAGCCTGAAGGGCACCGGGAAAAGTAAGTGGGAAAAGAGGGGAAAGCACACAGATCCTCTCTGTACTCTTCAGAAGGCACTTCTACATTTGCAAAGATAGTGAGCGCTGCTGAGGTTGAGACTTACTTTCCTGGGACTTGTCAGTCCTTCAGCAATGCTGCTGAGCGCCGGGTACTGTGACGGCTCCACATAGGGACTGATGCACAGAAAGCGCAAGGTAAAGACAAAATACTGAAACAGCAGGGACTGTGGAGCATATCCACCACTGCAAAACACGTCAGAAAAGAGTGGAAAGAGCCTCCACATTTCCAGTACTGCCACAACAGAATTTCAGTCCCTGTGAACATTAACCAGTTCTTTAAGAACATGAACATCACAACACAGCACTGTGTCACCCTACTTATAAGTTCACAGGTGATTAGTATAAGCCTGACAACAGGTGTTCAGGTTTCAACTCCAAATCTGCTCTTAAAACATTTTGAAATAAATATTCCTACTTTCCATGTCTTGAAAGAAATTCCCTCCCTATGCCAAAAATAAGCTTCATTCTTAGGCCAAAATGTCTTCTTATCGCAAGTCACAAAAGCAGTATGAAAAACATATCTCATTCTGGGAAGCCTTTAATTTATACACACATTTTTGCCTCGAACTTAAAAGGGAAAACAAACAAACAAACAAAATCTCCAACATTCTAGACTAGCATGTTATTGTGCCAGAAAAATTGACAATTTAATTTGTCTAAATTTAGTATGTGGGAAGAAGCACATTTTAGTGGAGCCTAAAAATATAGCTTCAACCTTAAATTAAAGGGACAAGTAATTTCCTATAAGAAGTACAACAGCTTCCCCAGAGAAGTCTGTCAAACAATTTTGCAACTCAACTCAGTACTTTATATATATACAGTTCAAGGTGAAGGGGCAACCCTAGTTCATTTAGCCTGACCTCCTGTACATCAACATGCTGTGACATTACCTTTGATTACTTCTGGTTTGAGCCCAATAATCCATGTTAAACTATGGCAGATCTCCTAGTCTTGATGTAAAGATTCAGGAAGATAGATAATTCACCATTTCCTTTGGTACTTGATCCTAATGCTTACAGATCAGTCCGTTACCCACTATTTCTCTGTCTATATAGGTAAGAATTGTTGGGCCCGTTCTTGTATTTGCAGAAAAGTAGTGCTGATTTGTCAGTTTCTGAGTCCTGAAGTTTCTCATTCTTCCACTCTTCCATTTCTTATTAGCTTCACTTAATATGCCTTTACTTCTTAGCTGTAAGGCATAGCATCTGACTGAATCAGAATACATTATGTTTGAATACAGGCAGGATCAGTATAGATAATTCTATATTACTCCCTGCCCTCGTTATTTACCGCTTTTGTAATCTTTGTGTCATTTGCAAATTTTATCACAGTTCCATGTACTTCAGATCAATGATGAAACTGTTAAATGGTGTCAAGCACAGTGCTGATCCCTATGGAGCTGCACTCTGTTATTATGACTAATTTTTTAGGTTTGCCAGTTGGTCAGTTCTTAATCCTTTTAACTTGTGCTTCACTGATACAGGGCAGTGCTATTTTTCAAACTGGAATGTCATGCAAGGAGAAGAACTGTCTTCCTAAAAGGGCTGTTACAGCTACACCTTCACCTTTATCAGCCAAACCTTTGAACTTCTTTAAATATCGAAATTAAGCTTGCTCAAGATTCATTTCCTGTAAAGCTACGCATACTGAGAATTACATCCCTATTGCTCATTTCTTTGTAAATCAGTCTCTGGAAAGATTCCCAATATCCTTCCCAGGACTGAAGTCTATATGTTCAACTTGTAGTTAATTCTGAGTCTCTCCATGTCTGCCTCCAGAACAGATTTCTGAACAGAAACAGACATGGGGAGACTTGGAGTAACTATGGATTGAATATCTGATCTTACCACATTCTTACCATTAACTGTGCTTACCATGTCCTCTCCTGAACATAAAAAGAAAGGGTAAGAACAGCTTATGGTACAAGTGCTGATGCATTAACACAGTTAATGATGTGATTTTTTTTTTTTTTTTTTTTTTGGCACGGTCTTAGGATATTAGGATACAGCAAAATGCCTTTCAAATTCATGTCCACTGTAGACAACACAGGATCCCCTTCTCCTTCTGACCAAACTTTTTGAACCCTATACAGAGGCAACTATAGGATTTTAACATCTTTAGTTTGTCTTCAGAAAGGAGACTGTGGTAACCCGGCAATAAATTCTGTAAGAATCTGAACGCTCCTCACTTTTCTGAACTCCAGATGCCAAATGACATCCAAATACTGCCCTTTAGCATCATTGTCCCTTCACTCATTTCTCACCACTGTATTTCATTCTATACCATTGTGACAATCCCAATGAAGAGAACTGCCAAAGCGAGCACCTCAAATTGTGCTAAAGTCAAGAACTCATATAACCTGTTGTTCAGAGAAAGGCCATAGATCGAACACATTGCTTGTGCGTACTGACCATCCAAAGAGTCACGCATATGCCAAAGCTCCAGCAACATGGCTCAAGTAACATTCCACCTAAAAAAAAAAATCCCAGACATAGCAGCCCATTTGGCCTTGTTCCTTATCTCTAACTGTAGGTAGTAGCCAAGGCTGGTGGTTGTGATCTTGATGATAGTACGTGGCTATTTGCACCCTCAATCTACAAATCAGACTAAGCTGCGACAGAGCTAAGGCTGTTGTCTTTCAAGCTCCCCCAGAGATCTATACACACCTCCATCTTAATAAAAGAACAGCCCAAGAAGTTTTCTGTCAAAACATTAGTAAGTATGAAAAGAGAATATACCATGAAGCTATCCATACTTGATTAATTTGATTGATCCTAATAGTTACAAACAAGTTTTCATTACCCAGTTCTGTTGAATTTTTAAACAAAGACCCCAAAACATGCCATCCCTCTAGATGCTGCGTTGCACCTTCCTCCCCTATAATCAATCCTAGAGTAGACTGCAACTCAATGTGAGGGAAGGCAGCCGACTGAGCTGTATGTAATTACTCATTTGATCCTATTAAGACACTGAATTCTAAAATTACAAGGCTGAGGACTGTGCCTTGGTAGACTGCCATATACATAGGTACTCAAGCAACTTCAGCCTGAAAAGCTACCTACAGTTAGTAGTTCAACTCCTCTAAAACAAACCGATACGTATTACTTAACATAATGCATTACAATAATAGAACTGTTATGCACAACTTAATCACTTTTAACAAGGTTAATGTAGAGAACAATACAAAGTAAAACTCCAGGAATGTAAAATACCCAAATATATAATTTCTTTTTAATGTCATTAATGAGCACATTAATGCGTAGGTATTAATTTGACAGGGATACATAAAATACATGTGTGAATTAAACCTACTTTTGAGGAGATTCAAGAACTTGATTTTTCATTGTTGAATATCTGAAATCTCTACATAATAATTTATAATGAAAATTATAACAGCATAACCCATGTTACAATATTGAAGCTCAGAGAAAAATATTCAGCACCACAGAAGTGCACAATAAACAGTCAGAGAAGAATTGGGCACATCGTGTTAACAGAAATAGTAAGATACTTGATTTACAATCCCAAAGAAATCTGGTTATTTATCTCAACTCATGAGGAAAAAAAATTCATTCTGAAAAAAGTACGCACATGTTACCACAGCTTTCAGATAAACACCTCTACCAATCTTTTTATGCTTATTTATGTAATTTGCTTCTTTGCTACCTCATTAATAGATGCCAATAGCCTACTATTAACACGAAGTGCAGAATTATTAATCATAAATAATCTACATTTACTTTTAAAACTTTTTTTTCTACTAAATTCAATATATTTGTGCAAATATAGTGTTATATTAAGCATAAAAGCCAAGTAGCTCAGAGTCATCTAAGAGCCAGAAAACATTTTACACCAGGTCTCCAAAATTTGACTGAGTTCCATCCTCCTCCCCAAAGGACAGCCAGCTCCCTCAGGAAGGGGAAAGAAAGAGTTTGCAGCAGACTCTGAACTTTATGCGCTCTTGATCAAAGGACTTTCAAAGAAGTAAAACAAGAGGAAAAATAGGAGACATGAAGGCATTTGGTTGCCACCAGTTGGAAGTTTTATTAAGAATAACACTTCCGCGGCTGGAGAAACAGACAAAGATCAAGCTATGAGGTAGCTGAGGTACTAACTGTTTCCATTAAAGCCAGAGCTACTCTAACATCTTATTCTTCTAGATACTGTAAAATGTAATGTCTTGGAAAAACACCCTCCATTAGTTGCTGCCCTGCCTGTAACAGAAGTGAAGAATGACCAACCAAGAAAGAATTTTTTTTTTTTTTAATTAAAATCAAACTTTCTTGGCAACTGCAAATGACAAACAGTATTCTTGACAACCATAACTACCTGAACAACCAGAGGTGCTCAAAAACTGATACTGTTGCTCTGCTGTCTGAGTACCATAGAGCGGCTAAAGCCTCTTGCGTAGGTCTGTAAAAACACTTTCATGGGGGGTGGGGAGGGATGATGGGGATCAGTGTCTGAATCATAGGGAGAGAGGTTAATCTTGATTCTAACTGCAATTAAGTAATTTTTTTTTTTGCACAAAATGAAGAAGTAAAAATTCATAGTAGCGTGAAATGAATCGAATATCAACTTCAAATTACATTTTTTGCTTCATTTGGAGACCACCTCATCCCTTTTAATAATACCAGGAAAACAGCATTTGAAATCAAGTAGTAAAAAATCTTAATTATGAAACAATTATTTTTTATTAACCATAGAAATAATATTAAAAATCCTATTCTTTCCTCAGAAAGCACTACCCAAACTAATTCAGAAAGATATCTGAATGGAGGAAGGAAGAGTACAAATATACTTTTGACTTAAAAACTGTTCTAGAGGCACCTTTTTGTTTCAGTGGCGAGAATTAAGTTGCATGGGTCTTTGGCATACAATGTTAATAATCAATTAATAAGGATTTTTGTCAATGTTGTTGGACTGTCACATTACAATTTCAGTTATACACAAAGACATCAGCAGCTTGGAGTGAGGCAGAACTAACGAACTTTAAAGCCACTCTCACACCAAGCCCCAAACCCTTCTATCATGAGCTGTCCTAGAAACCAGCAATGACAGCTTACATCGGATGGTAACACACCATCAGATGGCAAAACCACTGTTTGCAGTATTAAGCTAACATTTTAAAATCGCACACAAGAAGTAAGGACATAACACCATCAAGTTGGTATGGTAAAGGTCTATTCTTCTCCAGAAGTTAACAAAAATGACCCCTCAGAAAAACAGTAGGTAAGAAGATGTTTAAAAACTTCTACTACAGTTATAATGTCTTTGTATGATAGCCATAAGAAAAAGTATACTTAACATATATATATTATATAGAATATATGTTATAATAATATAACCTTGTAACATATGTAACAAGGTTACACAGAGGTAACACATACAATCTGATATTAAATGCTTCCTGCTAGTTGACTCAATTGATTTCCAGTATTTCGTATTTCCACTGTGTTTATCCCTGCTCATCTCATGAAGGACTTCGAATACTGCCAGTGAATCTGTGATACTACTGAATACAAGATGATACTATTTATGTTTATTACCAGCTTGAAGAAAGTGTGTTGAAATAGAAAATGGGAACTTGTATTTTCACGGCTTACTGTACTGGGCTAACCTAGCTAGCCTTATATTTATATAACTCTGTATATACTGTTACAGTGCTGCTTAAGCAAAGAAAGGTTTGGTTTAAAATAAACATGAAAAGCTGAATAAGGTGTAAAATAAGCAACATTAAAATACAAACTTCTCAGTTAATAGAAAGATTAACAGAGAACAAGTCCTTTTATCACCAAAATTTAAATACAAATATGTAAATATCAGCTAATATGGATCACTGCCAACATTTAGTGAAAGAATATCCAAATAGTCTAGTATGATACTATACTATATATGCAGCCTTTGCAAAAACAAAGAAGTCATAAAGTTAAAGAGCTGAGGAGTACCTTGGTGGAATTTAAATGCTTTGATCTGACAACTAGGTTCAAATTCTAAAAACTGCAACAGGATTTATGACCCATGTAAGACTTCAGCTCTCTTTGTACCAAGAATAATATTAATTTATTCATTAATGAAAGAGCAGCACAGTACAATTGACAAGCATAAAATTATGCAGAAAACTATAACCGAGACTGCTAAAAGAAGGAAGAAACTGAGAAAAATAAAGTTTTATGTATTATCCTAAACAAGTCCACCACGCTGTACAATCCAGTCTGTAAATGACTTCCAGCCCCAACTCATCTCAGAATCTGTCCTTTTTTCATGGTGGACGGCTAGATATTTGTAACGGACATTTGTCTGGGACCAGGAATGCAGGAAATAACTTTATCAGTGTTTGCCTACAGTTGAGCGTAGCTAGTACTAACTTTAAATGATCTAAATTCAGCATTAGTTGCTTCGAAGCACAGCAACACAGCATCCTCCTCAAAGAAATAACGGGAACTAATCCTCAAGGAGCTCCGTACTGCCAGACCACTGCTTCCCCGACCACAGCCAGCAGTCACACATAACTCTGACATCTCTAATAGCACAAGGCAGTTGACTTTAGCTCTGGCTGTACCAGCCTGGAGCATGTGAAAGCGGGCACAGCCCCAAGCCCAGGGAAGGTGGCACATACACAGTCCTATCAAGACTAAGAAAGTCAAGTGGGATTGACCGTCAAGTCCTTGACAGTTGTACATCTCAAGCTTGTGCTTCCACAGCACAGTTTTTGAAAAAGCTTATTTATACTCCACCAAACACAGATGCATTTTAGATGACCAGAAGCATATCCCCAACACCATCATATTCACCAGATCTGCCAGTCAATCACCAAACAAAAAGCCTTTTTCATCGAACAAAACTCCAACTTTCCAAAGCCAACCCACCCTTGTAGTCGCTGAGCAGTCTGGTTGTTCTACAAAGTGCAGGTTCCTTAAAAGATGGGCCTCCACACAAAAAAACAGAACAGTGAGCAGGATTGCTCTCTTGTATCCGTGTGCTCTTGCAAATTGAGTCAGTTCCCATCTGCCCAGCAGCCCCAAGGTGAGCATAGCAGGGATAAGAACTAAATAAAATGTCACAGGCAAGACAGACACTACAAATAGCAGTACAGGTTCAGCAAGTAAGCGTAGAGCATATGGATTTCAGGTGCACTTCAGTGTGATGCAGTGAGCTTACAGGGGTAAATTGAGCATCTAAACTGTGGTTTCCACAGTTCTCTCTGCTTCAATAAAAATGGAAAAGTGAATATAGAATTTTAGCCTGGCTGTATGTTGAAAGTTTATTCTATAAAAGTGTCTTTAAAACATTAACGTACTCATACTTTTTTGTTTCTTAGGTTTTGGGCTTTTTAAACTAATTCAGACATCTAAATAGAGAATTAAAAATTTGGGCACATGCACGTTTGAAATACTCTTTGGAGCACCATACACAAACCAGTAGGCGAAACACATTTGTCTCTATCTTCAACAGATACTATAATAGATAATAGTTCATTTACCGAGCCAAATATTATTTAACATTATAATAATAATCTACATTAATGCTGTTCTTCAATTTATTTAACTGTTTATGATGTATAAGCCAGAAGAGCCTGGGATAAAAATTGAGAAATTGTTAAAAAGAGAGGAGATAGTAAAGCAATTTCTTAATAGTTAATTTTATCTTCTGATTTTTGTTTTGCATGGCAGATGATGGGTTTATACTTCCTCACATCAGAAAATCCTATTACAGGAATTTCTCCACTGCCCCCATAATTTCTCCTCCTTAACATTTCCCACATTGTCTATCTAAAAGTTAAAATAGTAAAAATAAAAAATGTAGTCTCTCTGTCCTACAAAACTT